>NW_019154086.1:85383824-85638399 GCF_002288905.1 Enhydra lutris kenyoni | reverse complement strand
TGACAGAGATCACAAGTAGGCAGAGAGGCAGGCAGAGACAGAGGAAGGGAAGCAGGCTCCCTGCCCAGCAGAGAGTCCGATGTGGGGCTTTATCCCAGGACCCTGGGATCATGACCTGAGCTGAAGGCAGAGGCTTTAACCCACTGAGCCACCCAGGTGCCCCAACCACTACCTTTTTATATAATATTTTCTGACTATATTTAGCAGGCAAAATTACTATATGTCACTGAAAACTTTAAAATGTATAATGATTTTTTTTCTTAATAATAGAGTATTTTAAAAATAAATTTTCAGTAGACTATTATTTATTGACTTAGGAAATTTTCTTTTGAATAAATGTATATTCAGCATGAATCTGTCAACACAATTAACTTGTAATTATCTTTAGTGGAATAATGTCTACAAATAGCACTAATGCTATAACTTTGCTGGTTTGCTATATTCATAGACTTAAAAATAAATGAAAGATAAAAAGATAAATAATAAATTGTATTTGCTCTTGATAGAAAAACAACATTAATTATTAAAGATTTATACAATTATTCTTCAATATCTCCAATAAATAGATGGAAGGAAAAGATTTTAATGAAGATTTACTAAGGTCCAAAGCAGTTGAATTCTAAACATAGATCTGAAAATCATCTTAAAAAAAAAAAAAATAAACCCTTAGGTTATGATTTAGGATTAAACCATGAAAAATCATGGAAACTATTATATGGAGATTTCACTGAAGGGCAAAAGCTTTTGTGTTTAGTTCCTTGACACTTTTGTTGAAAGAACATGGAAACCTTTGCAGAGAGAGAATTCTTAGAAATAAAGTGTGAGCAGACTTTCAACAATAGCCCCTTATGCTTATCTCACCGTCAGAATTATGGTGAACAATGGGAACTAAAAAATGAATGAAATACTGAGAATGAGTTATTGTAGTATCAAAGTACTTGATGTTTTCCCACCATTTGAGCATTATTATATGCTTCTAGATTTTTTCCCCCAAAGAATCATCTCTGTTGTTATTAAAATATTTTTGTCAACCAAGAAAGAGTTTACTTTTTAAATTCTTTTTGTATTTTTCTCAACCAATATGAAACTTCTGCTGTTATCATAATCAGAAAAGAATCAACGCTTCCTTTAGTTTTTGTTATTGTTGAGTCATTGGAAGGTAGTGGCTGGTCACTCCTGCCTCTGCATAGTGGACTCCCAGCTCTTAACCACACAGGGGCAGTAAGTGGTGCTGCACTTAAATCTGAAAATCCGAGATGCAGACACACACCCCCCCTTGAATAATGAAGACCTTCTTTTGCGAGAAATAGGTAGAGTAGGTACTAATAAAGTTACATTCAGTGTGTGATGTACTTTCCTCTGTAATCTCCCACCGTGTCTAGAGGTAGGGCTGATACAAATGTTTATAAATTACTTGCTTTATTTGTTAACACATTACCAAAAAAATGAATAATCATGAGGATAAAAAAGACTCAAATCCCTAAATGCCATTGTTTTGATGCATTCCCTTATGGTCATTAGTTCTAGGCTTCTTTTTAACTTGCTAATTTTTTAAAAAGATTTTATTTATTCATTTGAGAGAGAGAGAGAGAAAGAGAGAGCATGAGCAGGGGAGAGAGGCAGAGGCAGATGGGAAAGCAGACTCCCTGCTGAGCAGGGAACCCAACATGGGGCTCGATCCCAGGATGCTGAGATCACAAGGTGAGCTGAAGACAGATGTTTAACCATCTGAACCACTCAGTCACTCCTATTTTAGTAATTTAAATAATAGTTGTATGCAGTTCTTTATCCTGCAGTTTCCCAATAGCTACTTGATTTTCATTAATTTTTCATTTGTTACAATGAATTGAATAACTATGCCATGATAATGGATAAATGATAGACCTAGATAGACCATTCTTCTATTGTGGACTATTACATAGATTTCTAGACTGATCCTCTCTGTATAGACTTTAAAGATTATTTGTTTAAATTTGACATTGCTTAATTGATAAATCTATAGCTTGTAAAAATATTTGAGTCTTTTAATACATATTGCCAAATTGCCATCCACAGTGGTGCTGTGATTTTTAATAGGTGAGGTAGACTCTCTTTTTGCTCATAACTCAATAATCCAACTTCTTTGGCTGAATGTGAGTGACTCTGAACAAAGAACTGAGGAATACCTTATTTGATTAATTGCTTACAGTTTATTTTTCTTCTTATTAAAAAGGTATAGTTCTAATTTAAAGTGAATTTTAAAGAAACTTTGTATCCAGATGAAATTATCTTGGAGCCTGAGAATTTTGTGAACATCTAAACTTTAAGCATTTGATGTCTTTTCATGAAAATAATACTTTGGGTATTACTAGTAGAATGAATGGATTCTATCCAGAAAATGTGTCACGTTTTTGTGATTACTAGTTATAACTTTTCAGTGAAAGAGTCATGTTAATAAAAATGATATTATTCATAATAGCAACTGTACAACACCAACTATTATTTAATGGCAGCTTGTAATGGAATCTTTATTAAATTCTTTATGTACGTGATTTCATGTCCTTCACAGGAGCTTTCAAGATAATTATCACTATTTTGAAAGATGAGGAAATTGATCATTAAAATGAACATTAAGTTATATGACCAAGAGCACCCAACTAGTAAGAGGTGAAGCTGAAGACCCAGAGAAGCTGTACTCCAGAGTGCATGTTACTTTGACTTTATCGTACTACAAATTCATAATTTAGTTTCTGACAAGAGTAAGGGGCACGATTAGTGTAATCTTGGAAAAATAATTGCCCCTGAAATACCAATTTTTATGAAGTGATATCATGATCATTTGTGAGTGCTACCACAGATATTGAAATATCTAAAAGCAAATTTCTTGGGCACTAAGAGTATGACATTACCAGATGAGTTTTGTTGTTATGTAACTAAACAGGATGACTTTCTGTTCAGAGAGGTTATGATTTATGATAGTTCTTAGATTTTATTCAACTAGGTTTTATTTTTTAAGATTTTATTTATTTATTTGACAGACAGAGATCACAGGTAGGGAGAGAGGCAGGCAGAGAGAGAGGAAGGGAAGCAGGCTCCCCACTGAGCATAGAGAGCTCTATGCGGGTCTCCATCCCAGGACCCTGGGATCATGACCTGAGACAAAGGCAGAGGCTTTAACCCACTAAGCCACTCAGGCGCCCCTTCAACTAGATTTTAAATGACTTGCTCTCTCAATGTGACACGGGCTTGTGTGAAGCCAGTACGCGGATACCTCATACTTCCTGCAAAGAACCATATGCTTCTTTGGAGACTGTTGTTCTTGAACTGATAAGCAAAACTTCTGGATGACATGTGTGTTGTAACCCACTTATGGAACATTCTCTGTCCATGAACTTATGAACAACCATCATATTAAAAGCTGGTTATTGGAGTTTTCTGCTGTATAATGATGGATTACTACAATTACTAGTATTGGGAGTCTTAAATATGATCTCCACATGCTTTTTTTGTTAGCCAATATTCCTTAAAAGTAAATTTAGGATTCAAAAGTTTTTAAGAATTTCATTTTGAAAGAAAAGATTTCCCTGAAATCACTGAAAGCAATAAACTAAGAACTTTCTTTAGAAAATTCAACTTTAAATACATCACTATAGGATATAAAGAGTGAGCACACAGTTTGAATCGTTACTTTTTCTGAAATGATACAAGCAGGATAGTTACAGTCTGTTTTACTCCTAGCCCCTGACATTAGCATATCTACCTCTGATAAATCCACTCCTCTTGTACAATTTATAGGCACCAATCACAGGTTAAAAATGACAATGGCAGATGAGAACAATACAACAGTTTGTTGTGATTTTTTTATATCTTGCATTTTAATTACCTAAAATGCTTTCATCCTCATCACTATGGGAAGAACCACGTTAACTTTCCAAGCAAAGATTTGGATTCAAATTCAGGTTCTATGGTTTGTGAGCTGGTGAATTAAAAAAATCTGTATTTTCTTCCCCAGTTGTTTTGTGTGTAAAACTGATACAAAAATAGATCCCTCCATATGATTATTATAAGATGCAAATGCAATCACATATGTAAAATATTTAGCAAAGTGAATATGATGATTAGTATCATTAATATTAGTAAATCCAGCATTGCTCTGAAAATTTTTAAATAAATAAATTCTGATTGTTTCCCTAATGGCTCTTTGTAGCATTAGCCATGGGAAGTAACTCTCATGAAATTCAATGCTTCTGCTCTTGTGTCATCCACATGGACATCTTGTACTTGAGTTTCAGCAGGTACAGATGATGACAGCCAATCTCTTTGATGTGCCCCTGGAATGACAGCATGGGATTGAAAGTATGCTATGCCGCATGCATTGCAAATTATGCCATTCCAAATGCCTCTGAATTTGTTGGAAATTCATACACAAAGTTTAATTTAGATTTTTTAAAGATTGTGTATGTCTATCTCACTTAAATAACACTGTTAACTGGTTGTAACCAAGATCCACAAATAAGTAGTGTTAGAACCAGGTCTAGATTTTAGGGAAATAGAATAGCATGGGCTAGGGCGCCTGGGTGGCTCAGTGGGTTAAGGTTAAAGCCGCTGCCTTCGGCTCAGGTCATGATCTGAGAGTCCTGGGATCGAGCCCCGCATCATGCTCTCTGCTGAGCAGGGAGCCTGCTTCCCTTCCTCTCTCTCTGCCTGCCTCTCTGCCTACTTGTGATCTCTGTCAAATAAATAAATAAAAATCTTAAAAAAAAAAAAAAAAAAAGCATGGGCTCTGAAGCTAGCAGCTTTTGTTCAAATCCTGGCCTTGCTCCTCTCTTACTATATGACCTTGGGTAATTTACTTAACCTCTCTGTGCCTGTCTTCCTCAGAGTATCACTAGGATTAAATTAGTGGATTTTACATTAGATGTGTAGAGCAAGAGCCCCAGATGCAGTGCATGTGCAAAATGCTATTTTCTGTTATTTCCTGTCTTCAGTTAAGTATTCCTTCTAGTTTCCTTTCCTTGCACATGGTCTTAATGGAATCCTCGAACAGTCAGGGGGATAGAATGAATTAACGTGTATAACTGTTGCAGTAACTCTGCTATACCCTTTCTACACATTATTTCACTGAATATTAGTAGTTCATTCTATTTTTATGGCTTTATCTAAGCCTTGTCATGCAGAAGATTTTAGACTTCACTGTTTTTATAAACATTTTAGTTTTTTCAGATCTTAATCCTTCTGTTAGTGGATTTGAAACCCTCACGACTAATATGCTAGCATTGATTTGACCTTCAGTTTCTTTTTTTTTTTCTTAAAGATTTATTTATTATTTAAGAGAGAGAGAAAGAGAGAGTGTGATAGTGAGTTTGGGGAGAGGGAGAGGAGAGAGAGAATCTTCAAGCAGACTCCCTGCTGAGTATGGAGCCCGACTTGGGACTTGATCGCACCGACTTCAGGGTCATGACCAAGAGTTGGCCACTTAACTGACTGAGCCACCCAGGCACCCCTTGACCTTGTTTCTTTGATACCATAAACATTTGAGCAATGTCCATGAACTCTTTAAAATGGATATACAGATGTCATACTCTCATCAGCTAGAAGTTTCTACTAAGTTTTTTTGTGTGTGTGTATGTGCATGCACACATAAGCATAGCTACTTTCCTCACCTTTAGTTTGGTTGCCATTTTTATTTTTTCTTTGATTTGAGTAACCTATGAGTTTAGTGAAAATTTATCAAGCAAAAGCTTCTATTGCAGATATTAAGGTGTTGCCCTCAAGAAATCATCCTAGCTTGTAGGTTCCTTCTACCAACCTCTGAGGCTTATGTCAGTATTCAAAAAATTGAAAAGAGAAATCGGTTATGAAATATGGGCTAATGAGATACTTTAAAATGCTGCTTTTAGAACTACTTATTTGAAATGTTTAATAATAATTGGCTGTAAAGCAAAACTATTTTTTTTTTTAAATCTGGAGTATAGTAGATATATAGTAGGTAGGTGATGTTGAGATGAATTTTTTAAATGTATGGAGAAGTTCCACAGGTAAGATCTAATGTCCCAGCACATTTTTTGGATAGTAGGGCCATTTCTGGAAAGCATCTGCTTATTCATTGTTTTGTCATGGGGATAATGACATACATTTTTCTAGTCCATTATTATGGCTATTTTAATAAACAATAAAGTTGAAGGAACTGCCTAAAAGAGTTGGGCTCTTTCATGTCTCTCTTTAACTCATTTGAGAATATAGAAAATTTATTGAACATAGCTGGGGTTAAACTGGTACAGAGATTATAGAGAGTTTGTGGTTATTGTTTCCAAATAGAAGCTCAACAGTTCCTCTATTGGCATCATTGAAAGTTAACCAGTAATGATGAATATGGCGTGTGTATGTAAACTAGGCTAATAGCAGAGCACATTGATTCAATAGTGCGTCTGTTTTTTATATGGAAATTTTTGTATTCTGTGGTTAAGGTATTTTGTTTTCCTCTTCTAATAGTTTCCTAATAGCCATGATTTCACAAACATAGATATACTAGGTTTTGCAATTCAGTAGTAAGAAAATTTTATGTTCCTTGCTCTCCTGAAATTTATATTCTTGTAAGGAGAAATCTCCAGCTAGCTTTATAGGTTTTCCCTTGTAAGTTATGGACTTCTTTTATCCTGCTGCTTTTAAGGTTTTGTTTTTTTTTTTTATCACTGTATTTTGCAAATTTAATTACAATATGTTTTGGTGTTAGTCTGCTTTTGTTGATTTTGATGAGAGTTCTCTGTTCCTCATGGATCTGGGTGTCTCTTTCATCTCTCAAATTAGGGAAGTTTTCTGTTATTATTTTTTGAGATAAATTTTCTGTCCCTTTTCTCTCTTTTTTTTTCTGGGACTCCTGTAATACGAATGTTATTATGTTTGTTGGAGTCACTGAGTTCCCTAATTCTGTTCTCATGTTGGATAATTCTTCTTTATCTCTTTTTTTAGCTTCATTATTTACCATTATTTTGTCTTCTAGATCATTAATTCCTCTGCTTCTTCCAGCCTGCTGTTCATTGCATCAAACCCATTTTCAATATTGTTGATTACATTCTTCATCTCTGATTGATTCTTTTTTTAATTCTATGTTTGTTGTAAGAGTTTCATTGATTTCTTCTATTATCTTCTCAAGCCCAGTTAGTATCCTTATGATCATTGCTTTAAATTCTCCATCAGGCATGCTGCTTATATCTGTTTCATTTAGATCTCTGGTTGTGGTCTTATCTTCTTTCATTTGGGATAATTTTCTCTGTCTTGGTATTTTGTCTAAGTCTCTGTCTTCTATGTGTTAGAAAAGCCAGTTAGTCTCCTGCTACTGAAAGTAATGGCCTTCTGAAGAAGAGGTCCTGTCATGTCAGGGAGTGTCTCAGGTGTGTGCTACATGTGCTCTGCTGTTGTGTACTGGCTGCTCTAGCCATCAGGCCAATCTTCTGCAGAGACTCTCCTTGCCTGCTTTGAGAAGTTTGGTCCCTGGCCTGAATGTGGTGAGTTTCAGCTAGGTGTGCTCTGGTCTGCTTGCAAAGTGAGACCTGATGCCAACCCCACTAGAACTGAAGCCTTGCAGAACTCTCTGATCAGGAGAGGTGGTGTGGGCAGTGTGGGCAGGGGCTTGTCCTGGTCCTCTGGGGAGGGGCCTAACACACTGGTACTGAGGCAAACTTGACAGAAAGGCAGTACTGCTAGAGCATAAGGGAGCTGGGACTTTGTGTGAGCAGCCAGTGACAGTGCTCTCTGCTTCCTGCCAGAGGCTCTGTGTTTATGCTGGTGGGGAAGGGGCAGGGAGGGAGATGGTGCCAGCAGGCCCCTTTGTTCCCATCGAGGCATTTCCCTGAATATTGCCTCTCAGGGAAGCACACCTAGAATAGTGAATAATCTCCCCACTGTGTGCCCCAGGTGGTTTTCAGATCATTCTTTCTGCACTGCCTGCCCCTAGCTTGTTAGTAGGGAGAACGATGTCAAAGAGAAAGGACTCTAATAAATTTATGTGAAAACTATAAGCATTTTAGAAATTCCATAAATATATTTGGTAAATACATTTTATTCTAAAAGATGGAAATGACATAGTCTCAGTGGCCAGAGAAAGTTCCCTTGAGACCTGAAAGAAGTATAGCAATAGCAAAATATTTTTTTTTAAAGGTTTTATTTATTTATTTGACAGAGATCACAAGTAGGCAGAGAGGCAGGCAGAGAGGGTTGGGGGGGGGAGCAGGCTCCCGGCTGAGCAGAGAGCCCAATGTGGGGCTCAATCCCAGGACCCTGAGATCATTACCTGAGCTGAAGGCAGAGGCTTTAACCCACTGAGCCACCCAGGTGCCCCATGAGCAAAATTTTTTTTTTCATAAAAATAGTTAAATATAAAAAATGATGACATTATTCACATTCTACTGACTATGTAAGAAGTGAGAAATAGAGAGGAGGAGGGAGGGAGAGAAAGGGAGGGAGAGTTTTCAAGTGCAGATAAAATGGAATCCTGCTTAGAGAATCCTCCAGCAAACTTGATCCAGTATTTGTAGCAGTGGTTCTACTCTGTTATCTTTTATGTATTCCTGTATAAATGACGGAAAGGACTCACTATACTTAATTTGGAATACTAAGAAGTATATCAAAATCTTGGTTTGCTTATTAGTGTTGGGAGAGGTCTGTTTCTTTTTTTTAATTTTTAAAAATTTTTAATTTTTTTAAAAGATTTTATTTTTTTGTCAGAAAGAGAGAGTAAGAGATATAGAGAGAGAAAACAAGCAGGGAGAGCAGCAGGCAGAGGGAGAAGCAGTCTCCCCACTGAGCAAGGATCTGGATATGGAACTTGATCCCAGGACCCTGGGATCATGGCCTGAGCCCTAGGCACCCCCAGGTGCCTCTGTTTTTATATTTTATTTTTATTTTTTTAAAGGTGTATTTATTTGAGGAAGAGAAAGAGAGAGCAAGTGTGGGGAGGGGCAGAGGAAGAGAATCTTCAGGCAGACTCCCTGCAGAGCTTGGAGCTCAATGGCTCATGAACTGAGCCAAAACCAAGAGTTGGATGCTTGTATGGACTGAGCCACCCTGGTGCCCCAAGAATTCTGTCTCTTGAAGGAGTCCCTTCAGATATTTAATGCAAAAGATCATGCAGTGTTTCCCCAAAGAAGGATGGATTAAAATTTGAGGAAATGAAATTCTCAGTTCTTTTCCCCTCAGAGATTTTCAGATGAAGATTCATGGTAAAACTCGGGAACACCAAGGATTGTAGTAGAACTTCTCTAACTATTGAATCATACTTGACCCAGATAGTTACATATGATGCACAGTTAAGATTATAGCAAAGAAGAAAACATTCCATTTGTTCATCTTTAGGAAGTTTATTTGCCTGTTGCTCTTAACTCTTCCCACATAAAACTGTACGTGTTTCTGAAAAATGCAACTCATTTTAACAAAAAGAATTTATGACCTATTTAAAGAGTTATCAAGTACAAATACTATTACTACTATTATCATTAATACTTCTAGTGCTATCATCAGTAGCAATAGCTTTGGTCCCCTAGAACTGAAAAAAAAAAAAAAATGATGCCAGTTTGTATGCCATATAGAGAATGCCAAATTTCTTTGTTCTTTCAAAATATAGAGCAAAAACTGTTTATGTTAGCAAACTTATTTTGCATGGAAAATCATGTCTGTAGGGAAAGTAAAAGAGAATCTCCTTCAGATGCTTTTTTTTTTTTTAAAGCAACTGCTCTTGGGAAATGAATATAATATGGGGATATAGTGGTTTGAGAGAGAAAAATAATGTATATAAATTGTTTCTCACCATGTACACCTGAACAAATGAACTGTGTTAAATTACTTATGTAAAGTAGGAGGACTGTTGTCATTCATGAATAAATAGCATTTATAACATTGCTGTTCTAAAGTAATAAATGAATTTGCTGGTGGCTCATGCACCAAATCAATTTTGGATGGGTCAAATGAACTAGATATTACACTATTATAATGGCTTGTTCCCTCTTCAATTCAAAGAGAAACAATGGATAAAACATTTTATGCTGTGAATAACTTTCATAAAAATTTTTTACTATAGTTCACTTTGTTAACAAATATTTCTTGATTTTTATGGGGAGATGACAATAAGATTACAAATATTTCTAAAATTTTTCATCAGTTTATTCAAATTATGAAATTAAGATTATTTTGTCAGAGTTATAGGTTCATTAACATATATATTTGGTTAGTGACCACATAGATTATTAAAGGTTTCATATTATTATTGAGTTAAGATCATTCATAGGAATTCAGAGGCAAGCATAGGGTTAATGTTCTAACAAGCAGTTGGACTTTTAACATTTGCAAAATGTCATATTATTATGGAAAAAATGATATTCAACATTTTATACCAGCATACTCTCTGAGAATCTTCACTAGATCATCAGTCACAGAGTCTTTTAAAGACTGTGTATACCCTATCTTTTTCTTTTCTCTCTCTTTTTTTTTTTTTTACCTTTAATGTTGATATTTATCACTTTCAGATCTCATCCCTGGTGCTCCCCGACACATAGTTGAGTGGTGGAACAAGATCAAACTTATGTTTGCAGGATCACATAGTCCTATTAATTTTAGTATTTAATCTTTTGCTGATATTAAACACATGATTGTTATTTAATAAATGTAATTCTATTACATTTTTTATGTGAGTTGTTTTTATGTGAGTTAAAATATACTTCACAAATTTTAAAATTCTCATTTAAAGTACTTATATGGTTTAATTAATGAATGGCTTAATGTCTCTTTTGCTCTGTGATTCCTGTATGGGGCACCACTTTACCCTGAGGAATAACCACACATTAATTATATGGAGAACATTTTTTATATACTTGTAGGATGACAAATTTTACCTGCTTTGCATCTCCTAAACAAAATACCTTGTCACTTTGAACCCATGAGAAATTTCTGTAATACTTCTCCTAAGGTATGTAAAACATCGTAGAAGAGTTCTTTCTGCAGTATTCTCTTGCTTTCTCCTATCTTTTTATTTTTCTCATTCTCCATCCAAGCCAGAGCAATACTTAACCTGTGATAGAAATGCTTGTGTTTCCTGTAGCGCCTACCAGATTGATGGCCACATAGAAAATAACCTAAACTTCTTGAGGGAGTCAAACTGAAGAGAGTGCAGCAGGGATAGAGGAGATGGACAAGAATTTGATGGAACTTTTTATCATTAGACATCTATTTCAGGGATAAAAGACAAGCCATGAAATTCTTGTAACGCTGAAAGAGGAAAATGGTGACTACTCCACTAAGGGTCAAGCAAACCATTTAATGAGAGCAGCAATTTCACCATCAATGGAACAGAGTGCATATGATAGAATTACTTCCCCAGCAGTATAGCAATTTGGGTGATTACTGTCTTTAATATGTTGGCTTACATTTACCTTTCCTTGTTCAATTTTTAGGTTCAACATAATAAAGAAATATTATTGGATAGTGAGGAAGGAGAAGGAAAATAATTGTTTAACTGTAAATAGCAAAGCATCTGTGTGATTCATTTCCAAATTCTTTATAATCACAGAAAATAATTACAGTATTCTGTTCTAAAAATGGTATAGAAATAATTATTAGGCAGATGTACAGCTATTTGTCATTGAGGTTGGACAATTTCATTTATAAACTAACGTGTTTATGTAACAGCCCTGGATCAAACCTACACCATCTGCGTTGGTTAAAAAAGCTTATTTGGGACATGTGCTGCCTACAGTACTGAAACAATTCTTTTGTTTCACTAACAATTGGGGATGTTGTTCTGTGTGATTGGAACCCTGGCATTTTACTCTTTATTTACCCTGGGGAAAAACTCATCGGAATAGTTATCCTATTATCCACATGTAATTCACTGAGGGCCATACAATGTTCTGTGATAAATTATTGAAACGTCATGTCATGAATACTAAGGTGTGTGTCTTACAGAACTCTAGAGCTAGACCTTGGAGGCAGACTACCTCTGAGGTGTGGCTAAGGCTCCAGCCAACCACACTTTCTGGATTCAGATTCTGCCTTGAATATTTAGACAAGTTAGAGAAGTTATTATTGAACTCTCAGGGCCTCAATTTATTTTCCTTTAAGTTAGGCATAGTGATTTTTAACTCATAGAATTGATGTGAGGATTAAACATAATGCATGGGAAAAAACCCTATGTAACACTATATGCCCTGTTGTAAGCAGTCAAATACCAGCTCTTATTTTTTCGTTTTACAGATAAAGGAAGCAAGGTCCTGATGCTTTGGAAGGCATTGATGCCAAATGTAAAAAGAACAAATTTGGTGTCAGTCAACTGAGTTTAAATTCAACTCCTCCCTTTACTAGCTCTGTGGCTATTACCTCAAATGTTACCAAATATAAAATGAGGGAAACAATTCTGTATTCTTACCAGATGATTTGTTGATAGTGTCCAGAAAGGTATTTAGGGTGTCCTTATTATTTTTTGTATATTTTTCAGTCTTGTGTAAGATTTCCTTTATGACCCAAGAAGAAAGATCTGTTTTTTTTTTTTCCCCCAGAAGTTTTTATTTTTGTTGTTGTTATTATTGCCTTCAGAGTGATAAGAGAATGCATGCTATCTTCTGCTACTTTTTGGAATTTCTTAAATTCTTTGTGGCCTAAAACATTTCTATTTTTTATAAACAATCAAGGGATGTTCAAAAGTAGACTGTGTTCTGTTCCCTTTTCGAGATACAGAGCTTGGTATATACTATTAGATGTTTCTTAGTTATGTTTTTTTCGGTTTTACTTATTTTTGTCCCTTTAATTTTCATGAATGGAGAGACAAGATTAATAATGTCTTTTTTCCCTTATATTTTCTCCCCAGTTTGCATTATGCCTGTTGATACTGTGGAATTATTGGTATAGGTGTTCATTGTGAACTGCAACTTACAACAATAAAAAAAATACCCTTCTTCATTTAGTTTGTGTCCTGACTTAATGTTTGCCTGATAAAAGATTTTAATCATGGATTTCTTTTTGTGGTGAATCTTTTGTGTACTTTGATATCTTGGTTTTTATTTTCTAAATTATATGGTCAATGTCTATTTTTTGTAGAGCCTAGAGTTAGGTTTTACTCTAGGCAAACATATAGGGAAGTCTTTTATTTATTGTGTGATAATTTGATCTTAGTTCTGCCATGTTTTTTTGTGTCTTACAGCATTTTTAATTTCAGTTTCTGTTTTTCTATTTATAGTTATAATTCTGTCCTGATGTTTAACTTTATCACTATAATTTTATAGAACTCTATGTAATATTGTTAATGTCCCGTTTTTAGATAATCCCTTCTTATCGGACCATTGATAAAAACTAGTATATTTATCCTTCTTTGTCTACTTTTTCCTTCTCTGTCACCTAATTTTAGTGGATTTATTAGCTTTCTTAGTGTCTACATTTATAATGGTGAATATACTTTACATCTACTGCTTGTTAACTTTAATGATACGTTTTTACTTCAGTTACTGAAGGTTCGGGATCAGGGAACCAACTTTCTTCTCACCTTGCTTCCCCATTCCTTCTCTCATTTTTTGTTATGCAATTTCTGAATACCGGAGGATGTTAAGATCATTTATTTACATTCCATTCTGAAACCCTAGACCCCACATTTCTTTCAATTATGGTAGTTCAGTTAAAAGATTCAACTTTCTTTCACAAATACTTTTCACCTTTTGAAAGTGGGTAGAGGATACCCACTTAAATTTGATTTTCAAATAAATATAGAATAAATTTTTAAGGATATGCATGTTTCATGAAATATTAGGAATATTAGGCATCTTGTTATTTTATCTGGTCATCCCATGTGGAGTTCTTTCACCAAAGATTTTGTCATTCCTAGATTGTTTGGAATTTGGTCTCTAGCAGATCCCTAAAAAATGACTCAGCAACAGTTGGGGCGCCTGGGTGGCTCAGTGGGTTAAGCCGCTGCCTTCGGCTCAGGTCATGATCTCAGGGTCCTGGGATCGAGCCCCGCGTCGGGCTCTCTGCTCAGCAGGGAGCCTGCTTCCTCCTCTCTCTCTGCCTGCCTCTCTGCCTGCTTGTGATCTCTCTCTGTCAAATAAATAAATAAAAAAAAAAATCTTAAAAAAAAAAAAATGACTCAGCAACAGTGTGCAAGTTCAAACTGTGTGTCTGGTAACTTTGTACTTGGAAAACAGGTCAGTTGTGTAAAAACAGTTTTCTTAACACTTTGAGTTAAAAAAAAAAATCTGTAGGTATTTTCTCACTATCCTGTGATATCTGGATGATGTTGAATAACCTAAGACCAATCAGATTTTTCCTTCTTTCATAAGACTTAGTATTTTTCCTTTCTACACAAAGCATCTTTCATTTGAATTTATACGCCTTTGCTAGGATTCCATTGATTCTTCTGTGTCATTTGTACCTAGAATAAAATGTCCTCTTTTAATTTTAGATGTCTTATCTTTTGTTTCTGAAAAATTTTCTTGTATATTTATATTTTTCTTATGTTCTATTATTTTGATTTTCTTTTTTAGAGAGATCACCCAAGCTTATAATTAATTTCCTTTGATTTTTTTTCTATGCCTGTCATTTTATTTTATTTTATTTTATTTATTTGACAGAGAGATCACAAGTAGGCAGAGGCTGGGGTGGGGGGGTGTGGCGCGGGACTGATGTGGGGCTCGATCCCAGGACCCTGGGATCATGACCTGAGGCAAAGGCAGAGGCTTTAACCCATTGAGCCACCCAGGCGCCCCAATGCCTGTCATTTTAATTCATTTTTTCTCTTTTTAAAAAATGTCTTTTCATTTTAACTATTTCTATTTCCTATTCTTTTTCAATTTCTGTACTCTTTGTTTCTCAGTATTATTTTAGTAATTCATGTTCTTTCCTATGCTCCTTTCAGATTCACTTTATTTCTATGATATTTTAATATTTTCTTCCATTTTTTACCGAATCCCCCCCAGCTCAACTTTTAAAGCTCTCTCAATTGTTTTGTCACTTATTCCCTGAACTCTTGGCCTTCTGCCTTGTGTTCTTGACTAACTGAAGCAATTACTCTTTTTAACACATGGTGAAAATATATGGTCACAATTTTTATCTTCTCCCCACTAACAATTTTTCTGTTGGGAATTTTTCATTTTCTGTACATGTTTTCTCTCTTATTTTACTCCTTTAAAAAATGTTGTGCATATCTTATTTAAGGTTTTTTTTTTAATTAATCGTCATTGAAGGGATGATATTTTCATATCAATAGGGTCAACTATTCTTCAGGCAGGGTGTTAAGGCTGGGTTCAAGTCTAATTGCAGTTTTTCTTATAATACTGAGTTTCTTCTGTGTAAGTTCAGCTATTCCTTACTTTTCCCCATCCAATGAGTTAGGTAACTTCATGGGATTTTTTTGTTGTTATTTCTTTGTTATTGCTGTTTGTTTAATTGCTTTTATTTTATTTTATTTTATTTTTTTAGATGGTCATGTTCTCTTTTCTTCTGCAGTCACTATGACAAGCTGGTAAACTGGTTTCTGCAAGATGACTTATCTATTATTCTCTATTTAGATTTATTTCCTCTGCTTCTTAGATATAAACTGAATTTAGTACTCTCCTATTACCAGGTGACATAGTTCTGTTCTCACTTTTAAAAAAATTTTTTAATTCTTTTATTTTTTTTTATAAACATATAATTTATTATTAGCCCCAGGGGTACAAGTCTGTGAATCACCAGGTTCACACCTGTTCTCACTTCTAAAAAAGAGAATTTTGTTCGTTTCTCCAGGAGTGGCCCTAGTCTTGAAGAAGTTCATTTTTGCTTCCCCTGTCTGAGATGATTCATAACTCCGTTTGTATTTTCTGATATATTATCTTTTTCCTACAACTTTTCCTACTAGATCCCTGTTGCTTTTGACCACATTTCTACCTGTGGGAGTGGGGGTGAGCATTACATGTTCCCAGTTTTGCCAGGATACAAAATAATTTTGTTGTTGTTGTTGTTGTTACCCTCTTGGTTTTTGAATGACTTCATGGAAATCCTTATTTTGTGCTAAAAGTTTAAACCTATATATTCACTGTTGTACCCTTTAGTATAAACTTGTTCCGTGAAGAAAAATATTTGCTAACTTAATAAGATTTGCCTTAAAAATAATGAGGTATGGGGGCGCCTGGGTGGCTCAGCGGGTTAAGCCTCTGCCTTTGGCTCAGGTCATGATCTCAGGGTCCTGGGATCAAGCCCCACATCGGGCTCTCTGCTCAGTGGAGAGCCTGCTTCCCCCTCTCTCTGCCTGCCTCTCTGCCTACTTGTGACCTCTCTCTCTCTGTCAAATAATAATAATAATAATAATAATAATGAGGCATGGGGTGCCTGGGTGGCTCAGTGGGTTAAGCCTCTGCCTTTGGCTCAGGTCATGATCCCAGGGTCCTGGGATGGAGTTCCGCATCGGGCTTTCTGCTCCGCAGGGAGCCTGCTTCCCCCTCTCTCTCTGCCTGCCTCTCTGCCTACTTGTGATCTCTGTCAAATAAATAAATAAAATCTTTAAAAAAAAATAATGAGGTATTTTTTCCTTGTTTAACCAAACTGGATTAAAGTCAAAGATGTATAAGAAAAATCATTATGTTTAAAGCTAAAAGTTGTTTTTCTTGAAAAGCAAATTACCTAATTGGAAAATGCAGTAATTATTCAAGGAAGCCAAGTAACATTATTCAGGTTTTGAAGAGCTTCTCTGTATCTAACTAGTGTTTACTCTGTCTTCTTTGTTTCAAGGAAATATTTTTATTTTGTTTGCTTGAATGGTGCTTGAAACTGATTATTGAGATCCACTGGGATTATTTATCTTATGATTACTCTTAGTACTTCTTTGATGGTAAGTCCATCCAGTACTCTGTACTCCTACTATCCAAGGATTTGCTTTTTGTAACTATTTGTTTGCTAAGTTGGCTTGTCATAAAAACATCAGGGCAATTCATAGCCTATCCTACACATTAAATTAGGAACCAGAATAACACTTACCGTACATTTGCACACTCACTATTTGATATAACATTCAGGGGACAGCACAGTCAATGGAAAAAAAAATTTTTTCTGTACATTGTTTTTCAGCTTCTCTAAAGTCCACTGATGAGTAGTATTACTTCTCATTAGCATCAGGTAGAGGTCTCTGCAATGAGATTTTAGTAAGACATACCAATTTAGTTCACTAACGTAGGGTCAAGGTGAATTCTTTTTTCAAATGAACCTAGAAAAATATTTCACAATTAAAACTCAGTGTCTAATTTTATATATATATATTTTTCTGATTTGAAGAAAAATCTGTAAATAATTTGTAATTAAATTCACCAATCTAAACACAGCAACATTTTTAAGTTAGGATTGTAATTTCTGTCTGGGTCTTATACTCTTGTTACATCACCAGTGCTCTGACTTTTTTCCTTCATAAACTTAGGTATTCAGTTAAACTAAATTTTTTTTTTTATTGTAAAGTACAGTGTTTTAGATCATCCAGATAATTTCAAAGGGAAAAATAGCATTGTCAGCATTTAGCATCAAGACAAAGGAGTAAAGCAGGCTGTTTGATTTAGGTTTTAAAAGTGTGATTATCTGTCACACAAATAATAATTTGAGAGTAGGAGTGTCAGCTTAGGGGAATCTGCTAATTTACAATTATTGCAAAAATTATACTTCAAAACAGGAAAAGATTTAAAATTTTTCATTAACATATTGAAAAGACAGTGCCTTCATGACTTACTAAACTAAGTTTAAATGAGGAATGTAGAAATAAAAATATAATTCTCATGTTGTATGGGGTTAGGAACCACAATCTCCTAACTTTTGAGGGAACATAATATTGCTTGGATATTTATTATTCTTAAGCCCTATTACTTGCCTGCTATTTAGAGATATACAATAAAAGGTGTTCATGGTTAACACCCAGAATGGTGGAAGCATATTAATCTCTATCTGGCTTCATTAGCTTGGGAAAACAAAAGATTCATTTGGCACTGAGCATCTGTTTAATATATTGTTGTGAGATGGCCAACCACATGTTCTTTCCTTGTCTGTTATCAGAAAATTGTTGATATATGATTAAGGGTAAATGAAGGAGGGACTCTGTTGTGGCCAAATTCTATCATCAAAGATTCTTAGTCATAGTGAGAGAGCTTAGATACTCAGAACTTCATGAAGCAAAGCTTTTCCTCAAAGACAATATGCCACTATGATTTCATACTTACTTGTGGGAGAAATCGCCAGACTTTGGGAAGTTTTGGATTGATTCACTTATACCAACCTCAATGCCAGATACATCTCTATCAGCAGTGGCTTTCAAGGCCACTTCTAGAAGTTGAAAAATCTACATGCTGACCTTTTCACAAAGTTAAATCCCATTTTATTCTTTCAGAGCTGTCAAATTAATAATCATAGCTCATATTGTAGGAGAACTCTTTTTTGAGATGTGTTTAAAAAAAATGAGCAGCGCATTGTTTATCACTACATTGAAAGGATTTGTGTAAATTGTCACTAAATTGAACCCCTTAAAACAAATAGACTAGAGTGTGGGACATAACTATTATCTAACATAATTTTATGAAATATAAACATTTGAACAAGTTGACTACTATGGTACAATTGGACAAGTTCATATGGAAAAATAAATGAATATTTCCTATTCTACAACCAAATGGCTACAGGCTCTCTTGAATATGATTTGAAGTAAAAACAAGTGAAATCCACTGAAAACATAATGCCGAGATAGTAGGTTGAAATAAAATGAAGAAAACCAATGAGTGAACATGGTCCATTATCAAAGTGCCTTCTACACAGTTTTTAGGACTATGAGTTCATATAGATTTTAATGCAAATTGCCATATTATATCAATAGCAAATCTGTTTTATAAAATTTCTCTGAAGCCTGGGTACTTTCAAAAGCAGAGGGTAAAATGATCATTACAGAAGTGTATGTTTTAAAGCATTCTTACTAGGTAAAGTAGCAACGCTGAAGTGTCATTTACACACAATATACAAGTGTGTTTGATTCGTTATGCTTAACAGAAAATGTGGCCTTCATGGCAAAAAGGTCTTCAGGCTTCTCTTATAAAAAAGAAGACGTGAAAAGGATGAGACTAAACACAGAACTGCTCAGTTTCTAGCCTTTGGAGGAAGAGCACATAAATCTTTCCTCTCAAAGCAATGACATTATATTAATTTACAGTAACTGTTTTCCAATTCAAAATCTACATTGGAGAAACCTTTTAGGAAATTATCTTGCCTCGCTGAAAAGATGAGATCTCTAATAAGTAGCCATTGTGTCTAAGGAAAGTTGATTTACAGGCCATTTTTTCTCTGAAGGAAAGGTTATCCCTAAGGGTATGTGCGTGTGTGGGAGTGTGTATGTGTGTGTGTGTGAGAGAGAGAGAGAGAGAGAGAGAGAGAAGGGGAGAGAGAGAGAGAGGGTTTGTATTTATATGGATTCTCTGGAAGAGAATCTTAGTCATACTGGAAATTTACATACAATCATGTTGGTTGGGTGATCTGGCTCAAAACTTCTTCACTTCTGACATGTAGTCAAGGGTTACAGACTGCTGCTTCACTACTGCATTGTACATTTATTGAAATAAAAATAAAAGAGAATTTCAAAAATACTCACCCAGTGCTTCAGTGCACCACTCCTTGGAAATCATTTGCATGATTTTCTTCGCAGAAAAGGAATGACAATGGTGATTGTGATTCAAGAGTTTGCATGTACAGCAAAAACTTGTGAATAATCGTGGTTTGTAGTTATTGTTCTTCTGAACTTCAGAGCATTCAGAGATACCAAGAAATTCATAGCTGTAAGGTTATACTCTATGAAAACACAGAACAGAATGAAACAAAAGATTTGTCATTTCAAAAAAAAATTCTTTTAGATCAGCGGACTTTTTTCTCATTGAAATTTGAAAGTGTGATTTCCATAGTTGCATTTTTTGTGACTTTGGCAAGGATAACCTAGTTCACATTTCCATCTTTTGAGGACCAAACCCTCTGTTCAAATGATGTGAGAAATATTTTCTGGCATAAATAGCACCAAAGTAAAAAGCAAACAATTTGCTGCTACATGCTAGGGAATGAGATGGCATACATTTTAAGGAAATTAAGCTCTCATTTTATACAGGGTAATTCCAGGGTGGATTTTGCTTCAGTATTCATAATCTTAAAAGAAATGTGTTCCCTTCTTATATTCAGATGTGTCTTTGTAATTGGAGACCACTTGAAGTACACTACTCAATCTCCTAGAATTTAACTCCAATAACACCAGGTAATGAAGATAACTCCTTACATTGGTCCAGCGCTTTAGAATACACATGGGTGCTTTCACATTTATAACTTTATTTTTAGGACTGGGCTGAGTTTAGGGAGGAGAATTCTTCTCATATGCATTTGAAAAGTTGTTAAACATACCCAGTGAGGCACTGTGACCACTAAATCCAGTAGCTAGAGAGGTTTATGTGCTAAAAACTAAGAATGGTTCTTTTTCTAAGAGCAGAAAAGAAAAACCTAAAATATTTAGAGCTGTGTCTCTTGAGCTAGTAACCTTGACGACTGAAGTCATTCCTCAAATGCTTGGAAGTTTTCTAGAGCATGAATTTAATTCTCCTTGATATCAACTGACAGATTAGTTCTTGAACGTTGTCCTACCACAAGGATGTTTTTCTATCTTCTGCCTTACCTCTAAATTATTTTGATGTATTTTAGTTGCAAGTCTCTCTTATGCTGAAAGACCTAATGCATCTGACATGTAAAAATAACATAAACAAAAAGAAATTTTGAAACAAACACGAGAAAGTTCTCAGCTGCTAGCATTGGAGAATATATTACAATGACAGTGAAATACTATCTTTACCCTCCATATAGGAAAAAACAAATTAAGTCTGACAGTATTAATTTTGGAAGTGTTGTGGAGACATGGGTACCTCCATATATGCTTGCTGGGAGTACAGAGTAGTGCAATTCTGAAGGGCCAGTTGCCAGTATCTAGAAAAGACATAGATATGACATGGATTATGTCCCAGAAGTCCCGTACTAGAAACTCTTGTCCACAAGAACAAGGTTTAGATTTGGATTTATTTCAGTGTTGTTTATAACAGTAAAACCATTAAAACAATGCTTATGCTTGTATTGCTATAATTTTATTTGATAGAATGTTTCTCAGTTGAATGGAAATATATGTACATAAAAATGTGAGGAAATATCAAAGATGTATTTTACAGAGGATATAATTTATGTAAATTTAAAGAACTTACTATATAAACATATATATTTGTATATACATATATATGCACATGTATGTATATATGCATACACACAAGTATATATACATAGGTATATGTAGGTGTGTGTGTATATTTTTATATACATATATAAAAATTATATATAATGTATATATATAAATGTATATATACATGTGTATTTATATATATACACATACACACATACACACAGTTGACCCTTGAACAGTGCAGAGGTTAGAGGCACTGATCTTCATGCAGCTGAAAATCTGCATAGAACTTTCGATCCACCCAAAACTTAACTATTGATAGCCTACTGTTGACTGGAAATCCTACTGATAACCTGAGCAGTCAATTGACACATATTTTGTATGTGTGTGCATTCTGCATTCAGGGAAGGAAGTCAAAAAACTAACACTATTAGCCCTTCTGCTGATACCTCCTTGCCTCTTATTGGCCACAAACAGGCCACATGCCCATCAGTAATTATAAAAGACCCTGGAAAATCAGTTTCTAAAGAGGAAGAGGGTTATCGTCATTGGCGGGTACTAGTCATGAAATTCTTTCATGTTCCAAACAAAATGAGCATTCTAGAGGCAAGAAAGAAAGACTTAAGCAACCAATAGTATCTAGCACTTAGTAAATCACACTATTGAATGCATTTCTATTTTTTTTAGTTTTTACTGGTGGATATAACCCTTGAATCCCATCTTGATTTCAAGTTCTTTGTGTAGAGATCCTATATTTAATGTTTCTCTCATGTCCCCAGAACATTCAGTGATGGCATATGGAAAGCACTTAAAAAATACTTGTTGGGGAGGAGTCAAGATGACGGAGATGTAGCAGGCTGAGACTACTTCAGGTAGCGGGAGATCAGCTAGATAGCTTATCTAAAGATTGCAAACACCTACAAATCCAACAGGAGATCGAAGAGAAGAAGAACAGCAACTCTAGAAACAGAAAATCAACCACTTTCTGAAAGGTAGGACGGGCGGAGAAGTGAATCCAAAGCGACGGGAAGATAGACCGCGGGGGGAGGGGCCGGCTCCCGGCAAGCGGCGGAGCAACGGAGCACAAAATCGGGACTTTTAAAAGTCTGTTCCGCTGAGGGACATCGCTCCAGAGGCTTAACCGGGGTGAAGCCCGCGCGGGGTCAGCGTGGCCCCAGGTCCCGCAGGGTCACAGAAGGATCAGGGGTGTCTGAGTGTCGCAGAGCTTACATGTATTAGAACAGGGAAGCCGGCTACAGAGACAGAGCCGAGGAGTGAGCTCTAAGCTCGGGGTTACCTTGAACCGGTCGCAGGCTCGGTCAGCTCGGAGCGCGGCCGGAGGCAGGGTGACGGGAGTAAATCGGCGCTGTTCTCTGAGGGCGCACTGAGGAGTGGGGCCCCGGGCTCTCGGCTCCTCCGGGCCGGAGACTGGGAGGCCGCCATCTTCATTCCCGCCCTCCGGAACTCTACGGAAAGTGCTCAGGGAACAAAAGCTCCCGAAAGCAAACCCGAGCGGATTACTCAGCCCGGCCCCTGGTAAGGGCGGTGCAACTCCGCCCGGGGCAAAGACACTTGAGAATCACTACAACAGGCCCCTCCCCGAGAAGATCAACAAGAAACCCAGCCAGGATCAAGTTCACCTACCAAGGAGTACAGTTTCAATACCAAAGAGAGCAGCGTAATTCCAAAGGAGGAGAAAGCAAAGCACGGAACTCATGGCTTTCTCCCCATGATTCTTTAGCCTTGCAGTTAATTTAATTTTTTTTTCTTTTTCAATTTATTTTTCTTCTTCTGCTAAATTTTTTTAACTTTTACCCTTTTCTTTTTTAACGTTTTTTAACTAGTTTATCTAATATATATATATTTTTTTCCTTTTTATATTTTTTTCTTTATTGGTTTTCTTTTTTTAATTGTTTCTTCCTTTTTTTCTTCTTCTTCTTTTTTTTTTTTTCTTTTTCTTCTTTCTGAAGCTCTTTTTATCCCCTTTCTCCCCCTCATGATTTGGGATCTCTTCTGATTTGGCTAAAGCATATTTTCCTGGGGTTTTTGCCACCCTTTTAGTATTTTACTTGCTCCTTCATCTACTCTTATCTGGACAAAATGACAAGGCGGAAAAATTCACCACAAAAAAAAGAACAAGAGGCAGTACCAAAGGCTAGGGACCTAATCAATACAGACGTTGGTAATATGTCAGATCTAGAGTTCAGAATGACGATTCTCAAGGTTCTACCCGGGCTTGAAAAAGGCATGGAAGATATTAGAGAAACCCTCTCGGGAGATATAAAAGCCCTTTCTGGAGAAATAAAAGAACTAAAATCGAACCAAGTTGAAATCAAAAAAGCTATTAATGAGGTGCAATCAAAAATGGAGGCTCTCACTGCTAGGATAAATGAGGCAGAAGAAAGAATTAGCGATATAGAAGACCAAATGACAGAGAATAAAGAAGCTGAGCAAAAGAGGGACAAACAGCTACTGGACCATGAGGGGAGAATTCGAGAGATAAGTGACACCATAAGACGAAACAACATTAGAATAATTGGGATTCCAGAAGAAGACGAAACAGAGAGGGGAGCAGAAGGTATATTGGAGAGAATTACTGGAGAGATTTTCCCCAATATGGCAAAGGGAACAAGCATCAAAATCCAGGAGATTCAGAGAACCCCCCTCAAAATCAATAAGAATAGGTCCACACCCCGTCACCTAATAGTAAAATTTACAAGTCTTAGTGACAAAGAGAAGATCCTGAAAGCAGCCCGGGAAAAGTAGTCTGTAACATACAATGGTAAAAATATTAGATTGGCAGCAGACTTATCAACAGAGACCTGGCAGGCCAGAAAGAGCTGGCATGATATGTTCAGAGTACTAAATGAGAAAAACATGCAGCCAAGAATACTATATCCAGCTAGGCTATCATTGAAAATAGAAGGAGAGATTAAAAGCTTCCAGGACAAACAAAAACTGAAAGAATTTGCAAATACCAAACCAGCTCTACAGGAAATATTGAAAGGGGTCCTCTAAGCAAAGAGAGACCCTAAAAGTAGTAGATCAGAAAGGAACAGAGACAATATACAATAACAGTCACCTTACAGGCAATACAATGGCACTAAATTCATATCTCTCAATACTTACCCTGAATGTGAATGGGCTAAATGCCCCAATCAAAAGACACAGGGTATCAGAATGGATAAAAAAACAAAACCCATCTATATGTTCCCTACAAGAAACTCATCTTAAACCCGAAGACACCTCCAGATTTAAAGTGAGGGGGTGGAAAAGAATTTACCATGCTAATGGACATCAGAAAAAAGCAGGAGTGGCAATCCTTATATCAGATCAATTAGATTTTAAGCCAAAGACTATAATAAGAGATGAGGAAGGACACTATATCATACTCAAAGGATCTGTCCAACAAGAAGATCTAACAATTTTAAATATCTATGCCCCTAACGTGGGAGCAGCCAACTATATAAACCAATTAATAACAAAATCAAAGAAACACATCGACAATAATACAATAATTGTAGGGGACTTTAACACTCCCCTCACTGAAATGGACAGATCATCCAAGCAAAAGATCAACAAGGAAATAAAGGCCTTAAATGACACACTGGACCAGATGGACATCACAGATATATTCAGAACATTTCATCCCAAAGCAACAGAATACACATTCTTCTCTAGTGCACATGGAACATTCTCCAGAATAGATCATATTCTCGGTCCTAAATCAGGTCTCAACCGTTACCAAAAGATTGGAATCATTCCCTGCATATTTTCAGACCACAATGCTCTGAAGCTAGAACTCAATCACAAGAGGAAATTTGGAAAGAACCCAAATACATGGAGACTAAACAGCATCCTTCTAAAGAATGAATGGGTCAACCAGGAAATTAAAGAAGAGTTGAAAAAATTCATGGAAACAAATGATAATGAAAACACAACGGTTCAAAATCTGTGGGACACAACAAAGGCAGTCCTGAGAGGAAAATATATAGCGGTAGAAGCCTTTCTCAAGAAACAAGAAAGGTCTCAGGTACACAACCTAACCCTACACCTAAAGGAGCTGGAGAAAGAACAAGAAAGAAAGCCTAAACCCAGCAGGAGAAGAGAAATCATAAAGATCAGAGCAGAAATCAATGAAATAGAAACCAAAAAAACAATAGAACAAATCAACGAAACTAGGAGCTGGTTCTTTGAAAGAATTAATAAGATCGATAAACCCCTGGCCAGACTTATCAAAAAGAAAAGAGAAAGGACCCAAATAAATAAAATCATGAATGAAAGAGGAGAGATCACAACTAACACCAAAGAAATACAGACAATTATAAGAACATACTATGAGCAACTCTACGCCAACAAATTTGACAATCTGGAAGAAATGGATGCATTCCTAGAGACATATAAACTACCACAACTGAACCAGGAAGAAATAGAAAGCCTGAACAGACCCATAACCAGTAAGGAGATTGAAACAGTCATCAAAAATCTCCAAACAAACAAAAGCCCAGGGCCAGATGGCTTCCCAGGGGAATTCTACCAAACATTTAAAGAAGAACTAATTCCTATTCTCCTGAAACTGTTCCAAAAAATAGAAATGGAAGGAAAACTTCCAAACTCATTTTATGAGGCCAGCATCACCTTGATCCCAAAACCAGACAAGGATCCCATCAAAAAAGAGAACTACAGACCAATATCCTTGATGAACACAGATGCAAAAATGCTCGCCAAAATACTAGCCAATAGGATTCAACAGTACATTAAAAGGATTATTCACCACGACCAAGTGGGATTTATTCCAGGGCTGCAAGGTTGGTTCAACATCCGCAAATCAATCAATGTGATACAACACATTAATAAAAGAAAGAACAAGAACCATATGATACTCTCCATAGATGCTGAAAAAGCATTTGACAAAGTACAGCATCCCTTCCTGATCAAAACTCTTCACAGTGTAGGGATAGAGGGCACATACCTCAATATTATCAAAGCCATCTATGAAAAACCCACCGCAAATATCATTCTCAATGGAGAAAAACTGAAAGCTTTTCCGCTAAGGTCAGGAACACGGCAGGGATGTCCGTTATCACCACTGCTATTCAACATAGTACTAGAAGTCCTAGCCTCAGCAATCAGACAACAAAAGGAAATTAAAGGCATCCAAATTGGCAAAGAAGAAGTCAAACTATCACTCTTCACAGATGATATGATACTATATGTGGAAAACCCAAAAGACTCCACTCCAAAACTGCTAGAACTTGTACAGGAATTCAGTAAAGTGTCAGGATATAAAATCAATGCACAGAAATCAGTTGCATTTCTCTACACCAACAACAAGACAGAAGAAAGAGAAATTAAGGAGTCCATCCCATTTACAATTGCACCCAAAACTATAAGATACCTAGGAATAAATCTAACCAAAGAGACTAAGAATCTATACACAGAAAACTATAAAGTACTCATGAAAGAAATTGAGGAAGACACAAAGAAATGGAAAAATGTTCCATGCTCCTGGATTGGAAGAATAAATATTGTGAAAATGTCTATGCTACCTAAAGCAATCTACACATTTAATGCAATTCCTATCAAAGTACCATCCATTTTTTTCAAAGAAATGGAACAAATAATCCTAAAATTTATATGGAACCAGAAAAGACCTCGAATAGCCAAAGCAATATTGAAAAAGAAAGCCAAAGTTGGTGGCATCACAATTCCAGACTGCAAGCTCTATTACAAAGCTGTCATCATCAAGACAGCATGGTACTGGCACAAAAACAGACACATAGATCAATGGAACAGAATAGAGAGCCCAGAAACAGACCCTCAACTCTATGGTCAACTAATCTTCGACAAAGCAGGAAAGAATGTCCAATGGGAAAAAGACAGCTTCTTCAATAAATGGTGTTGGGAAAATTGGACAGCCACATGCAGAAAAATGAAATTGGATCATTTCCTTACACCACACACGAAAATAGACTCAAAATGGATGAAGGATCTCAATGTGAGAAAGGAATCCATCAAAATCCTTGAGGAGAACACAGGCAGCAACCTCTTCGACCTCAGCCGCAGCAACATCTTCCTAGGAACATCGCCAAAGGCAAGGGAAGCAAGGGCAAAAATGAACTATTGGGATTTCATCAAGATCAAAAGCTTTTGCACAGCAAAGGAAACAGTTAACAAAACCAAAAGACAACGGACAGAATGGGAGAAGATATTTGCAAATGACATATCAGATAAAGGGCTAGTGTCCAAAATCTATAAAGAACTTAGCAAACTCAACACCCAAAGAACAAATAATCCAATCAAGAAATGGGCAGAGGACATGAACAGACATTTCTGCAAAGAAGACATCCAGATGGCCAACAGACACATGAAAAAGTGCTCCATATCACTCGGCATCAGGGAAATACAAATCAAAACCACAATGAGATACCACCTCACACCAGTCAGAATGGCTAAAATTAACAAGTCAGGAAATGACAGATGCTGGCGAGGATGCGGAGAAAGGGGAACCCTCCTACACTGTTGGTGGGAATGCAAGCTGGTGCAACCACTCTGGAAAACAGCATGGAGGTTCCTCAAAATGTTGAAAATAGAACTACCCTATGACCCAGCAATTGCACTGCTGGGTATTTACCCTAAAGATACAAACGTAGTGATCCGAAGGGGCACGTGCACCCGAATGTTTATAGCAGCAATGTCTACAATAGCCAAACTATGGAAAGAACCTAGATGTCCATCAACAGACGAATGGATAAAGAAGATGTGGTATATATACACAATGGAATACTATGCAGCCATCAAAAGAAATGAAATCTTGCCATTTGCGACGACGTGGATGGAACTAGAGGGTATCATGCTTAGCGAAATAAGTCAATCGGAGAAAGACAACTATCATATGATCTCCCTGATATGAGGGAGAGGAGATGCAACATGGGGGGTTAAGGGTGTAGGAGAAGAATAAATGAAACAAGATGGGATTGGGAGGGAGACAAACCATAAGTGACTCTTAATCTCACAAAACAAACTGAGGGTTAATGGGGGGAGGGGGTTGGGGGGGTGGGATTATGGACATTGGGGAGGGTATGTGCTATGGTGAGTGCTGTGAAGTGTGTAAACCTGGCGATTCACAGACCTGTACCCCTGGGGATAAAAAGATATTATATGTTTAAATAAAATAAAATTAAAAAAAAAATACTTGTTGATTAAATAAGCATTAAAAGAGGAGGATTACAATCTTGCAAATGAGAAATTTAACTTACTATTTGACAGAAATTTTTTGGACTGCAATTGTCATATTTTTTTAAAAAATCATATAATTCATTTAGTATATTACATTATTTGTGCTAAAATTTAAAAAAGGTAATTTTTTGCTATTTCTTTTGCATAATTGCTTGGGATTGAAAAATCTGCCTATGATATGCTATTAGATTGCAGCATAATATCTATTTGTTACAGTCGAATTTATGAAAGTGAGATCATGTTTCAGCTTACCAACTCTTAAATTAGAACTTCTTTTATAAATTGAAAGTCATCTGGGGCACCTAGGTGGCTCAGTGGGTTAAGCCTCTGCCTTTGGCTCGGGTTATGATCTCAGGGTCCTGGGATCGAGCCCTGCCTCGTGCTCTCTGCTCAACGGGGAGCCTGCTTCCTCCTTCTCTCTGCCTACTTGTGATCTCTCTCTCTGCCAAATAAATAAATAAAATCTTTTTAAAAAATTAAAATAAATTGAAAGACATCTTGAAGATCCAGGTAGACTGTTTCCTTTAGAAATTTAAAAGACTTTATATATTGTGGCTTTTTTCTTAAGTTGGGTTTCCTGAAAAAAGAAATCTGAGATAGAGATTTGTTTGCAGGAAGTTATTGGGGAATAAGCTGAGAATAAAAATTGAATGACCATATGTGGTGAGGCAGTGTTACCTCTGGCAAGGGTAGTTCCAAGGGAGGGGACTCAACTGAGACCTGTCAGCAACTGACATTTCTGGAAGCTCAGTCTTAAAGAGAATGTGGGCAGAGGGCTACAATAGTTTCTGTAGATTTAGTTTCCCTGGCCACTTTTAGCAAATACCCAACACAAACAGCAGATGAGTACTCATACTCTGTCACTGATTTTATATCTATTTTGATATAAAGTTTATCAGTATTTTACATTCTTTCAAGCATGGTTGTAACAAAATTCTATTATTCCCAATTTAGTGATTCTGTGCACAAAGTTGTATGAGTTGTACTGATTATTTTATAATCATCTCCATCAAATAAAATGTCCTTATTGATTAAGGATTACAGTGATTCCAATCAGGAAAATTAAAGCACAGTGATACATAACCATATTATCACTAACAAACTTGAAAAATAACTAAATAAAAGCAATTATGACAACTAGGAGCCTTGTGGAAACTCTTATGGCCTCCTGTATAGAGAGTCCCTGGGACGAGTCACTAGGAGGCATCACCAGGACTCCTGACAACTGTTTCATTACAGCAAAGGGACATACTGCAAAAAATGTTGACTACCAAGGAAAGACGTTAGAGAGTCAGTGTACAAGTTCTTTTTCTTTTTTTTTTTTTAATGTTTCTTCTAACATATTTAATCATTAGATTTTTCTTTCATTCTTTCTTTATTAGACTTTATGTTTTTAGAGCAGTCTTAGGTTCATAGCGAAATTGAGGGGAAGGTACAGAGATTTCCCATATACCACCTACCCCCACATATACATAACCTCCCCTGTAATCAACATCCTTCACAAAAGTGGTCCATTTTTTATAATCGATGAACTTACCCTGATACATCATAATACCCCAAAGTCTATAATTTACAGTATGATTCACTCTTGGTGTCCTATGAGTTTGACAAATGTTTAATGATATATATTCATCATTATGTTATAATACAGATTATTTTCACTGTTTCAAAAATCTTCCATGCTCTACATACTCATCCCAACACCCAACCAGCCCCTGGCAACCATTGATGTTTTTACTGTATTTGTTCTTTTGCCTTTTCCAGAACTCATAGAGAGAAATCATAGAGTATGTAGCTTTTTTCAGATTAACTTTTTTCACTTACTAATATGCATTGATATTCTTCCATGTCTTCTCATGGCTTCATGGCTCAGTTCTTTTTAATGGTGAACACTATTCCTTTATCCAGGTATACCACAATTTATCCATCACCTACTGAAGGATATCTTGGTTGCTTCCAAGTTTGGCAATTATGAATAAAACTGCTGTAACGTTTACGTGCAGGTTTAGGGATGTTTTCCATTCATTTGAAAAGAGCATGATTGCTATAGATATGTTTTCCATTAATTTGCAAGGAGCGTGATTGCTGTATTATACCATAAGAGTATGTTTAATTTTGTGAGAAACGACCAAATTGCCTTACAAAAGGACACCACCAGCAATGAATGAACGTTCCTTTTGCTTCACTTCTTCATCAGCATTTGGTGCTGCCAATGATCCATATTTGGACATTCTAATAGATATATAGTGGCATCTCATTATTTATATTGCATTTCCCAGTTGACATATGATTGAAGCATCTTTTAAAAAGCATCTTTCAAAGTTACTGCCATACCCAAGGTCATCTAGGTTCTTTCCTCTGTTGTCTTCTAGAAATTTTAGTTTTGTATTTTATATTTAGGTACGTGACCCAGTTTGAGTTCAGTTTTGTCAGAGGTGCATGATCTATGTCTAGATTCTTTTTAATTTTTAAAATTTATTTATTTTTTTGCATGTTGTTGATGTTCAGATGTTCTAGCATCATTTGTCAAGAAGAATATCTTGGCTGCATTCTATTTCCTTGATTCCTTTGTCAAAGATCATGCGATTATACTTATGTGGGTCTCTTCTGTGTTCTCTCTTCTGTTTCATTTATCTATTTGTCTACATTTTTGCTAATATTGCAGCATATTGATTACTAGACTTTTATAGTATGTCTTAAAGTCTGTAGTGTCTGTTCTCAAATTTGTTGGTCATTTTGTGTGTTTTACCTCCCCATATAAACTTTAGAATCACTTTGTTGATATCTATAAAATAATTTCCTGGGATTTGATTGGGATTGCACTGAATCTCTAGATCAAGATGGGAAGAACTGACATCTTGATAGTGTTGATCCTTTCCATCTAGGAACATGTAAATTTTCCGCACTTATTTAGTTCTCTTTGATTTTGTTCATCAAGGTTTTATATTTTTATTCATATAGCTTTTCTGTATATTTTGTTAGACATATACCCCTATATTTCCTGTTTTTGCATGCTAATATAAATGATACTGTGTTTTTAATTTCAAATTTCACTTGCTTGTTACTAGTATATAGGAGAGCAATTGACTTTTGTATATTAGCCTTGTATTCTGCAACCTTGCTATAATTGCACAATAGATCACAAGTTTTGTTGTTGGTGTTCTTAATTCTTTTAGATTTTCTGCATAGATAATCATGTCATCTGTGAACAAAGGCAATTTTCTTTCTTCCCAGTCTGTATAGCTTTTATTTCTTTTTCTCATCTCACTGAACTAGCAAGAACTTTCAGTATGATGTTGGAAAGGAGTGTAGAGAGCGGGTATCCTCACCATTTATCTAATTTTAGAGGGAAAGCTTCTAGTCTCTTACCATTAAATGTGATGTTAGCTGTTAAGTTCTTTGTAGATATTCTTTACCAATTTGAGGAATTTCCCCTTTATACCTAATTTACTGAGAGTTTTTGTCATAAATTGGTATTGGATTTTATCAAATCCTTTTTCTGCATCGATTGATATAATCATGTGATTTTTTTTTTTCTTTGTCTGGTTAGAAGCTTATAAATTTTACTGATATTTTCTAAGAACCAGCTTTTGGTTTTATTGATTTTCTGTTTTCCTTTTCATTGATATCTGCTCTATTATTTAGTTAGTTAGTTAGTTAGTTTACTTTGGATTTAGTTTGCTCTTTTTATCCTAGTTTCCCTAAGAGAATTTTTTTTTAAGATTTTATTTATTCATTTGACAGACAGAGATCACAAGTAGGCAGAGAGGCAGGCAGAGAGAGAGGAAGGGAAGCAGGCTCCCTGCTGAGCAGAGAGCCTGATACGGGGCTGGATCCCAGGACCCTGGAATCATGACCCTAGCCGAAAGCAGAGGCTTTAACCCACTGAGCCACCCAGGCGCCCCGAGAATTGGTTTTAGTTCTTTCTTTTTTTCTTATATATGCGTTTGAGATTTCTAAGCACAGATTTGCTGCATCTCACATATTTTATAAGTTGTGTTTTCATTTTCATTTAAAGTATTTTTTAATTTCTCTTGAGATTTCTTCTTCAACTCATTTTACTGCTAGAACAAATTACCTCAATTTCAGTGGCTTAAATTATATAAGTGAATTAATAAATCAGTTCTGGAGGTCTCACCAGTTTAAGACTGAAGTGTTAGTACTTCTTTCTGGAGATTCCAGGAGAGAATGTGTATCCTGCCTTCTCCAAGTTCTAGAGGCTGCCTGAATTCCTTGATTCATGGCCCCCTCATCTTCAGAGCAAAGCCAGGTCTTCTTCTCATGCCATCTTTCTGATCCTTTTGTCTTTACTGCTTTCTCTGTAACTAAAGCCAGGTTTGATTCTCCATTTAAGAATTAGATTGGGCCCAGAGTGCCTGGGTGGCTTGGGGTGCCTGGGTGGCTCAGTCCGTTAAGCATCTGTCTTTGGCTCAGGTCATGATTTCCAGTCCTGGGATCAAGCCTGGTATCAGGTTCTGCATTGGGCTCTCTGCTCAGCCAGCAGTTGGCTCCTTCCTCTCCCTCCATGATATCTCTTGCTTTTGCTCTCTCTGAAATAAATAAATAAATAAAGAATTTGATTGGACCCACAGGGGTAAAACAGGATAAGCTATCCATCTCACGATTATATTCTTAATCTGCAAAATCTTTTGCTGTGTAAGATATTACAATGTGTAAGATATTACAATGATTATGATTAATATTCTATGAATATTAGACAGGGGATAAGGGCATAAACATCTTTGAGGCCATTATTCTGTCTACCACAAAAAACATAACTATCACGTCATCATGTCATTGATCATAGGTGATTTGGAAAAAGATAAAAAATATTTTAGTCTTTATAAAGAACTATAATTAATTGAACATGCCAAAGACCCATCAAGATATGTGATACCCAAATAACTGGATTTTTAAATTACCTACAAGACAAATAGAAGTGTGGCAAAAGTACTTTTATTTCATGCATCATACAGTCATACTATTTTATTACTTACAAATATGGAAAATGAAAACAATAGAAGCCATATATATATATATATATGCCATATAAAAGCCATATATATATTTATATATATACATATATATATATTGCACTTGAACTAGAATGTAAAAAAATTTTATAAAATATAGATGTATGGTGAACTAGATTCAAAATATATATACTTGAATCACATAAATTAAAGGAGAAATAACTTATAAGAATATAACATGCAAGAAACAAGAGATTTATTGTCCTTTAAAAGGGAATCTGATGTCCCAGGATGTTATGATGGGCTAAAGTTTTTGGTAAGATTATCTGAAAGTTGAGATGTGGGCGCCTCCTTTGTATGTTCCTGGACGCTTACTTCAGGCAGTTCAAGCTTTTTCAATCAAGAGGGAAATTAACACATGAGACAATGAGACACTTTGTTCTTTTGAGTAAGCTATCTAATATCTACTAGTTTTCCTCAGAATCTAATTATTTGTAGCATTATAGTGAAATCATGTAAGAACTCTGAGAGCTTATCCTTATTTTAATTCTTTGCTAGATTTGAATGCCGTTTTCATTTTATTACAAATTATAGTCTTTTTTTTTTTTTTTTTTTTTTTTTTTTTTTTTTTTAAATTTATTCAACAGAGATCACAAGTAGGCAGAGAGGCAGGCAGAGAGAAAGAGGAAGGGAAGCAGGCTCCCCACTGAGCAGAGAGCCCGATGTGGGGCTCGATCCCAGGACCCTGGGATCATGACCTGAGCTGAAGGCAGAGGCTTTAACCCACTGAGCCACCCAGGTGCCCCCAAATTATAGTCTTTATAGCATATCAGATGCATCTATTTTTTAGAATTTTCAGATGAAGTTTTCAAAGTTCAGTAAAGCAGAGTTACCTGAAAGGAAAATCCTTTAATTGGTCAGTGGTCCACCTGGGTAAACAAATTTACTTATATGGAATTTGCTCCAAGAATGAGCCACAAGAGAATGTTTTGGCAAGAAATGAGGCTTGCCTCTGATTTCCGATAAAGATTTGAGTTGAAACAGTGTGTGTTCACTTAATCTTGTTAAATGTAGCACAAAACACTAAGTGTATTAGAGCGTGTATTTAAATGATAACAAACCCTGCTGTTACAGCTAATAGGAAACAGTTCTGTTCTCATTGAGTTTCCACATTCAAGCCTTCCTTTAGATATCATCATTTACTCTGACTTCTTATGGTTGACTACAATATGCTTTTGAGATGCATTTTTAAGCCTTTGTCTTTCCTTATTGCTAAGCAACAGTTTCTTTTTTTGTTAAAGTGATAAAATTTGGGACAACACTCTATTCAGAGGAATATCTACTAATGTGAAATGCACGAATATTTAAACCTAATTAGATCATTATGTTTGAAAAGTAATAACTGAATTTAATGATGATAATAATAGACATTCCAATATTGAGACTTTTTCTATTAAGGATTATTTTCTGTATTTAAATTAATCATCACATCTGAAGCTTGCTATGTCTCAATTAAAATACAGAAATTAAATTAGCTTTGCTCTTGTGCGCATACCCGTACTGAGGTGGGTTTGGTTTGTGGGAGAGCAGGGACAGGGGGTCAAGGAGGGTCGTCCTTCAGAAGAGTAGTGGAATATTTAAATTCTTCATCTTTTTTCCTTTAGGAGACTTTAGGTTCACTGCCTTAAGGCAGGGTGATGACCTCTCAGGATCCCTTCAAGCCTCAAGCACCTGTGAAGTAAAAAGCATTTATAAAAACTTTAGAACACCTCTTGAAATATACAGTTATAAAAGATAAAGAGTCCCTGAAGCATATTCTGCACTGAAGAACCAATATTGTTTATTACTCTCTGTTAAATTTAACAAGAAAAATGTCAAGTAAAACATCGAGAAGTTTGTTTCCAAGTAATGGGAATGGCCATATTCTCCCAAGCATCGGCTGGATGTGTATCCAAGGCTTAAGAGCTTGTTACAAAACTACCCTCACTGAATCTTTTTCATGGTCATTATAGAGTCAAATGCCATATGTCTGTCTTGTTAAATTTCATTCTATTTATTTGAGCAATAAAGCCGATATAAATAGCCAACTTACGGCACCATTTTGGCTTTTTCTCCTTAATAATAATGGATACGGGCTATATTTTATTGTGCCTTGATCAAGCAACTTTTTACTATATCAGCTGACAGTAATGAAGTAAAAGTAAGACTTACAGATGATCTCAATTTGGAGAACATAAGTGAAAGATGAAGTGCGTTTCCATAGAGCAGTTACGACATGGTTGAATATAAAATATTTGGAATAACTTAAACCTATTTTCATATTACCGCATTAGAATACAGGAGCTGGATAAATAAAAAGTCGAAGATCAACTACACCATTTCCAGTTTTTTGGGCAGTAAAAAAACCACAAAGCTCAAGGATAATAATAGCAAGGGTACTATATTCCAGACAGTATTTCATTTTCTTTATTTTCATTATCTGATGAAATCTTCACACTATCTTATTATCTTCATTTTACTGATGTGGAAGTAAGCCCAAAATGGTGAAATTGCCGAGGTAACACTAATAGTAAGTGGTAAAATCAAGGCTCAAGTACTTTTGTCCCTTTGGAGCCCACCCTTCAAACTTCCACCTCGTAAACATCCTGTCAATAAATTACCTGTGCCTTTCCTCAGACTCTTCCTGTTAACAGGATGTCTTCCTCCGCAGGTCTACATGTTGAAAAGTCTGTCCAAAGTTAGAGAAGTAGTTAGTGGTGATCCTAGGGAGAATACTTACATTTTTTTAAATTTTATAATTTCATTGTATTTCCTATTATGTTTCAGTGTGTCAAGATGCCCATTCTAGTTTGAGGGTGGGAGAAAAGGAAGATTGATGCATTGATATTTTGATGATGATATCACATCTTCATTATTGGTCTTTGTATCAGGGCTTTATGGAATGTACGTAGCAGAAACAACAATAAGAACTGTTGTATTGTAATGGATAAGACCATTACCAAAACAATTAAACCCTCAAATTTAACCTAGAAAATTAACAAGATCCATATATATATATATATATATATATATATATATATTCATTTCAAACATTAAAAAAGACATTCCTCTGTATTTACTGACCAAGAAATGATTTAAACAGAAGTGATAACCAATTTGGGCCTTAAAAATATGTATAATTCTGACAGAATTCTAATCACGGGGAGTTTTGTGGAAAAGCAGAAAGCAAACAAACAAAAACACCAAAAAAAAACAAAACAAAAACCAAAACCTTGGGGAAAGGCAACTAGTAAGGTTTAATAAAAGCACAAAATAAAGGAAGAGACTTAAGTTAGAAAATAATTTGAGGGATGCCTGGGTGGCTTGGTTGGTTAAGCAGCTGCCTTCCACTCAGGTCAGAATCCCAGCGTCCTGGGATTGAGTCCCACATCGGGCTCTTTGCTCAGCAGGGAGCCTGCTTCTGCCTGCCTGCCATTCCCTGAGCTTGTGCGCATGCTCTCTGTCTCTCTCACTCATTCTGTCAAATAAATAATAAAGTCTTAAAAAATAATAATAATTTGAAAAGCTAGTTAACATATCTGATTATGTCTAATTTTAGAAGTTAAGGCAAATTATTTAGGCTCTATGGAATAAGCAAGAGGTTGTAACTAGATTTTCAGAGCTAAGTGGTATCTGAGTCCCAGTGGAGAGACCACCTGTGGCTAAATGAAACATCTCAAGGTTGGTTTGGGTGGGAGTAGGAGGAGAGTAGCTTTGTCTAATTCAGGTTTTTCATGAAGGATGTTACTTTCAGCAAATAAATAAAAGAATGTGAATTAAACTCCCTGAGAATCTGAATTCAACATTTTACTCTGAGGGGAGGGCTGTGATGAATTTTGCCAACTTTTGTATCCTCAGCCCCTGAAGATGCCTCTTCCATAGAAGGCACTGATACACATTGGTTAAATGAATGACTAAGAAGGTCAAAAGTTTTAAGCATTGCATAAAGCATATGGAAACTGGAAGGGTGTCAACCATTTAGTAGCTGAGTGGATCAGCTACTAAAGATACAAGTGGAATAACAAACGGATTGAGCAAATTGTTCAGAAAGAGGCATTGGGAAGATGTTATAAAATGCCCAGTTCTATTGGATGGTTGTTCTTAATGCATAAGACACATAATAGGCACTCAATAAATACTGGCTGAATTAATAAATGAAATGAAAGTTTCTCAAAAAAATCAGGAATCACATTGTTAACTATGGCTCAAGAGGATTAGTGTGGTTAAAGTAGAAGGGGAATTGGGTGTGGCAGAAGACACCCCAGGCAATGAAAGTAATTAGGTGTCCATTGAATGTCCCAGGGGGAACACCCAGGAAGGATTGGGAGGGGAGGACCCACAGAATTTGACAACTAATTGAGTGTGGAGATGAGAGCATGGTAGGGATCAGATACTCAATTGAGTTAAGGAGGACCATGCTGATGGCATTAACTAAGTAAGGGAAGAGCAGACTTGCTGGGAAAGAGGTACATTTTGTACCTCTGAGGCCATTGTGGGACATCTGTGGATAAATCGGTAGGAAGAAATGCAAGAGCTGAATTGGAGAGTATTAATTCAATGCCAGTGATATAGGTTTAGCGGTCACTATTAAAGGCATATATTAAATCCATGCAAAGGGGTGAGATAATCAGGAAGGAATGATGTAAAATATAGAATGAAAAGGGAACTACAAGAACAACTCTAAGAATTTGAACATTTAAGGAAGAGAGGAAAAACAGGAGACAAAAAATGGCTGGAGAAACAAAGCGATTAAAATTATCTGGTGTCAAAAAACTCAAGACACTTGAAAGAAATGATTTATCATCTCACATTTTTATCCCATTCTTTGTGCATTGTTTCAGTTAGTTTTCAAAAGAACCTGCATTATCTGAGGCTGATAAGGGAAAGAGTTAAGAGGAAAATCTTGTTTCCTGTGACTTTAAGCCCAGATTCTTAAAGGTATATGGTTCCGAAGCTGAACCAAATGGAGACTGAATGGATGTATGGGTTTAGCGATCAGGATGTCACCCGCATCCTTTGAGAAAACATATTCTCTAGGAAAATGGAACTGGAATGCATGGAGTTAGAATCATTCAGCAGTGGGGAAGTAGAGGCAATTATTAACTAACACACACACAACTATTAGAGACTTAAAAAGACCTTTCTAGATGTCTATGAATAGAAAGTAGAGGGAGGAATGTGTTAGCGTTCTTAAGAAGAAAATGATAGGCCTCAACATCTGAAGTACTTAAGCTATTTATGAATTTCATGAACCTTCATTTATGAATATATTACAGCAAAAGGGAAGGATTTATCAGATAGTGAAAGAATTTGTCTCTGGAAAAGTACAAAAAATAGATTTGTACTTATCACTAAGCTCTTGGGCCCATTTCAACCAGATATGTAAGGAAACTAAGGTAAAGCCATTTTACTCAGACTGGTTGATGCCTCCCTACATGAATTAATTAAAGGATTTAGACACAGTTGCATTTTTAACATTCATATGCATTGTTGGAGATCTTTAGATTATGGGAAAGAAAATGAATAATTCCTTGGGTGGTCGTATTTATTGCCATACTTGCCGTTAATTTACTTCACAGTTCAACCGGCTCCAAACTGAAGAGCAGTCGTGTTTTCATTTTCAGGGTTTTTAACCTGTGGAATTGGATGGGCTTCCTTTGGGCCCCAGGACTCTCTGGAAATTAGACACAAAATGTTGAATGTATGTACATTTTTATAGGGAAAAGTTCCCCGGCTTTCATCAGGATCCCACACTGCCCATCAGCTTCCTTGTTGAGATGAGCATTATCTACAGTTACAGCTGGCTTTCAAAAATAGTAATTTTTAGTGCCTCTTTAACTTGGTGAAAATGACCTTGTCATACAGCTGTGGCTTAAAAATAAAAAAATTTATTTTCATTTTCCACAGCACAATTTTGTTCCAAAATCCCTCTCTTTATTTTTAAAATCAAAGCAGTCCTACAATTCCTGTGGTAGATGATTTGAGGTGCTTTGATTTGGTAACTTGTAAGGAAGAGAAAAACTGGCTTTGAAATCATGAGGTTTTTATTTGGAGAGCTGGTGAAAAAATGATTTTCCCTATGTAATAAGCAAAAGAACTTTCTAACCTTGGAATCTATTTTTTTTCCCCCTATTCCACATGCTAGAAATAGCAATTTTTAAGTTCTTATAAACCTTTATAAGTTTATGTGAATTGTTAATTTAGAAATACAGGCGTAAGAGAAAACAGCTGTATCAGAATATATAACCTGTGGGCTCTGAACCCAAGTGTTCTCATCAGACACCATGGTGTTAAACTTAACAGCCGCTGAGATATTATCCAGATCAGGTGAAAACTCTGAAGGAGACCAGTCCTATTAGTAATTGGTCATGACCCCAATGAACTGACTATTCATTATTTTGCCTCAATGTTTGTGATTAGCTGTATTTTTTTACGGCAAAATAAAATTGATGTTTATATAGAAGAGATATTGTAGTCTATGAAACCAGAAAATTTTGTGTATGAATACAACTATAGATAGATAGATAGATAAATATAGATTTTTTACCTATTTACCTAAATATAATTCATTAGAAATAGAACTCAAGAAATTCTTACTCTGTTTATTCCTCTGAGTAGAAGTCTGTATTTCCTATGTGAAGTAAAATGTTATATTCTAATAAACTCAATTTTTCAAGCTAATTAGGTATCCCTGAGTTGTTGGTGTTTACCAGGTAGACATTCCCCAAGTATCAGTCCTCTGTTCATTCAAAAATATCACTTATCCGGGGCACCTGGGTGACTCAGTGGGTTAAGCCTCTGCCTTCAGCTCAGGTCATGGTCCTGGGGTCTTGGGATGGAGCCTCGCATCGGGCTCTCTGCTCAGCGGGGAGCCTGCTTCCCCCTCTCTCTCTGCCTGCCTCTCTGCCGGCTTGTGATCTCTGTCCGTCAAATAAATAAATAAAATATTTAAAAAACAAAAAACTACCTCACCTCTTCTTGTTTTTCCTTCTCATTTCCTATCCTCTCACTTTCCTATCATTGCAGTCTCTATCATAATCTTGGCAATAATCTGCAATGCAATTTTTAAAAGTTCTTTATCTTTCTCAATATTTGTTAGTATGAAAATGAAATAAAACAGATTATTTATATATGGAAGAATTTCATGGATGCTTTGATCCTGTCAAGGAAGTCAGTGGAAACAGGATTATAGATTTATAGGGGTGCAAATGAGTGAGCAAATCTTTGCTGATACATGTTCTATAAACACACCACGTTTGGACCCAGGCAAATGATGGAAGAAGGGGAAAAGCGGGAAAAGTTAAGACCAGGAGCAGGAGGCTGAGGAACTGCCAAGGAGAGGCACGTTCTAGAAGATAAAGCCCTTCCTGGGTGTGGCCAGTGTTCAAACCTGCGGACGCTTTTTTTCTTTACTTTTTGTACAATTAAAGACTTAAGAAGTTTCTAATTCATGGAAATTTATCAAAAAGAAAACAGTGCTTACTTCAGACTTCTTAATAGAGGCATGGATTATCTCATACTGTCATTAGATGTCATGGATTCTTAGATGTCAAACAATGCTGTTTAATTTTTACTGTTCATAATGGATTAGAGTCAAGTTGCATTGTACATAGTACATTTGTACATCAAGGAATTTCTCTAAAGGAAAGGCAATAGCACTGGATTGCAGGCTGCTTGGATTTTAGTTTTTGTCTTGCTATTATATGCTCAGGAAATCTTTAATCATTTTAGCTATAATAGCTGCCGTATAACTATGAAGTTGTGTTGTGCAAGACGCAATGAAGGTGGTTATTAAGAGACAGAGTCTGGAACAGGACCCCCCACCCCGCCTCCCACCCCAGTTTTAAGTCCCACCTCTGGATAAAATGGGCTCATAAAATACCAGGTTCATAAAACTGATAGAGGTTCAAACAAGCTGATAAATGGAATAGACTCATGGAACATGAAGCTACTATAAATATTCAGATTTTAACTCTGATTATAATTCCTACCTGGCTGAGTTCTGGTACTATTTTAAATACTTACAGAATCTGACGATGTATCTTTATATGAGAATTGAATTTGTAATCATCCATTTTTGATACTGAGATTTAGTTCGGTGCATGTATTTAAAGTGCTGTAAAGTTGTTGATGGAAGATAGGATTACAATTAGTGGTGGCTGCTTCTGGCCATTTCCATGAAGGACACATAGATGTTTTCCAGAGTACGTGTGTTCCCAAGTATGATGTAGGCTTTCTGGGAATTGATATCTAATTTTGGGCGGATTTCTCTTTATCAAAGATTTGGCAGTTCTTTAAGGTAAAATAAAAAAAATATTTTTTAAAGATTTATTTATTTGTTTGGAGGGGAGGGGCAGAGAGAGAGAGTCTTAAATAGACTTGGTGCAGAGCCCACGTGGGGTTCGATCTCATGACCCTGAGATTATCACCTGAGCAGAAGCCAATAGTTGGATGCTCAACTGACTGAGCCACCCATGTGCCCCAAGGCAAAAATAAAAATATTATGGGTGAGTTTCTAACAATTTAGGAAAACATTTGATTTTCTTAATTCTCAGTTGTCGGGTTTGCTTTGTGACTAAAAAGCACAAATTATGTTTGAGTCTCTCATGTGTTAGACATTATTACGTATTTCTTTTTTTATTAATTATTTTTATTAACATATAATGTATTATTTGCCCAGAGGGTACAGGTCTGTGAATCATCAGGCTTATATTATGTATTTCTTTTTGGTATTCTGCCCTTACCATTGGTAAATATGGCTAATGAGAAAAATATATAGCCTGAATATTAACTTTTTATCATTTATGTTATTATGGAGTAGAAAAATCTAATTAGACTATATATTCATTTGCTAGAGAATGCTCCAAATAGAAAAACTGAAGTTTAAGTTTATTTAGCAAGCTTGACCTGTATTGAAAAATACCAAAAGGAATGAAGAATAGATTTGGAGTTTTATTAGCAGAGCATAAAAATTTTTTAAAATGTTCACAAGTAGAGGGTCAGATAGAAACATTTCTTCATACATCCCATTCATAATGAGATAAGCACATGTCAGAAGTGCTTTATAAATTTTATAACATTTACATATAAAGAAGAATTCAGACTCTGCTATCAATAATTTGTGGTTACAAATATCAAATTAGAAACTGAGAGTTAAAGAGTTCTTAGGTGCCTCTGTCAGTTAAGTATCTGACTTTGGCTCGGGTCATGATATCAGGTTAGCGGGTTCACCCTAAAACAGGCTCTATACTCAGTCTACTTGTCTTTCTCCCTCTGCCCCTCCCCCATCTCAGGCTCTGTCTTTCTCTCACAAATAAATAAAATCTTAAAAAAAAAGAAAAAAGGAAAGAAACTAAGAGTTAAAATCAGTAAGAGAAGAAGCTCAACTTCTCACTCTAATCCTGTTGTAGACAGAAATCAAACTATAAGTCAGCTTAATAGCTTTTGTGCTTTCTCTAAGGCAGAAATACAGAAAACATCTTTTTTCCTCTGGAAACAGAAAATACATATTTCTTTTTCTCCAGCATCTTGACTCTTTTCTCTATCTGCTGCCATTTTTAGAGCTGGATATTACTTATTTCTATTTGAAGATATGTAGGAAAATACTTGGATATTACCAGATTACACCTCAACAGGAAACTGTTGGTTCCCCCCCCCCCCCAGAAAAAGAAAAAAAAAAAAAAACAGATATGTATTAGGAATTATTTTGGCTAATTTTGCAACTCAAAGGTGATTTGTTGTTTTTATTTTTTATTTATTTAATTTTTTTACATTAAAAAGAGCTCAGATAGGCTGCTGGGTTAGAGTGGATGTCTCAGAATTTTCTGAAATTGGACAATATTTGCTTATCTGGAATGCATACTGGCTGCAGCACCACAGGAAAAGGGGGTAAGCAAAAAGGAAGCTCCAGACACATTTGTTGGCTTTTCTGGAAAAAGCAAGTGCTTTCCCAGAAATCTCTTTAGCACTCTTCTCCTTGAATCTCCTAAGCCAGACTGTTTTATATGGTATATTAGTTTGCTGGGAATGCTATAACAAAATATCACAGGCTGAGTGGCTTAAACAACAGAAGTTTATTTTCTCACAGTCTGGATCTCAGAAGGCCAAATCAAGGTGCCATCACGATTGGATCCTGGCTTCCAGATGGCTGTCTTCTTGCCACTGTATCCTCACGTGGTCTTTCCTCTGTATGCACACGCAGGCAGAGAATTGGATCAGGGTCCCAAACCTCATGACCTCATTTAATCTTAATTACCTCTCTTATGGCCCTATTTCCAAATACAGTTTCATTTGGAATTAGAGTTTCAACATAAAAAATTTTGAAGGAAGAGAATTCGGATCATAACGTGGTTGCCTACAGCTTTAAAGAACGTTGGAAAGATCGGGATTGTCAGGTGAAGTTCAAAATAGGGTTTCTCATTTGGGGTTGGATAATTGTGGACATTTTCCTGTGCACTTTCTGATGCTTAGTAGCATTCCTGGCCTCTGCCTCTAGTAGATGAAAATAGCAAGCTAGCAAACTTACTCACCTGCTCCCCCTTCCAAGCTCGCAACATCTAAACATGTCTCTAAACATTGCCAAATGTACCCACCGAGTGAGAGTTAAAATCACATCCCGATCTCCCCAGTTGAGAACCACTGGCCCCTGAACAAAATAATGGATCTGCTAGTTACAATGTTAACATATTATGAGAGAACAGATTATGAGGGAAAGCTGTAGGACAATTAATAGAGCCTGCTACAGGACTCCCTGTGTCTTCTATAATCTGTTTCTTATCCCAATGCTGGCTTGAATTCCTGATGTCAATGTCAACCCTGCAGCCTTCCTGGTGGAAACTGTTGCGCTTTTCCCCGTCCTTACCTCAGGGCTGGAAATAGCATGGATGTCTGCGTTATTACACTCTCACTCAAGGAGTCCTACTGGAAAAATTATTTCAATGAATTGGAACTTTAATTCCATTGATCCCACTATTTACTTCTCTTGGTCCATCAGCTTTAATCCTGGTTTATAATGTACACAGATTAGATTTCTATCCTTATGATCAATCTCTTACAGTTCCTCTTGCTTGCCGTTTTCTCCTTCATCTTATGCGCGCCTACACTCCAACTCTGGATCTACCCAAACTCTAACTTTTCCATAACTGTAACTTAACAGTAAAAACAAAACAAAACAAAACAAAACAAAAAACAACTAATGCAATTAATAAGACTGATTGCGTTCATTTTAAAAATTCATAATCACAAACCTGAAATCTTATGTTCCATTTGCAGGTTCACATTTTCCCCCTTCATGGCAACTATTTCACATCTTTTCTTTCCTCAGATTTGCGTTCTGAAAATCAGATTCCATCATCAGCAAAATCCCCTGTATCTCTACTCTTTTCTCAAGGTCCTCTAAGTTCTTGCACTAAATGAATTCTTTTTTTGCTCGCCAGTTCCTTAATCTAGAGTGTCTCTGCTGCTTCAAGTATTTCTGACTTCTGTTATAGAATTTACCTGATTAGAACAGTCCTGCATAGATAATCCTCTTTGGATTAGTTTAAACTCAATTTATTAGAGATTTAAATACTTCTTCAAAATCTCTTTTACCTTTGCCTTTACAAAGTAACCTAGTAGGAGTAATATCCCATCATATTCATAGTCTCCATTCCCATTCAAGAGGAAGGGATAACATCAGGTGTATATATGGTGGGAACAGAATCTTTCTTTCTTTTTTTTTTTTTTTTGTTATTGGTTAGCATATAATGTATTATTTATTTATTTCAGGGGTACAGGTCTGGAATTCATCAGTCTTACACAATTCACAGCACTCACCATAGCACATAACCTCCCCATTGTCCATCAGCCAGCCACCCCATCCACCCACCCCCCTCCACTCCAGCAAATCTTCAGTTTGTTTCCTGAGATTAAGAGTCTCTGGTTTGTCTCCCTTTCTGGTTTTATCTTGCTTTCATTTTGTCCCCTTTTTTTCTCTATGATCCTCTGCATTCTTTCTTGAATTCCACATATCAGTGAGATCATATGATGATTGTCTTTCTCTGACTGACTTATTTTGCTTAGCCTAATACCCTCCAGTTCCATCCACATTGTTGCAAATGGTAAGATTGCATTTTTCATGGCTGCGTAATATTCCTACACACACACAAGCACACACACACACACACACCCCACATCTTCTTTAACCGTTCATTTGTTGATGGACATCTAAGCCCTTTCCATAGTTTGGCTATTGTGGTCATTGCTGCTATAAACATCGGGGTGCACATGTCCCTTCGGATCACTACATTTGTATCTCTGGGGTAAATACCCAGTAGTGCAATTGCTGGGTCATAGAGTAGATCTATTTTCAACTCTTTGAGGAACCTCCATACTGTTTTCCACAGTGGCCGCCCCAGCTTACATTCCCACCAGCAATGTAGGAGGGTTCCCCTTTCTCTAGATCCTTGCCAACATCTGTCATTTCCTGACTTGCTCATTTTAGCCATTCTAATTGATGTGAGGTGGTATCTCATTGAGGTTTTGATTTGTATTTCTCTGATGCTGAGTGATGTTGAACACTTTTTCATGTGTCTTTTGGCCATCTGGATGTCTTGTTTGCTGACATGAACAGACATTTCGGCAAACAATCAAGCCCATTGCTTGATTGGATTATTTGTTCTTTGGGTGTTGAGTTTGATTAGTTCTTTATAGGTTTTGGATACTAGCCCTTTGTCTGACATGTCATTTGCAAATATTTTCTCCTATTCTGTTGGTTGTCTTTTAGTTTTGTTGACTGTTTCCTTTGCTGTGCAAAAGCTTTTGATCTTGATGAAGTCCCAATAGTTCATTTTTGCCCTTGCTTCCTTTGCCTTTGGCAATGTTTCTATGAAGAAGTTGCTGCAGCTGAGGCCAAAGAGGTTGCTGCCTGTGTTCTCCTCAAGGATTTTGATGGATTCCTGTCTCACATTGAGGTCTTTCATCCATTTTGAGTCTATTTTTGTGTGTGGTATAAGGAAATGGTCGAGTTTCATTCTTTTGCATGTGGCTCCCTTTTTTCCCCTATGATTTCTCCAGTTTTCCCAACAGCAATTGTTGACGAGACTATCTTTTTTCCACTGAACATTCTTTTCTGCTTTGTTGAAGATTAGTTGACCATAGAATTGAGGGTCCATTTCTGGGCTCTCTATTCTGTTCCATTGATCTGTGTGTCTATTTTTGTGCCAGTACCTTACTGTCCTGATGATTACAGTTTTGTAATAGAGCTTGAAGTCTGCAATTGTGAGCCACCAGGTGTGGTTTTCTTTTACAACATTCCTCTATTAGGGTCTTTTCCGGTTCCATACAAATTTTAAGATTATTTGTTCATTTCTTTGAAAAAGTTGATGGTATTTTGATAAGGATTTCATTAAATGTGTAGATTGTTCTATGTAGCATAGACATTTTCACAATATTTGTTCTTCTAATCCATGAGTATGGAACATGTTTCCATTTCTTTGTGTCTTCCTCAATTTCTTTCATGAGTATTCTATAATTTTCTGAGTACAGATTCTTTGCCTCTTCAGTTAGGTTTATTCCCAGGTATCTTATGATTTGGGGTGTAGTTGTAAATGGGATCAACTCCTTTATTTCTCTTTCTTCTGTCTTGTTGTTGGTGTATAGAAATGCAACTTATTTCTGTGCAATTGATTTTATATCCTGACACTTTACTGAATTCCCATATATATATATACACATAAATTATATATATACATATATATACACACACTATATATATATGAAAGAACAAGAAACAGTACATATATTATATATACATATATATATACACACACACATATATATATATATGAAAGAACAAGAAACAGTACCGACTGCCAGGTACCTAATCAATATGGATATTAGATTTATACATATATATATATATATATATATAAATTATATAAATACATAAATTATATATATACATATATATATTTATATACATACACACACACAAATAAGTATAAATACAATGAAGGGATGAAATAAGACTCTGAAGATGAAAATTTAAAAAGATTTTAAAAAAAGGAATTGATAAGATAAGAAGTTGATTGAAAAAAGTAAGAAAAAAAGAAAAGGAGAGAATGTGACCAGGGAGGAGACCAGAACAAAGCCATACACTAGATTTGGGTATATTTTGGTCTGTTAGAAGAAACTGTATCCTGAAATTTTAAATCTTTTTTTTTTTAAGATTTTATTTGTTTATTTGACAGAGATCACAAGTAGGCAGAGAGAGAGAGAGGGAAGCAGGCTCCATGTTGAACAGAGAGCCTGATGCAGAACTCGATCCCAGGACCCTGAGATCATGACCTGAGCCGAAGGCGGCAGCTTAACCCACTGAGCCACCCAGGTGCCCTATCCCAAAATTTTAAAGAAAGAAAAACATATATATACAAAAAATCAAGTTAAATACAATGAAGGAATAGAACATGACTGTAAAAATGAAAGTTAAAAAAGATTTTAAAAAAGGAATTAATAAGATGTTGGCTGAAAAAGGAAAGACGAAAAATTAAAAGAAAATAGGAGAAGAAAAAAAAAGAAAATTTAAAAAATTAACTTTGAGAGACTAAAGAACCATGGGGGAAAAAAGCCATGAATCCTATGTGTTATATTCCTCTAATGCTGGAGTTTTGTAGTTCTCATTGATCAGTAAACTTGGTCTTGGCTGGATGTTCTTATGGGTCTTCTGGGGCAGGGCCTGTTGTAGTGATTTTTAAATTTCTTTGCCTGAGGTGGAATTGCACTGCTCTTCCCAGGGGCCAGGCTAAGTAATCTGCTCGGGTTTGCTCTTGGTAGCTTTTGTTCCCTGAAACCTTTTCATATAGCTTTGGAAGACAAGAATGAAAATGCTGGCTTTCCAATCTCTAGCCCTGGAGAAGCCAAGAACTCGGGGCCCCATTCCTCAGTGTGCCCTCAGAGAAGAGCAGTCAATCATTCCTGTCTCCTTGGTCTCTGGCCACATTCCGTGCTCACTTGGCCTGTGACCCACTGTTTCTGTCTCTGGCACATGACCCTGTTTTGAGTCTCCAAACCCAGCAGATTCCTGTGGTGTGCTCTCGTGCTGCTCCTCCCTGGGGGAGGAAGGGAGTCTCCCCAGATCTGGTGCTTATTGGGAACCTGCTCAAAGAGTAATGGCCCGACTGTGCTGCAGATCATGGTTTATGGCAACCCCAAGCTGAGAGACGACTACTGGGCTCCATCTTTGCAGCTGGCTTCCCTGCTCTGATACCTGGGAGCCTGCCACACTCAGGCACGCTTGGTCTTTCTGTGACATGAGGGTCCTGAGACCACACTGTCCCAGTGAGGGCTCCACCCCCTGCTTAGCCACTGGAGTTACATTCCTCCATGGAGCAGACTTCTAAAAGTTCTGATTTTTGTGCTCTGCTGCTGTCTCACTTTGCTGGTAGTGGCCTGATGGAGGCTCCCTCCCCCCATGGTCTATCATCCCAGCTATCACCTCGGATTCACTTCTCTACATGTCCTGCTTTCCAGAAAGTGGTCGCTTTTCTGTTTATAGAGTTGCTGGTATTCTTTTTTTCAATCTCTTATTGAGTTCGTAGGTATTGAGAATGGTTTCATAACTATCTAGCTGAATTCCTGGGACCAGACAAAATTTAGGTCTCCTACACCTCCACCATCTTGCTCCTTCTCTGGTGGGAGTGGAATCTTGGTACAATGTGAGAATTCTGTCCTTACCACCGACACCTGTTGGCCAACATAAAGATAGAAAATTTGAGTAAAAAAAGTAATAATTATAGTTAACTGAAACGACTGAGTTTGCCTCATGAATTCATAATACACACTGAAATTTAAAAAGTTGCAAGATACAGGGGCATCTGGGTGGCTCAGCTGGTTAAGCATCTGCCTTCAGCTTGGGTCATGATCTCAGGGTCCTGGGGTGGAGCCCTGTGTCAGGCTCCCTTTTCAGTGGGGAGTCTTCTTCCTCCTCTCCTTCTGCCCCTCCCCCCACTCATGCTCACTGGTACTCTCTCTCTCTCTCCCTCTCTCAAATAAATAAATAAAATCTTTAAAAAACGTTGCAGGATGCATAGAGGCATCATGATGTAAACATAAGTGAATATAATGAACATGTTAAACTATTTTAATAAGCGAAGAGTTTTATATATATATACATAAAACTCTCTCTCTCTCTATATATATGCTTATATTGTTTCTTCTATCTTTGAGTGTTTACAAAGTACAAATATGTCTTATGTCCGGGTAATTAGAAAAGAACTTTCAGAAAAAATTGTTTCACATCTTCTATCTTATGAAGCATCCAACAACCTCCGGTACTGCTCACATTTCATAATCTTGCTTCTTACTTCAATGCAAAAATAGAATTAATTCAGAGAAAATGGACTCCCCCCTCTAAAATAAGCAAACAAACACAAATTAGAGCTACCTGCCTTTCTATGGATGTTCTGCCCCTTTTCCTTCCGAGGGATACCTCTTCCACATGGAGACTTTGTCTCATCCTGTACCATCTGCTGGAAGAGTTTTGCCCCTTTAATTACCTCAGTTCTCCTCTAAATCATACTTCTCTTTGTATAGGATAAGTTCTTTAGTCTGTCAGCATGATGTAATATCTCCCCACATAAACAAACAACAACAACAACAAAAGCAATCTTTCCCTTCCATTATACTCCTCTATTTCTCTGTTCCCTTTTATAGAAAATTTCCCAAAAGAATCTGAAATAGTATCTTGTTCACTTTTCCAGTTTCATTCTTTAGCCTAGCCCAGTCAGACTTTTATCCCCATCGACCTTCTAAAGCCTTCCTTTCTCATCACTAGGAACCTTCATATTGACATCTCCCAGTATTTTATTCTCAGCCTTGTTTTACTCGAACTCACTGCCTTATTTTAATGAGAGTAAAGAGTTGATTCCTCTCTTCTAGGAAATATATCCTTCACTTGAATTTTAAGATGCATCATTCTCTCATTTCCTCCCATACCCCTGGCTTTCCCGATTCCTTCACTGTATCCTCCTCCTTGCTTGTGATTGCTTCAAGCTGTGTTCCTCTAAGGTTCAGTGCTTGGCTTTCTTCTCATTTCTTCATACTCACTCTGAATTATCTTACTGAGTCACCTACTTTCATGTTGTATATACCATTTATAGGCTGATGGCATCCATATTTGTCTCTCAGCCCTGAGCTCCAGTTTTAACACATCCAAAACGGAACTCTTGATTCTCTGCCCCCTCAAACCTGTTTTCCCACTCTTTATGGGCCATCAAAATTCATTCAATTTCTCGTAAATTCAATTTCTTCTTCTCTTTGTTTTCTCTCATCATATATCCAATGTATAAGAAATTTGTTTATGAAACAAGATGGGATCAGAAGGGAGACAAACCATAAGTGACTCTTAATCTCACAGAACAAACTGAGGGTTGCTGGGGGGGAAGGGGTCGGGAGAGGGGAGTGGGGTTATGGACATTGGGGAGGGTATGTGCTATGGTGAGTGCTGTGAAGTGTGTAAACCTGGCGATTCACAGACCTGTACCCCTGGGGATAAAAATACATTATATGTTTATAAAAAAAATTATTAAAAAAAAAAATAGAACCTGGATATGGTAAACAATTTCAACCTCCATAAATGCCCTCCTAGTCCAATCCCACTTACCAGTTCTTCTCAGGATGTTTAAAATGTAAATCAGAATATTATCACTGCCTGCTTAACCCCAGAAAGACTGCCTCTATGACTTTAGCTCCTCTCTCTCTTCTCCTTGCTCACTTTGATTTTGAGCACATAGAGTGCATTCCCACCTTTGGGCCCTTGCACTAGCTGTTACATCCATCTGAAACACACATCCTCTAGGTCTCCACATGGACAATTCCTCCTTCTCTCAAGTAGCTGCTCAAATATTACCTCATCAGGGAAAATTTTCCCAACCAGATATTAAAATACTACTTTCTCCTGAGGTCACACTGTAGGCTTTCACTGGTTTTGATTTTTTCTTCATGGTGCTTTTTCCCTACTCGTCATCTTATTATATCTTAATCAGTATACTCGCTTGGGATATGTCTTCATAATTAGAATGGAAGTCTATGAATATGTCTTGTCTTCACTGAGTTTCCATTCCATAGGAGACTGCCTGCCTCACGGTAGGTATCCTGTAAATATTTGTTGAATGAATGAATAATAGAATTTAAAATAACATAGAATAGGAAACTACTTTAACTTGAAAGTCATATAGCTATTATTCCTAAAAATTCAAGGTCATATTCCTGTAAAGTTCCTGAATTTCACCATGTTGCTGGGTCAGTCTTCCCCTTTTCTGTATCTTCCTTCTTCTCCATTTTTCTTCTCCTTTTCCTCTCTGCTGTAGTCAGAGAAAAGCTGCATAATCCCTACAACATTATTAGAAAGTTATTTGCCATATCAGAATAGTTAGTGAAGCCCTTGTTTTTTTAAATAAAATGCCCCATTAAGAAATCTTCATAAACAAAACTCCTCCATCCCTAGTGGGGATTATGCTTGTCTCCTGGTGATGTTCATGTGGAAATCTTAATCTCTCTCTCTCTTGTTTTGTCTTTCCTTTTCACACTAAAATGGGATGGCATTATAATAGAGATATGCCAAGGCTGGCTGTTCAGGGAGGCACCAGAGCCACCAGGGCACACAACCTCCTAAGGCAGCCTATTTCAATTTCCGACAGCTCTAATTTTAAAAATGCTCTTTTTATATGATGAGCTAATATTTGCCTGGCTGTAACTTTGATCCATTGGTACTATTTCTGCTGGCTAGGGCTCCTAAGCATAACTATTTCCTGAGTAGAAATAGAACAGCTGCTTAACACCTCCCATATGCTATTGCTTTATATAGCTGAAAATTGTAAATCCCCCAGCCTCCAGCACCTCCACCATACACTTTGTCAGCCTTCTGTTCTCCGTTGTAAATAAATTCGGCTCTGTAGCCTTTCCTCAAATGACCCATTTTCCAAACACTTGATTACTTCTGAACTCAAGAGAGAGGACAAAGCCTTTTCTGGGAAAACCAACCATTTCTGGGACATTTTATTCAGGGAGGAATATATATATATATATAATGTAAAGTGATTGTGAATTCTGACTTTAGTAACTTTATTTAATTGCAGTTTATTTAAAGTAGCACACGTCTATTGATTTATTCAATAAACTTTATCAGGTGTCTCACTAGGTGTAAAGCACTACACCAAAAATAAAATAAACATAAGACATTACCATGGTCTTGAAAGTTTGGTTCAGTTTGTGCAATTAGTACATTTTCTTTTGAGGTTTAAAATACCTTTCTTCTATGCCCAATGCTCTTGTTAAAGGATGCATGGGGCTTTAGTAGCATTTTTAATGCACCTTCAGGGTTAAGGTGTTCTAAGTCCGAACTGAAGGGAGCTAAGTCACTAGGCTATTTCCCTGGTGATGAGTCCTGCATTTTGACTCCCTCTGGGTAAATGGTAGCTGCATTCATTTCATTAACTTGTGGGTTATAAGTTAATTTAGGGGGAATATGCTATTATAGATTTGGATGAGTTCCATTAAACTCCATTAAAACTTTGACTGTAGGAAGCATTAATAGAGCTTCAAAGTCAGTCAGTCAAAAGATTGATGGAGTATATAGAATGGAATGTTAAATGGAATATTTGATATGAACTATTAAATCAGAGGAATTCGTTTTCAATTTTAGATAGGGATTTGGGGATTGTCCTTCTAATGTATGTATCTGTGTTAATGCTGTGCATGGAAATAGTGTAAGATATTTAATTAGGGTGTTTTGTGATTTTATTGTAATGAATTAGTTTATCAACTGAATTGCCTAATGGTGATAAATAAGAAAGATTTCTGAAGATTTTTGAAATTCATAAATATCTGTACAATTTCAGGAGAACTAACCTCTCTTTTGTTCCAGGAAGTTGCCAGATGGTTCTAATCACATTTTTACTTACTCAGTATAATTTTTGAGGTACATATTACTTTTTATTATGCCCATTTTTCATTTGAGAAAACTGAGACTCACAAATTGATGCTAATTCCCAATATAATTGAACAACACTAGTATTTACATCTAGATCTGCTTTGTTCTAAATCTGAGAGATAAAATAGCTGCTATTAACGTAATATACCAGGCTATCTGTTGAGCAGTAATAATTATAATATGATAATTCAACCTCAGTTATTAGAATATGTTGTCAGTTAACTATGAGTAGATAATATGAATAGTGAATGGGTTGTTTCTGGATTCATGAAAATCTGGTTAAAGAAGTACAGGTCAGGGAAGGAAATTACATAATTATGCTCTTGATAGGTTTCATAGCATTCAGGAAAAAATATTTTATTTCCAGCGTAGAGGAAAGAAGCTATATCCCAGAGAGGTTAAATAACTTGCCCACAACTACACAGCTGGAAAAATGCAGAGCTGAAATAATAAACCCATGTCTGTCTGCCTTTATAAACTGGCTCTTTTATACCAGAGAAATGATTTAAATTTGGCTTCAGTTTCATTTGAAATCAAATACGTGGACATCCAAACACGAATGAGGAAAGATGACCGTTTTTTGTCTTGTCTTGTTTTTCTTTTGAAGATACGATAAAAACATAACCAAGGGCAGTACCCTAAAGCAAAATATCTCCTGTAATTTTTTCTAAAAATACAAATGGCACGTATTATACCATTTGTTTGTTTTAGTTGGAATGAGTGATGCTAGGTGTTGCAAAAGACAAATTGTACAGTCCCCATGGCTTAACACAAAATATGTTTATTTTCCCCTCACGTGTTTTCAAATGGAGATCAGGTCTTTCCTCTCCAGGGACTCCACTTCCATTTTTAGCTACGTTGTTTGAAACCCAGGCTGCCAAAGTCTCCACAAAGGGATCAAAGAGCGTGGGCTTTGTGTAGGATGATTTTAGGCACCAGCCCTGAAAATGATTCACATCACTTTTATTTACATCCCCGTGGCAAGAACCTGGTCAGGTAGCTGCAAGCCCATTGCAGAGGAAGCTGGTGCTTGCGTAGGAGCCTAGGAGTATTTGGATAACACTTTGAGTATGTGTCACACTTCAGTAAGATTTTGGTTAACACATTCCTTCCTCTTGCCAGACACCTGATACACACTCATGGGTAAATGGAACACATAGCCGAGCCATTATAAAGCAGCCAGAATTGAGTAGGACAGGCAGCATGATAGATAGGTAGGAAGAGATTTCCCTGGCCAGGAGGGAAAAAAATGCTAATATTGTGTTGTAAGTGGAAAGCAAAAAAGATGAAGTGTTTTAAGAGGTAGGTTGGAGAGATTTGAACAGGCATTTCGAAATCAGAGCATGGCCTTTGTGATCCTGCCCAAACCAGCAGCAACTTCCCCAGAGAAAGAACTTGATAAAAGTTTGGTTTGCCTTTTCTTTTATTGTTTTGATTCTTCATCTCCGGAAAAAGCTATGATGAATTAAAGGTTTATTATTTGAAATCACCAGGCTAAAACTAATGTATTTGTGTAGCCATACAGACATTAGTGGAATGAGTCAGTCAAAATTTCAGTAATTTTCAGGATGATCAGACTACTTGGAAAGATTATATAGAAAAGTTCAAAGAGCACAATAGCCCTAACTAATATAATATGGAAAGGATTTCAAATTGATATAAAGATGGAAAAATAAACAGAAGTGTAAGAGAAGATTTTCATTGTCAGTGACAAGATAGCTATTGAGAAATTATTTTGCCAGCTGAGCCATTTCCAGATTAGATTATTACTAAAGAATAGTGGAGGAGCTGGGATTTGAGTATATTTGATTTTCTTTTTTTCAAGATACTCTCCATGCTTTCTATTATATATAAGAAGAGAATCAGCCTGTTAGTAGGTCACCGAGTATAAGTAAGTGGATTAGGCCGCAAGAATGCAACTAGTCTTGGAGTATTCTAAAAACATTAGGACATTTAACTACCTCCTCTCTTCCATTTTAATACAAATAAACATTTATTTTTTCCAGGCAGATAAATATGTATTTTGGGGGTAATGACACAAAATGATTTTCTTTTCAGCAACTGTTGACTTTTTGGTTGATTTTATGCAATATACTACTTGGACAAATACATTTTGTAGTTATTTCAGTACCATGATTGATAGCTTGAATAAAGTCATGCTTGGTTGAAAACTCAGAAAGAAATTTGAACTGAATGGTTGAAAAATGACATATTAAAGATGTCTGAAAAAGCTGGGAAATAAAGGAAAATACTTATTCTGCCTTTCCTACATGAGCTGTACTATTAACTAAATACTACCTGAGAAATGTCTCTGTAAAAATATCACAAGTAACACTTCAAAATAAATGTCAAAATTAGAATATCACCATTTTTGCAACCCCAACAAATTAATAGAGTCTAATAAATTAATAGAGTCTAATAAAATTAACAGGTCTAAGTGACTGATGGTTTTTAACATCATAAAAGGGTAGACAACCAGACATAATGGGTCTCCTGATGCCAGAACATAGCACTACCTATAGAGTCTAATAAGAGAGAACCTGAGTCTGCTCCAGCTTCTAATTTGAAAGATACACAGAGAACAGAAGAACATACTGAATTGCACTGTGTGATTGCAACTAGCAGAATCCAGACTATAGAAAATACCCCTGGAAAAGAAAACTATCCTGGAAGGAAACTATTGATAAAACAAACAAACAAACAAACAAAAAAACCCCAACTTGAATGATGTAACAAGATTTTAAAATGAGCAAATAAAATTATACTGTTCACGTAAGTATATTTAGGGATTACAATTAAAGTCAGACAGTGATCACTTTAAGAGGGAGAGGAGGACTGTGAAGGGGTTGGTGGCCCATGGAAGCAGGCTCTAGGATGAGTGGCAAAGTTCTATCTTGAAGTGAGCTGTGGTTACAGTTTTGCAGGTCTTGAACTGAGTTGTTAAGTCGTATGTATCTTTCTGTTAGGTCTACTTTATCTTACCATGATAAAGTTTTAAAATATTCAATATATACTCAACGTAAGGAATATCTGAATGCTTCCAAAACATTAAACAAAGATGTATGTGAGTAGATATAACTAGTACTTGAATTTATTGCAAAGAAAACCTAATTGTACAACTACTTGGAGTGCTTTGCTAACCACTTTCACTGCAGACAATTTTCTTTTCCACCTTTTACTGTCAAACAACTTGGTTACCCTTTTTTCCCCTCAATCCAAAAGACATATTGATTTTACTAGGAGGCTAAACGATACCATTTTTGCTTTTCCCAGCCTATTTCTTTCTAAGGTTCTAAATTTCAGATCTATCATTTTTGACAGTACTTTTTTTTTTTTTTTTTTTTTTTGGTCTGCCTTACCATTTCCCCCTGCTAGTTTAAATGTCTTTTAGGATTACTTTCTCTGAATCAGAACATTGTAAGTGTTGTATTAAATATATATAGAATGAGATGAGGTTTTAAGATAGCAGCCATGTTTTTGTAAGAGAACCATATGCTGAAAATAAGAGGAAATAAGAAAGTAAGGGGAAGATTTCTCATCTCTGCCACCTCCCTTACCTTCAGGTGCTCAAGGTAACAGAAAAAAAAAAGCATCTCAAAGGTTATTTGTGTAGGCTACACAGTAGTTATTTATCGAACAGCAAAAGTAGCCATACAGGTACAAAATTTAACAAGAATAATATATTTGTTGATATGTTTTTGTAGATATGTTATAGACTCATTACACAGGCCCATTCTGAGTTGGAATCCAGAATGGGAATTTGTAAGTATAAATCAGTTTCTGACATCAGATAACCGAAGCATATAAAAATAAGTTGACTCTACATCTGTGCTAAATGCAAGGTAGAAAGGCGAAAGGGACAGATAGATGTGCCTGTCGATGCAAAGATCTTATCGCATGTCAGGCCTTAGGCAGTGTTCCATAACTATAGAATTAATGAATTAAGAAGAAATCTGTAATTAAAGTGTGCCTGTTTGTGTGTGCTTTTGTGCATATATAAATTTTTTTTCTCTTTTTTTTTCTTTTTTTTTTTATATATAAAATTCTTATTTGTGAGCAGAGTGGATTGGTATTTTCCAAGCCCAAGGAATGATCATTTTTGTTAGCCTCGGTATCTGACCCCACCCATCTGTAGATTTTCCTTAACATCTTATGAATTTATGAATAAGGTCCTATGTCCAATCTAACTTTTAAAATAGAATTTGTTAGTAACACTTTGCTGACTTAAATGAATCTTCTACTTTTTTAGTTCAAACTTCTGAGGCGATGCTGTCCGTTGCCTATAGAGACCTTTTCTAGGGCAGCTAAGAGATTTGTGGGTCAGTTCAGTCAGGACACAGAATTGGGTTAAATAGAGTATTGTGGGCCAACAAGTCAATTAACTGAAAAATGAAAGTATTTATTAGAGTATAGTAACTCACATGTGTGTAATCTGTAGCTATATAATCAAGAAATTATTACAGTTCTATTTTCAAATGAAATGCACTCTGTATTAGGTTTTAAAGAGACACATAATTCTGAATATTTGTGGAATCTTTACCTAATGTGATTGGAGTGTGTTCTGGGGTCATATAGGCATCTTTCCTCCTTCAGTCTCATTTTGCTATCTGCCTTTTGTGGGAACAACACAATTTCCAGTAGCTTCCTACTGGAAGCTACTATTAGGTGCTTCCTAATTTTTGAATCTTTTTTCTTTATCATATTGGCTATGATCTTTTGGTGAAGAAAACCTTGTTTTTACTCCCATATGTATAACTACCACTTCTCAGCTATGGATTCCCTGAGAGGAAAGTCATGTCACTGCATACTGGAATGTTTGCCTCTTCTCCTTTCAGAACCTGAGGCTTGGCATGGCCTCACAACTACTACCTCTGACATAGCATTCATTCTCTTTCCCCCAAATCAGAAAGCACCCTTAATTTTTATTTTTTGTGTATTTATGATCTCTCAAAGAAGCTCTCCTAACTAAAATATATTAATTATCTCAGGACCATGGGAACCAAAAAGATAATAGTGAGAACTTTGCTTTGTATTTAGGATAGTTGTTTCTATTGTTAAGCAACACACCCACACGGTCTCAGATCATGCTAGAATTGTCCCGAGAATCACATGAGCCTGGATCCTGGGAGTCAGCTATTTTACCTCACAGATCCCTCGATCTTCTTTCAAACCTCTTCCCCAGTTGGTCTGTTCTGCCTCCTTAACTTTCTTTTTCTTTTCTTTTTTAAAAGATTTTATTTATTTATTTGACAGAGAGAGATCACAAGTAGTCAGAGAGGCAGGCAGAGAGAGAAGGGGAAGCAGGCTCCACGCTGAGCAGAGACCTTGGGATCATGACCTGAGCCGAAGGCAGAGGCTTAACCCACTGAGCCACCCAGGTGCCCCTAATGTTCTTTTTCTCCATCCTTTCTATTCTTGCCTTAACCCAGGCCCCCTGAACTCCTCTTTCTGACTTTCGGCTCGTGTTCTTATCAAATCTCAGACCCGCAATCTCCAAAGAGAGGTGAAAGATACTTCAAAAGACCAAAGTCCAAATATTTATGGCTCTAATGCCTAAAAACTTTATAAACCGACGTAGTTGCATTTTTAATTATTTCCACTCAGTCTTTTTTGAAACTATTTGATAAGCAATCAAATAGACTGAACAACTATTGATAATTCCTTTGAATGGAGAGGATAGATTGAAGCGTTTGAGGATTTGCTGGCAAATGAGTGATGGGAACATTTATATATTGGGTTGGATATATATATGTAGAGAGAGAAAGAAAGACATAGACAGACAGACAGACAAACATGTAACCTTGCATTCTTTGTCTTTCTCTCTGGAAGTTGGAGGTTTGGTAAAAAAAAAAAAAAAAAAAAGACTTACAATAAGTAAACTGCTCTTGGTTGGAGGCTCTAGGATTCTTTTTGCAACAAGGATATCTTCCCGAGTCAGTATCATGGGGCATTCTATTATACAGTTAGATTATAGAGTCAGATATAGTATGTTCTATGTTGTTTTATGTGTAAAATTCTGTAGAGTAATTCTTATGCACTGTGAAGTTTGAGACTGCTAGATTAAAAGAAGGAATAAAAAAAAATTCTTTATGCAGAGAGCTCGAGGGCTTTTAAGTAACTGGTCCTTTAAGACAATTACCATATTTCTGGAGGAGAATGTGAGATGTTTTCAGTGTTCCTCCTTGCCTACATAGTTAACTCCATTTTATCTAATAATTTACAACCAGTTATCTTTATAAAAGCTAAAGACCTATATTTTGTTTTATAAGAGTGGAAGCTTAGAGCAACTAAGATTGAGTTGAGACTCCATTCTTGTTCTCTGGATTTGAACATTTGTGTGTCTCCAGATACATATTTTGAAGCCTAATCCCAATATAATGGTATTTGAATGTGGTACCTTTGGAGATAATTAGGTTTAGATGGGATATAGGAGGTAGCGCCCCCATGATGAGACCACTGCCTCTGTAAAGGGATGTAAGTACAGAGCTCTCTTCACCCTATGAAGACAGAGTGCAGACTCATCTGTGAAGCACAAGAGTAGTCTTAGCAGAAATCAACTCTGCCAGTGCCTTGATCTTATACTTCTCAGCATCTAGAACTATGATGAACATGTGTTTGTTGTTTAAGTCACCCAGTCCATGATCTTTTTGTTATAGCTTTATTGACTAAAACAGCTATATTTCCATGGGAGCCAGACAGAATCACTGTAAATCCTTGCATGCAGCCCATGAAGTACGCGCTTAGACAGTATCGATTCTCTTGCTAATAAAAAGAGTCTCATCACTCCAGACATTCCTTATCTAAAGCCAGTGATAATATTTCACCTGTTTACTTCTTAGGTTTTTACCTAAACCTAACAAAATAGAGGCTTTAAGAAAACAGGAATTGAGTTTCAGATTTGTAAACTAATTTTTTTAGACTGCTATTTGTAATATCCTTCAGTTTAGAACATTGGGTGTTATTAAAGGGCTCATGTAAGGGACACCTGGGTGGTTCAGTGGCTTAAGCGTCCAACTCTTGATTTCAGTCCAGGTCATGATCCCAGGTTTGTGAGATCGAGCCCAGTGTTGGGCTCTGTGCTAGGCACTGATATAATTCTGTGCTGGGCACGGAGCCTACCTAGGATTCTCTCTCTCCCTCTACCCCTCCTGGCTCACGAGCTCTCATGTGTGCTGTCTGTCTCTCAAATAAATAAGTGAATCTTTTTTAAAAAAGGCGGGGGGAGGTTCATGTTAGAAATTGGGCTTCAGGTGGGAGCAGTTATCACAGAGATGTGGATGTCACCGAGGTAAAGGCCTCAATAAACACCTGCAAAGTCTAGCCTAGGTTTGCCATTGTCTTAGATAGACATTTAAATTTCACTGTGAACCTTTTCTTGCAATGATTTTTTTTTTCTTGCAATGATTTTTTTTTTTTTAATTTGCAAAGCATTTTACTATTATGAAAACAAGTGCAGTCTAGTTAGGAGAAAACCAACTTGACTTTAAATTACACACACCTTAATGACAAGACTCCGCACCACATGTGAATGTAAAACATTTAATTTAAAAATGTTGACACTACAATATATAAAATAGCTATTATAAATGCACATAGTGTATTCTATAGCTGCCAGGTTTACTTTTTTTTTTTTTCTTTTTCTTTTTCTTTTTTTTTTAAGGAAACTGTAAGTTACACTGTGGTTAAGACTTGTATCTTCACCCTTGAAAAAGCCCACATTCTATCACAGTGATGTATGGTCAGACTTAACAGCCCCAATTGTTAAACACTTGGATCAAGTCATAACCAGTTTTATTGCAAAAGGACCCTGTACACATTTATCAATTCTAGTACCTTAATAGCTACCCAACAAGTCATTAACATACAGAAACATGCATCATGAGAAGCAAGAAGTATCACCCATCCCTTCTGCATATTAGCAACTTGTCACTCCTGAGCAACAGTGCTCACATCACTGAGGTCTGTGAACAGTCACTTTTCGCATTCATCCTGAGTGAAAGATGGAATGACTTAAGTACAAATGCAACATATTATAAACAATTTCCTACAAAAAAAGTCACAAATTAAACCAAAGTATTTTACAGAATTTACTACAAAACACCATAAAAACTGCCTTCACTTAAGCTCTCTCTCCCCGTATCCGGCGAGCCAACTGGATGTCTTTGGGCATGATGGTGACTCTCTTAGCGTGGATGGCACACAGATTAGTATCTTCAAATAAACCCACCAGGTACGCTTCCCTGGCCTCCTGAAGGGCGCCAATGGCGGCGCTCTGAAACCTCAGATCGGTTTTGAAATCCTGGGCGATCTCCCTCACCAACCTCTGGAAAGGCAGCTTCCGGATCAGAAGCTCGGTGGATTTCTGGTAACGACGGATCTCCCGAAGCGCGACGGTGCCGGGCCTGTAGCGATGAGGTTTTTTCACCCCACCGGTGGAAGGGGCGCTTTTCCGGGCGCTTTAGTGGCCAGCTGTTTGCGGGGCGCTTTCCCACCCGTGGATTTACGGGCAGTCTGCTTGGTTCGGGCCATTTTCTTTTACCCAATGCCGAAGTCTTAGACCGCTTCTTCGACCGCCGCGCCGCTCCTGCTGCCCAGTGAGGAGCCGCAGTGGCCGAGCAAGGAAAAAGAAGACCCTCCAACGAGGGTTTTGAAACTAACAGGCTACCTTATAACTAGTGCTGTCGATGCATTTAGTGAGTTTTGTGAATCCATACTGGAGTTTCTATTTCTTATAAATGGCAGAAGTTGCACAAATGTTGTAGGTTTCACAAAGCAGAACTGGATTTCTTTTTTTGGGTGGTATTAGAGCTCCTTTTCATTCTTATCTCAGATCACTTAAGTTTTTAAAAATACAGTGATTTTGATGACTGGAAAGGGTGAAAAAGCCAAATAGCAAATTTAGTGGAATATACTAAAGTTCTAACGGAATCTGATCTTTGGGGGGGAAAAATTTAGAAAATGTTCTTATTTTGTTTGTCCTTATGCTGTGTTTGTTTCACAGGGTACGGTTTTATTTTCTAGAGTGACCACTGTTGAACATTTGTGTGCCAATGTAATGAACTTTCTAAAACATATCATTGCCCAATAAAAGTGAAACAGGTTGATAGCATATCTGAATGTGAGCTAAAATGTTGACTGTTTCGGGTTAATATTCTAGCATGTCTCCAAACCAGAGTCTCACGAAGGATCCTGCTTACTGTAGTGCTATGCTGCCCAGTGAGTAAAGGTCATTGGAGACACAGGGCACAGTTCTTTTTATGTGATGTAGACTTGTTCTTCTCGTTCTCCTTTTCTCAGAGAAAACCTATTTTATAAACTTTTACTGACCTCTCCCCAGGCATCATAGTGCATTTTCTTCCCCTTTTATCCAAATTGAAGCTCACATACTGCTTTCCCCGTGCTTTCATGGTGCCCTTGGTTTTACTTCGTTGTAGACTTTATCATGTGACACTGAGTTTGTGACTTGTCTCCATCTCCCGTATTTGATTTTGAAATGCTCAAAAGCCTGATTCCTATGCCTGTCTATCTCAGCGTCTGTCACACTTCTTGATACTTTATGTGCGCTTGAGCACGTTAAATGAAAGAGGGAGCTCTGCAATTTCATTTGTCTCCATCTAAATTTGTATCTCATTTAAGTAAAAATATATATTTCATGTAGTTTGATCATGTTATATACAGTCTTTAGTTTGGTAGACTGGAGTTCCTACTACACTGAGCTACAACTGAAAAGAAGTCAAGTTTTGCGTAATTTGGACAGAAATTGAGAGAGGAGATACAAGTGGAAGTACTTCTTTCCTTGATAGCTCAAATATTCAATAAAGACTGACTGGATGCATGCTATGTGTCAGGCAATGTGTTAAGACATGGGAGGTACAAAATGAGTCAGGGAGCATAATACCAATCCAGTACAGCAGTGAAGATCAAGAACTTGAGGGTTCTTGGAGGGTTGCTGGAAGTATCTTTGATTTGGCCTACCTTTTTGGCATAAGTAAACTACTTTTTTGTATTTTATTGTTTTTTCTACGTTACAGAAATTTTAGCAATTAGAGAAATTGCTTATAATCTTATACCTCAAAATTTAATTATTCATGGCATAATTATTACCCCCAACAGCTTACCCCTTCTCTCTATATATCAATTCCAAAACTGGGACCACAACATATATGTACTTTTGTATATCGATTTTTGTTTGTTTGTTTTACTCAGTATCTCTGTATTCTTCCTTCATGTTATTATACTGACTTCAAAAATATTGTGGTAAAATAAAATCTCTCCTATTACTGAGTGTTTATGTTATTTTCTATTTTTCTTTTGATAGTGCTGTAAAAGACATACTTGACTATAATACTTGATCATAACCATGATTGATTTTGTGAAATGGATTACTGGATAACAAATTTGTGTCAAAGGATTTAAGCATGGGAAACAAATCCAACAAGGTTACTGAAATCTTCTGTTGGTTTAAAGAGTTTGAAATTTTCTTCATAGATGTTGAGATTAGTTAAAAATAGTAATAATTATTATCTTTCTTCTCTCTTTTTTTTTTTTTTTTTAGCTTACTATTTTGCCCAGAAATTCTAATGTCTAAAATGGGCTGGTAGGAATCCAGCCTCTTCAATTATGTGCTGAAGAGTTAGAATACAAGGTCAAGGGGTGCCTGGGTGGCTCAGTGGGTTAACTCTCTGCCTTTGGCTCAGGTCATGATCTCAGGGTCCTGAGATCAAGCCCCTCAATCAGGCTCTCTGTTCAGCATGGAGCCTGCTTCCCCCTTCCTCTCTCTGCCTGCCTCTCTGCATACTTGTGATCTCTGTCTGTCAAATAAATAAAATCTAAAAAAAAGTGGGCTTTCTTAGATTTTCAGCCACCAAATTTTAATGTTGAATCCCCTAGTTTTTATCCATAAATATAATTTGTGTATCCATTTAAGAGGATTTTATTTTTTTTAATTTTTAAAATATTTTATTTATTTATTTGAGAGAGAGAGAGAGCATGAGAGGGGAGAAGGTCGGAGGGAGAAGCAGACTCCCCATGGAGCTGGGAGCCCGATGCGGGACTCTATCCCGGGACTCCAGGATCATGACCTGAGCCAAAGGCAGTCGCTTAACCAACTGAGCCACCCAGGTTCCCTAAGAGGATTTTATTAATAAGATTGGGAACTTTTGACTTGTTGATGTGATAGAGATTTTCTAATACTGAAAATACCAGAATTCTCATTATAAACTAATTAATAATGATGAGATATTATAATATATTAAAATTAGTCTTACAGAATTTTATTTAGAATTTTAATGGTTATTCATATGCATAGTTGATCTATATTATGTGTATTGTATACATATGTAAAATATATATTTTTTGTTTTGGCTTTGCTACCACTTCATATTTATTGTATGAATTATGAATTTTTAAGAGACAAGCAATATTCTATTACAACTTGAAAGGCCAGCCTCTAAAATCTTAAGCTTTAGTAAGCTTAAATTGTTTTAAACCATTTTAAACTATAACATTCAGTTTATACCATCCTCTCATTTTCTTATTCTCAGAGAAGTTCTTCTCATTCATCATCGTCGTCATCATCATCCAATTTTCTGGTTCCTTGAATGAACCATTGTCTTTCAACTTCACTTTTCTCTCCCATCTCTGTGGAGCTAGTCACCTCAACCCCTAAACTAATCCAAATTTAGCCTGACATCCTGCTATTGAATTCCAAAATTTAGGCAGCTGAAAAAATTCCAGCTCCTTTCAGGGAATTTCCAGTCATACTTAAGATGGATCCTCAGGGCTACGTACAAAATAATGGAGTAACCCCAGCATAATACCTACAAGAGCATACTAGAGTATAAACTGAAGAAGGGTATGAATTTTTGACTCTTGTTGGTGCTTGTACCCCTGCACATAGAAAAGTACTTGTACACAGTATGTTGGTTGAATAAATGAAAGGACATGTTCCCTGAATTCCTACTGTGTTAACTGTCTTCCTTCTATTAAATTTTCTCATGTTTCACTATTTTCATTCTTAACTTGGCCTGACCTGTGCCCTGATTAAATCTTCAATCTCAGGGGTCACTATGCTCCCTTTGCACACTACTTGAGGATTACTGAATTAATTCCAGTTCTCTGAATCCATCCTATATGCTCACAGTTCCATGCTCTGCTCAAGAAGTTTCTAACACTTCCTGGAATAATCTTGGTGCTTTTTTTCCTTTTCTTTTCTTTCTTTTTTTTTCTTTTTTTTTTTTTTTTGGTCTGTTCAGTTCCTCTTCCTCCTCCAAACTCAGCTTAAAAACTAGCATTATATGAAGTCTTCCCTGACCACTTCCCTCTGGATTAAATTTTTCTTCTTTTTTCTCTCATCATATGTCATGCATCCTTCTCTTGCAGCATTTATACCACCATGTCATGCATATCATGCATGCTTTCTTACTTTTCTACATCTTCCTCTGATTTGTGAACACCTCAAAGATAGAAACTATTTTCAACTTTTGGGTCCCTACCACCAAACACAATGTCTGTCATTCATTCTTAATGCATCAGTAGGAATTTCAGTTATAAAGCAGCATACACCCATTCATCTCCTTTGCTTTATAGCATTGTTCTCCTTTTATGATATCATTTGATTTTTTATATAAAATAATTGCATTTCTGACAATGTTGCCTTTCTTTACATATTTTCTTTGAAAAGTAAAAGTTAAAATATCACTTAATAGCTACAGATATGTGTCTAAAGGAAAGTAGAACCCCAAAATGGGTGGAAAGGTTTAACTTGTGAGGTTTTTAGTTAAACTTCTTTTTCTGTTTATGTAGCATCACTGCTCTCTGCTTCAGTGTATTAGCAGAGCGTTCCTGGTGCGTTGGAAGTCCGTGAACAGAGGCTCCAGATCTGATGGATGAATCACTGGTGGTGACTGCGGGCTCTGCTGATTCAGTGAACAATTTTAGGCAAAGTAGATGATCCAGTCAACCTTGGACTAATTCATGCTGTTTCCTACTTCTTTTGCCATATATATATAAGTATATATATATATATATATATATATATATATATATATCTCCAACCTACTCATTAACTGCTGAATAGAAAGAAACCTAGGGAGAAAGAAATGTAAGCTAGAGCATAGTTAGGATTGTCTCTGAATGAAAAATGATTCCAAAGGCATTTAGAGTAAACCTATGTCATCTCAATGCCAAACTCAAATTAGCATATGTACCTTGTCCTCTTATTTTCTTATTTCAAATAAGATTAGATAATCTCTTCTGTGTCTACCAGTTTTGAACCTAATGGGTGATATTCCCAGAGGAGACAATATTCTTGAATTACTTTTTTTTTTAAATAACCTGTATTTTGGTTTAATTTTCCTTCTCTGATCCATTTTTGTCAATAATACTTGACTGTTTCTTTGATACTTTTTTTTATATTAATCTTTCTTTTCACTGTATTGGTAATGTCAGTTCTCTTCAGATACTAGTCTTCTCATAAACAGTAAGTATGGAAAATGGAGTTTCTGGCTACAACTTACTTTATTATGCTTAGGACTCATCACCCCTTAGAAACCCAGATATCCTCATAAAGTGGACCTATATTCTTTTATCTGTAGCCCTTTTGAAGGTTAATCATAGTAAACAAACACTCTTTAAAGTACCATATGTATCTTGACTAAAAATGTAGACTGTAAGAATTATTATTAAAGTGCCTTAATTTTACATTTTAATGATTTATAACTGGAAGGAGTAACATATATTTGTAGGACAATGTAAAATTGATGAATTCTTTAGTGGTCAGCAGAATAATAGTCTCATAATGTAAATTTTGAAAATGGATAATCTGGGGACAGCTGGGTGGCTCAGTTGGTTGGGCAGCTGCCTTCAGCTCAGGTCATGATTCCAGAGTCCTGGGATTGAACCTGCATCAGGCTCCCTGCTCTGTGGGGAGTCTCCTTGTCTCTCCCTCTGCTCTAGTGCTCTCGCTTGGCCTCTCTCTCTCTCTCCATCTCAAATAAATAAAATCTTAAAAAAAAAAAAAGAAAAGAAAATGGATTATCTACTATGTGTAGGACTCTACTAAACACTTGAAGAAACAAATACATATGTTAGTGTCTCTGTTCTCAAAGGGTTTATATAGCAAATTATTTTTATTGATTTTTACCAAGTTTTTAAAAGTTGGCCTTACTTGGTAACAACTGACATTTTTTGAATAATGGTGACATGCAGTCACTGTGTGTGGGATTTAAAGCATCAGGGGAAGCTTCTATGTGTTTGCAGTATGAGGTCTGTCTTCTCAGTTTCTTGCTTAGTGAAAAGCTCTTGATCATCATATACTTCAATAGGAGAAAGTAAACTCTCTTTCCAAAATATGAAAACTTTTTATCTGGGTGTAGGTGAATACATTAGTATCTGCCACTTTATCCCACTTTATTGCATTACAGGGAGTCACAATCATTGAGAATAAATAATAATTTGTCAACATATGGTGGTCTTGTTTGACTAAAACTAATAATCACTCAATGGGTCTCGGCCCTTTTGTCAGATTTGATATTCTCACTGTTGAGTTGTTTTATGTTGATGAGCACATTGGGATATGTTTTTTTCTAAAATTAAATTTTCCATAATAATTATGAGTATTCTATGCATTGATTTGAATGGGTTACAGGGTGCCCAAATATTTAGCTAAACACTATCTTTGGGTATGTCTGTGAGGGTGTTGAGGGTGTTTCTGAATGAGGTTAGGATTTGAATTGTTGGACTCAGGGAAGAGATTATGCTCCCCAATATAGGTGAACACATCTAATTATTGAGGAGGAATTGAATGGGAAAAAAAAAAACAAACAAACAAGAAAAACATGGGGGGAGATTTATTCCTTTTGCTTTTAAAAATGGCAACTCACTTCTTTAAAACAATGGTTCTCAGCAGTACCATCTAAAATTATGTTGCCTAATCATTCTTTTTTAAAATCTGAAAAGTCCCAGAGAAGTTAACATGTGATCTATATTATGTATGTTGTTAGAAGAAATTTATAAAAACATACATTTTATTTTTAGGAGGAATCTTAGAAACCATCTTCTTCAAGACTATGCCATCCCTCCCTTTCATCTCTTCTTTCCACTTTATAGATGAGAAAACAAAACTGATGGTGACTAAACAATCTGGCTAGGATGAGGCAGTTGGGAAGACAGTTTTCTTAAGTCTTCTTTCAAGTACAACTGATGCAAATTGGCAGATTAGTCTCTAGCCCCCACAAACAGCAAAAACAGAGACATTGGCCTTACTTGCTTAACTGAATGAGCTGCAACATCAGTCTTCTCTTGCACTTGGACTGTGATTTACACCATTGGCTTTCCTTGTTCTCAGACTTTTAAACTAAGACTGAACTACACACTGGGCCTGCAACTTTCAAATGGCAGATAATGGGACTTCTTAGCCTCCATAATCTCATGAGCCAATTCCTTCTGGTAAATCAGTCAATCAATCTGTCTCCCTACCTATCTATATATGTAAATCTTTTACTGTTGGTTCTACTTCTCTGGAGAACCCTGACTAATACAATAATTAACGCTTTAGGTCAAAGAACTCCCAAAAAGGTCTTCTCTTAGGCTAGCAGTATGAGGGAGGAGGATCTATATTGTCTTATCTCACTGTTCTGCTTCTAGTTGTCCAGATCTGTGCAAGAGTCTGAAAGGCTAAATCTCTGAAGGAACTCTATAGTTTGACCAGGTTAAGTGACAGAAAGGGGTCTCTGGAATCAGTGAGTGAGGGATAAATACATAAGAACAGAGAACTGGAGAAAGGGATTCCTAATTTTGTGTATAAACTAACAAAAGTCCCAAGTTTGCCCACCCCTCAAGCTGTGCTTGGGCAGAACACACCCTAAGTAGCATAGCAAAATCTTTGAGAAAAGAAGGAACATATAAAATCCCATTCAAGTTCTAGGCCAACTCCTGAGTGACTCATGTGATAGGCACACATAAACAGCACAGCAAGAGCACTGATGACTAAATGGATATTTAAGTCACTTTTCATAGAAGGCACCACAGACCTTATAGTCTGGACTTAAGCAGGTGATTTCCTTCTACAACAAAGAAACAAATTAATAATTTCCACATAATTTAACAGGACACAAAGACTCAAAACATATTTAAAATATTCACAATACAATCCCAAATTACTCAATATTTACTGACAACCAGGAAAAAAAAAAAGAAAAAAACAGCAAATTGTCTATATAAAGACAATAAAGTGATGTAAACCTGAAATGACCTGGATGCTGAAATTATCAGACCATGACTTTAAAGCAGCTCTTGTGACCACGCTTCATGAAACAAAGGTGACCACTGTTGAAACAACTAACAAAATGGAAATTTTTGGCAAACTGAACAACAACAAAAAAAAAACTATTAAAAATGGAAATATTGTTATTGAAAGATATAATATCTCAAATATTTAAAATTCTTCAGGTGGATATAGGAGCAAAATGGAGTTGAGAAAAAGAAATCCAGTGAATCTTACAAATATGAATCAAACAAAAACTTCTAGCAAAGGTAGGATGGCTGGACCTTAGTTAAAGAAATCATGCAATGCCAACTATGTAAAATTCATCAAAAACAAAAATTAGGACCACATAGTGAAAAGGTGAGGAACATTATAGTAGAGAATGTGTACATTTCATTTTATATGCAATTAGCTTTGAGATTATGTACAAAGTAGGAAATACTTTGAATTTAAGTGTCTTCATTTTTACTTCATAAGATGTATGAGGTTTCAGTGGACTAATAATAATATATAAAATTCAATGAAGTGTAATAACTTCTAGTGTCTTATTCCTGAACTATTTTGAGTCAAACTATATTTGAGCTATTTATGGTTCTATTCTAAAGCTTGATTGAGATAATTAGCATGTGGAAGCAAATTTCTAATGCATTTTCTCTAAAAATTTATTTGACCATGAAATCCTTTTTTTTTTTTCATGAAACAAACAGCAGTATATTGTAGTGACTTCAGCTTGAGAAAGATGGTTGAAAAGATTTTCTATACTATATGTCTGTAATGCTACCAGAAGGTTATATTCACAAACAATGCCTCTCAGATTCCTAGAATTGCTCTTAACTGACTAGGTCCTAATATTTTGGTTTATATCTATAATCAATAAAAGGAACAAGTTTATGTGAAACAAGTCAGTCTTTATTTGAAAACTCTGAACCTGGGTGTTTTATTACCCTACATTGTAAAAATACTATCAAACCCCAGAAGTGGGCTGGAGGCAGACATCTGGTATGACTGTAGGCACTATTAATCAATGAAAACTTCTCAGGGTATAAAACAGGGAAAGACCCCTGCAGTTTTGTGCTGTTGCATCTCTTGTAAATGAGTCATCTCACTCGACTCAAGCCCAAAGCAACCTCAGACTGGCCCACTAACAACAGGAATCAAATCCTGCCCACAACAGGAAAGAGAGCCTATGCAGACAACTGGCCTAAAGGATAGACTGGCTCAGCTACAAGAGCAGAGCACATGCAACACACACAAGAAATACCCCTGAAGCACCAGGTTCTGGGGATCAGGAGACATTGTACTCTAGGGGTCTTAAGATCACTACTTTGAAGAGAGGAGATGTAGCTGACTTCTGTTAACCCATAGAAACAGACACAGAAAGGGGAGCTTGGGTGGCTGTCAGTTAATAAGCATCTGACTTTGGCTCAGATCATGATCCTGGGGTCCTGTGATTGAGCCCTGCATCTGGCTACCTGCTCAGCAGGGAGCCTGCAGCCTGCTTCTCCCTCTCCCTCTGCCCCCCCAACATACTCTCTCTCTCTCAAATAAATAAAGTCTTAAAAAAAAAAAAAAGAAGAAGAAGAAGAAGCAGAAGCAGACACAGAGAAATAAAGTGAGGAGGCAGAGGATATGTTCCAAATAATAGAAGCGAATAAAATCACAACAAGAGACCCAAATGAAACAAAGATAAGTAATATGCCTGATAGAGAAATTAAAGTACTATTCATAAAAATACTCCTGGGCTTGAGAAAGAGTAGAGGACTTCAGTGAATCCCTTCACAAAGAGATAGAAAACATAAAAAAGAACTTATTATGGAAGAACTCAATAACTGAAAATAAAAATACACTAGATGGAATACATAGCTGACTAGAGGAAGCGAAAAAATCGATCAGTGACTTGGAAGACAAAGTAATGGAAAGCAATCAAGCTGAGCAGGAGAGAGAAGAAAGAAAAAACAAAAAAAATAACAAAAAATGAAAACAGAGAACTCAGCAATACCATCAAGAATAATATTTGTATTATAGGGTTCTGTGAAGGAGAAGAGAAAAAAGGGGGCAGAAAATTTATTTGAAGAAATACTATCTGAAAACTTCCCAAATCAGGGGAAGGAAACGGAAATCTATATCTAGGAGGCACAGAGAGCCCTCCCCCCGCCAAAATCAACCCAAGGAGTCCTATAAGTAATTAACCTATAAGTAATTACAAAGTGTTTCCCAGATAAACAAAAGTTAAAGTAATTCATAACCACTAAACCAATCCTACAAGAATTGTTGAAGGAGACTCTTTGAGTGGAAAGAAAAGACCAAAAGCAAGAGTAGGGAAAGTAGGAAGTACAAAAGAAAAAATATCTATATCTATATCTATATCTATATCTATATCTATATCTATATCTATATATGTAAAAATCAGTCAAGAGACTCAGAAAATAAAGAATGTAAATTATAGCATATACATAAAATATATGGAGAAGAGGAGTAAACAATGGGTTCAAATTTCAGCAACCGTCAACCAAATGGAAACCACAAATCAAAAACCAGTAATAGATACACAAAGAATAATGAGAAAGGAATCCAATTGTATCACTAAAGAAAGCCAAGTTATCATGAGAAAAGAAAATAAAGGAGGAAAGGAACAGAGAAGAATTACAAAAACAAGCATAAAAAAATTAACAAAATGTCAATAAATACACACCTACAAATAATTACTTTGAATATAAATAGACAACATGCTCCAATTAAAAGACAAAGGGTGGGGACGCCTGGGTGGCTCAGTTGGTTAAGCAGCTGCCTTCGGCTCAGGTCATGATCCCAGCGTCCTGGGATCGAGTCCCACATCGGGCTCCTTGCTCGTCAGGGAGCCTGCTTCTCCCTCTGCCTCTGCCTGCCATTCTGTCTGCCTGTGCTCGCTCTCTCTCCCTCTCTCTCTCTGACAAGTAAATAAATAAAATTAAAAAAAAAAAAGACAAAGGGTGAGGGAATGGATAAAAAAACAAAACATCTATATGCTGCCTATGAGAGACACATTTCAGACCTAAAGACACACACTGATTGCAAGTGAAAGGATAGAAAAGCATTTATCATGCAAATGGAAGTTGACAGAAAGCTGGGATAGCAATACTTAATCAGACAAAATAGACTTTTTAAAACAGACTGCAACAAGAGACAAAGAAGTACAATATATAATCGTAAAGGGAACAATCCAACAAGAAGATATAACAATTGTAAATATTTATGCACCCGAATTGGGAGCACCAAAGTAAATAAAGCAGCTAATAAGGATAAAGGAACTAATTGATAATAATACAATAGTAGTTGGGGACTTTAAGAACCCACTTTTATCAATGGATAGATCACTCAAACTTCTCAGAAAATAGAAATGAAATAGTAGCTTTGAATGACACATTGAATCAGATGGCTCTAACACATATATTTAGATAATTCCATCCTAAAACATCAGAATACACATTCTTTTCAAGTGCATATGAAACATTCTCAAGAATAGATTACATATTAGGCCCAAAGTAAGTCTCAACAAATTAAAAAGATGGAAATCATACCATACATTTTTTTCTGACCACAATGTTAAGAAACTAGAAACCAACCACAAGGAAAAATCTAGAAAGAACACTAATAGTAATATGTGAAGGTTAAATAACACACTCCTGAAAAATGAATGTGTCAACAAAAACTCAAAGAAGAAACCAAAAAATACATGGAGATGAATGAAAATGAAAACACAACAGTCCAAAATCTTTGGTATATAGCAAAAGCTATTCTAAGAGAGAAGTTGATAGCAATACTGGCCTACTTCAAGTGCAAGAAAAATCTCAAATAAACAATCTAACATTCCACCTAAAGGAGCTAGAAAAGAAAAAAACCCAAAACTAGTAGAAGAAAGGAAATAATAAAGATCAGAGCGGAAGTAAATAAAATAGAAACTAAAAAAAAAAAGTAGAAAAGATCAATGAAACCAGTAGCTGGTTCTTTGAAAAGATCAACAAAACTGATAAACTTTTAGCCAGATTGACCAAAGGGAGGGAAAAAAAAAAATGAGTGAAAGGGAGAGAGGGAGAGAGAGAAAGAAAGAGAGAGAGAGGACCCAAACAAAATCAGAAGTGAAAGTGGCAAAATAAGAACTGACAGCATAGAAATACAAAGGATTATAAGAGACTTTTATGACAAATTATATGCTGACAAATGAGACAACTGACAAGAAATGGATACATTTCTGGAAATGTATAACCTCCCAAAATTGATTCAGGAAGAAATAGAAGATTTGAAAAGACCAATTACCAGCAATGAAATTAAATCAATAATTTAAAAAACTGCCAAAATAACAAAGTTCAGGACCAGACAGCTTCAGGTGAAATTGACCAAACATTTAAAAAAGAATTATTCCTATTCTTCCAAAACTATTCCAAAAAACAGAAGAAGGAAAGCTTCTGAATTCATTCTATGAAGTCATCATTACCCTGATATCAGAACCAGATAAAGACAGAACAGAAAAGGGACTATAGGCCAATATTTCTGATGAACATAGATGCAAAAATCCACAACAAAACATTAGCACACAGAATCCAAAATACATTAAAAAAAATCATTCACCACAAACAAGTGGGACTTATTCTTTTTTTTTTTTTTTTTTTAATTTGATAGAGATTACAAGTAGTCAGCGAGGCAGGCAGGAGGGAGAGGAGGAAGCAGGTTCCCCGCTAAGCAGAGAGCCCGATACGGGGCTCGATCCCAGGACCCTGGGATCATGACCTGAGCCGAAGGCAGAGGCTCTAACCCACTGAGCCACTCAGGTGCCCCAAGTGGGACTTATTCTTATGATGTAGGGTGGTTCAATATTCACAAATCAATGTATTACATCATATCAAGAACAGAAAGGATAAAAACTATATGATCACTTCAATAGATGCAGAAAAAGCATTTGACAATGTATAACATCCATTCATGATAAAAATCCTCAATAAAGTAGGTTTAGAAGGAACATACCTATACTAATAAAGACCGTATATGAAAAACCCATAGCTAACATCATACTCAGTGGTGAATAACTACTAAGGTCCCCTAAGGTCAAGAACAAGACAAGAATGTCCACTCTCATTGCTTTTATTCAACATAGTACTGGAACTTCTAGTCATAACAAACCAACAAAGGGAATAAGATGAGTCTAAATTAGGAAGGAAGAGTTAAAACTTTCACTATTTGCAAATGATATGATACTATATATGGAAAACACAAAAGACTCCAGCAATGACCTACTAGAACTGATGAGTGAATTCAGTAAGGTTGCAGAATATAAAATCAGTGTACAGAAATCCATTACCTTTCTATACACTAATAATGAAGTGGCAGAAAGAGATTAATAAAACAATTCCATTTATAATTGCACCAACGATAATAAAATAGCTAAGAATAAACTTAAATGAGGAGGTGAAAGACCTGTACTTTGAAAACTATAAAACACTGATGAAAGAAACTGAAGATGACACAAACAAGTGGAAAGATATACCATGCTCATGGACTAGAACAACAAATGTTGTTAAAATGGCAATACTACCCTAAGCAATCTATGGATTTAATGCAATCTCTAGTCAAACACCAAAACTGTTTTTCATAGAACTAGAAAAAACAATCCTAGAAGAACTTGAATAACCAAAGTGTCTTGCAAAAGAGTAAAGCTTGAGATATCACAATCCCAGATTTTAAGATGTACTACAAAGCTGTAGTAATGAAAAGAGTACAGTACTGGGATAAGACTAGACAAATATATTGATAGAAAAGAATAGGGAGCCCAGAACTAAGCCCATGGTAACATGGTCAATTAATCTTAAAGTAGGCAAGAATATGCAATGGGAAAAGACAGTTTCTTCAACAAATGGTGATGGGAAAAGCTACATGCAAAAGAGTGAAACTGGGCCACTTCCTTACACCATACAAAAAATAAATAAGTAAACTCAAAATGCATTAAGGACCTAAATGGGACACCAGAAGCCATAAAATTCTTAGGAAAGAGTACTGATAGTCATTTCTCTGATATTGGCTATAGGAGCATTTTTCTAGCTATGCCTCCTAAGGCAAGAAAATAAAAGCAAAAAGAAACTATTGGGACTACATCAAAATAAAAAGTTTCTGCATAGCAAAGAAAACAATCAACAAAATTAAAGACAATCTGTTGGATGAATGAAGATCTTTGCAAATTATATATCTGATAAAATGTCAGTATCCAAAATACATAAAGAACTTATACAACTCATCACCAAAAAGGTCAGTAATTTAAATGAAATGGGCAAAAGGCATGAACAGATATTTCTTCAAAGAAGACCTCCAGAAACATGTAAAGTTGTTCACATCAGTCATCATTAGGGATTTGCAAGTCAAATCCACAATGAGATATACCTGTCAGAATGGCTAAAATAAAAAAAAAATACAGAAAACAACAAATGTTGGCAAGAATGTGGAGAAAAAGGAACCCTCTGCACTGTTGGTGGGAATGCAGATTAGTGGAGCCGCTGTGGAAAACAATATGAATTTCTTTAAAAAATTAAAAACAGTACTACCATATGACTCAGTAAGCCCACTATTGGATATTTACCTAAAGAATATGAACACATTAATTCAAAGGGATTAATACACCTCTTTATTTATTGACGCATTATTTACAATTGCCAAATTATGGAAGCAGCCCAAGTATCCATCAATAGAGGAATGGATAAAGAAGATGTAGTATATTTATACAATGTAATATTACTCAGTCATAAAAAGGAATGAAATCTTACCATTTGCAACATAGATGGATCTAGAGAGTATAATGCTAAGAAAAATAAGTCAGAGTAAAACAAATGCCATATGATTTCACTCATTATGTGGAATTTAAGAAAAAAAAAAATAGAACAAAGACAAAAAGAAACAAACCAAAAATAAATTCTCAGTATAGAGAACAAACTGATGGTTACCAGAGGGGAGTAGGTGAGGGGATGAGTGAAATAGGTGATGGGGATTAAGAGTACATTTACCTTGATAAGCACTGAGTAATGTATAGAATTTGAATCACTATAACCTGAAACTACATACAACATAACACTGTATGTTAACTATAATGGAATTAAAAGGTAATAAAATAAAATGCCACCATAACTGATTCATCTGGAAATTAGAGGCAAGAAGAGGTTTTCCCTCATGAATTAGTTTGCTACCTAGAAATGGAAAATTCTCTTATCCCATTTATTTTTCCTTCTCACCTCTGTATCAGAAAAAATTCATAGGTATTACATATGCTCAAATGTAAAAATCTCACTCAGCTACAATTTTTAGGGTTTTTTTTTCTTCTTTTTTTGTCTATAGTTCATGGTAGTTGCCTTTGAATTGCATTGATTTTATTGCATTTAATTGCATTGATTGTCAAAAATGCTTTCTGGAAGTAATAAAAACCATGAATCCTTTATGATACATGTTGTTTTTCCAAAATGGTTTTTGTGTTATATATTCTTTTAATTATTCTCTTCCTTCCTCTATCCCCTGATTGGTAACTTCTGGAAATGAATAGCACAGTTAACTTTTCATTTTTTTTCTCTATGCAAGTCCCATCTTTGTCACCATCACCAACCCTCACCATAGTGCCTAATAGGACTGATGATGAATTGTTTCATATCTTGAGTCAATAGTGTGTAAAATCTCTGAACATTGGACAATTTGCATTATTACACAGCCAACATATTTTCAAATAGCTGCTGTGTTCCAGGAACTTGGTCAGGTACAGAGATACAAGGATAAATAACTATTTTATTACCTGCAAGTTGTTGCTAGAATATTTTGTGGATAGTGACTAAAATCACAGTAGAAAGTGATAAATTTTTATACTAGGCGAGGTATGAGGTGCTAGAGTACAGGTGGTGCATTTTTATATTGATTTGAAATGATGAATGAAAAATACTGAGATTTGTAAAAAATGGATCAGAAAGAGCTATATCTGAAATCTGAAAAATGGATCCAGTAGAAATGAAGTATTAAATTTCTTAGGACTCTCTATTATCTGGGATTCATATAAAAAGTACTTTGCTTTTTACATTTCTGCTCTTAACATGTACATACAATTTTACCTTGTTGCTTCTTTCCAAATAAGAATAGTTAAATATCATTCAGTAATATTCAAAGTTTAACAAAAATTTAATTCACCATTTTTATTCTTTTAATGTTTATAATGACCCAATAACATGTATTTATTATTCCCATTTTAGAAAAGAGCAATCAAAAGTAGAGAAGTTAAATGAGTTGTGTAGATAAACCTATATAACTAGGAAGAGGGAAAGCTGAAATTTGAACCCCATTCCTCTGATATAAAAACTTTATTCTCGGGGCGCCTGGGTGGCCCAGTCATTAGGCGTCTGCCTTCGGCTCAGGTCCTGATCCCAGGGTGGAGCCCTGCATCGGGCTCCCTGTTCTGCGGGGAGCCTGCGTCCTCCCCCGCCCCCACTCCCGCTTATGTTACCTCTCTCACTGTTTCTCTCTGTCGAGTAAATAAATAAAATCTTAAAAACAAACAAACAAACAAAAAAACCCACAACCTTATTCTCAGTGCTTCGAATTATAATTGCTCATCATTTTGGTTTTTGCCAGCATCTCCAAATCTTTTCGGAAAACAAAAGAAATATGTTTTCAGTGGAAGCAATTTTAGCTACAAATTTTTGTATTCTTCCCCGTGTGCATTCTCTAATATCAGATATACTTCTCAAATGCTTTATGTATTTGATTAAAAAAAATAATGGAGTGATCCTTTATTACATACTGGGCACATCTTTTTCTTTGGAAGGAGATGATGAGAAGTATGTTAAATTGAGAAGGATAAAATTTCAATTTATTTATTTTTTATTTATTTAGTTAGTTTATTTACCTGGAGAAAAGAAACAAATACAAGTTACATTTTTGGTACCTGACAAGAACCTGTATTTTCAAGAACTGGACTTCATTCTATCTGTTCAAATTTCTACACACTTGAAAGAATTCAGTCCCAATTAAATACAAGTACTGAAGTGGTATGACGAGCAGTGTTGATGGTTCGCGCTAACTGCCGATGACATTTAGTGAATACCTTGTTTATGAATATGTTGATCAGAAAATACAAGGCGTGATCACCCTGCTGGGTCATCTGGTGAGAGGGCAGAGTAATTTATTTCACATTTCTTCTTAATGTTTCCTTCTATTTTTATTTTGGGTTTGTCACCTTTTTCTCCTAGCTGACTAAGGAGATGTTCTATTCTACATACTAATTGTAAATTCGCCTCTCTCCAAAGTCATCCGATTTCTTTTATATCTTCCCTGGCAGCTGCAAGAGAAAGAGAGACAAGATGAAGCCTTTCTACTGTCAGACACTGACAGAGCAGAGAAATAGAGACAGATGGATAACAGATAGTGGGGTTCTAACTACCCTACAATTTATTGAGGCAAATAGAGGAGAGTTGAGTGGCAAATTACCTACACTGTTCACAAACCAGCAGGCAGCCCTGTTTGCCAGCTATCCAAATTGTTTCTGGGTAATTTGGCACATTTCTACTTTGTTGTGCTATATCTAAAGGTATGACTTTGAGTTTTGAAAATCTCCTGTTGTGAAAGATCTGCCCAATAACAAGCAATATCTGGAGTGTGATATTTAGGGAAATTTACCTTTATTTCATTATCCCAAGAAGAAGATTGAAAGTATGATTTTTTTAAAGCATTAAAAGGAAGAAATAATTCTAAAGAATATTTATAGAGTTTTTGTTTCTATTTTAAAAATCACCGTCTCCAATAGTCACACATCATGGGAATTAGAATTTGATGATGATATTGATAGATGTCAGATATGGAAGTTACTTGTTGCTTTTCAAAACCATATATATATTTATTTTTTTATTTTTCTTTTTATTTTTTTACCTTGCAGCAGATATAGTTGAGAATCACATATAGCAATACTATAAGCTAGTGAATAACAAATTGGTGTTCTACAGAAATAGTTTCATAAAGATACTCGGGGGGGAAAAAAAGAAGGTAGTGAGGAAATCTGGAGTTTAAGTTAGTGCAGGAAAAACAATGTTTAGCAGGTGTTTATACTATCAGATTCTGTAGAGCCTATTACATGCTATTATTCACCATGAATCTCATCAAAAACACTGATTTTACTACACATAATAATCCATGGAACCTGGAATAAATGCCATAGACAGTAATGTGACTCAGGCATTTTAGTAGTTTGGTCTTTTTTTTTCTTTTTTTCAAAAAAAACACCTGCCCTTTGGAGCTTTGTGTTCACACTGAAAACTTTTATTCAAACATAGAGAATATTTTAGATTGTAAAATTATTATTATTATTATTATTATTGAAATGATGAATATTTGAAACCAAATGCTTCTTATAATGGTTTAAAGTGGCTGATTCAGAATTAATAAAACATAGTTTTGACAGTCTGTTAGATATCACATGTTATAATAGACACCAGGGATGTAAGGTTAAACAACATAGAAGTAACCACTAGCTTCATGGGGTCTCCAGTCTAGTTACTAGATTATTACAGTTTACCTGCTGACCTCAAAAACATTGCAATGTAAAATGCCCCAAACTGAAGGAATCCTTTTTCCCATCTCCTACTGCAAACCCAGTGCTCCATATTTCAGTAAGTGGCATCATCAAATGTCAGAAAAGTTCAGAAAAGTCAGAAAGCTGAAGTAACCTTGACATTTTTACCTTCCTCACTTCCCACTGTCAGTCAATCATTAAGTCTTACCAGTTCTAATTCCTCAGTGTCTTTCAATTTCTGGTACTTCCTTCAGTCATCACCGCCTCTGTTCTAGTACATCGTCTTCCATTTCAATCATTCCTGTAGTCTGGGGACATACGTCCCCATATTTACTCCCCTCCTTCCCGTTCAGTCTTCTAGTTCTAACTAAGGTTATATTATGATGCTATCTTCTTCTTCTTCTTCTTCTTCTTTTTTTTTTTTTTTTGTAGCTAATATGTAGTCATTTTATTGTTGTCATCTGATACTTTACTTCCTCAGACATGTAATTAATACCCAAACTTCAGGTTGGCTTGATTTTTCCTATATTACACTCACACAGTACCTCGAATGTTTTTTGTAACAGAAATTACCCTTCCCATAAATTGGTGACTACCAGTCGGTGTCACTAAATTTCAAGCTCTTTGAAGACAGGAAAGAGGTCCACCTTTGTCCACAACTCTAAAAGCAGTGCTTGACTTAGCTACTGACCTATAGACATACCCAGAAGTTATTTATTTTCCATGCCATTGCTTCTGCTTCTCCTGCAGGATGGAATGTCCGTATCCCTTTTCCATCTACACGTTCCCCCCAATTAAACATCCGTCCTTCCAGATTCAGATCAAATGTACTTCCTTAGTGAATTCTTCCATTATTGCTAATGCCCCCAGTGTGTTCAGGATGAGCATCCGACAGAATACTTTTTGCTCCTCTTACCATCAGTAATAATATCTAACCCCCCTCCATGAACACACACTCAGTGCTATCTTTTTTAGAACAAATGCCTTGCAGAGTACCTTGCATAAAAAGGACTTTCAGTGAAAACTTGTTAAACTGAAACTGTTTATGCTGATTCTAGCTTTATGCTATTACATAGAAGCAGACCTTTCCTCAAGACACACACATCCTATTGCCTGATTTGATCTCACCAACCAAAGAGTCTCACTTCGGATATTCAAAAGAGAATTGTTTTACTCACCCCAATTCAAAGCCTTCTTAATCTTCTTTCCTAATTCAGTGGTGCCACCATCCATTTTCTCAAGTCGAAGCTCTGACGGTATCTCTGGATTTTCTTTTTCTCAGCATCCCTACTCCTTATGTCAAATCTAATTGTAAGCTCACTTGGTACTCTCTCCAGTAGTTTGATTCAGTGCCTTCTCTGTATCCACTGGAACTATATTATTTACACCACCATCATTTTTGCCCCTGGTTCTTCACAGTAGGTTCCTAAAAGGTTTTCCTGAATTTGCTTTTACCTTTCACCGATCCACTCACTATGTAGAGCAAATGAAATATTCTTAAAACATAAATGAGAGCACACCATGCGATGGCTTCAGAACTTTCAGTGATTTTCCCTAGGGGGGAAAAAAAGACATCTTACCATGCTACAAGGCCCTGTACTCTGTGATCTGTAGCAGCAGGTAAATCTCCTCTCAGCCACCCCCTCGCCATCCTACATCTACCTCACTGAATTTCTTGCAGCTTCTGGAGCAAGTCAACCTTTTCCGACCTGTGCTCCTGACGCTCCTGCCTGGAATGCACCTTCCCGACATTCTGTGTCACCAGCAACTTCACTTCCTCCAGGGTCAGTGGAAATGTCAGCCTCCCTGGACGGCTCCGACAATATTACCTGCAATAGGTCACCTTCTTCATTGCAGTGTCTAATATTTTTACTGCTTCATAGACCTTATTAGTTTTATTTACCACATTGTTTGTTGCGTGGATTCACTCATGAAATATAAGATCATTAGTGAGGGAGCGATGTCAGATTTATGTAAGACCTATGACATAATTTTATTTATTCTGGCCATTCGGTAAATAATAGGTGAGTGGAGAATGGGTTTGGATACTGACTTAGGAACTGAAAAACCGTGGTCAGGGCAAGTCATGCAAATATTTGGAGCAATACTAATTACTTTCCCTCCCTCTAAAACCCTAATGTACATTTGTTGTAAGGACTTTTGAGATGATATATGTAAAGTACATCAAGCAAGGTTTTCTGTGCATGCAACAGGAGATTGGTAAGGAAAATGACATATTTTATTTACTTTTCAGCAGTAAATAGTAGTTGCAATAGCAGTAGCAGTATGTTACTTTTTTCTTTCTTTCTGTTAGAAATGCAACAGTTAGACTAACAAGGCTATATAAAAGAAAAGGGATTTTTGGTTAAGTTTTGTGTGAAAGAAAATAGTGGAATTCAGTTTTTTTTTTTTAATGTTAGGTTAGTGCTTTGTTTTGTTTTTGCATTTGCTTTAAGTTAAAATTGCATGGTAATATTCCTAAGAATATATATAGTTTTGGGGCACCTGGGTTGTGCAGTTGGTTAAGCATCCAACTCTTGGTTTCAGCTCTGGTCGTGATCTCAGGGTGGTGAGATGGAGGCCCAGTCAGGCACAGTCAGGAGGGAGTCTGCTTAAGAGACTCTCTCTCCCTCTCCTCTGTGCCTGCCCCGCCCACGCACATGTGAGTGAGCTTTCTCTATCAGATAAATATATATTTTTAAAGGATACATTTACTTCCAATAACAATGAAAAGAAATTCAAATGAGTTGACTCAGATTCTGCCATGATTTCTAAAATATGACATTTGCTATAATGGGGAATTAGAGCTCTAAAACTCTCTACCAACTTCCATGCTTTAAAAATGCAACACAAGCATCCCTAAAATGTGGTAAGCCATGCACATTCCTGGATATGTGTTCCTTAGTGCCTTAATTATATTTGAGATAATTCCCAGGCTTCAAATAAAATATTTCGACTACTATTCTTTCAAATAATCACTTAGGCTCCATTGCACTATTTTAAAAAGGTTAAAAACTTTCTTTCCCTTTTTAATAGTCATTTCCTCATTCTCAAGCTAGCTTTTAACCTCAGTGCCATTTTGACACAGAGATTAAAAATATCCTGTACCAATCATACTATGTTTGACCTTTTATGTCCTAAAAGAAAAGGATGTAGAAAGAGATGATATCATCTGTAGGGGGAATATGTTTAACTCCATAAAAAAATCTCTGCGTGCCACATTTTTATTATGTAGCTTTGTTCCCAGACCATTTGTCCCCCTGTGTATTTGTGTCATGAAAATGTTTGATTCAGTTTTATGTATTTGTATGTCTCTTTTTATTTCTGGGCAAAAGCATTAATAAGTAGGAAAGATTAAGAGTGAGTTTTTGAGTTTGGTGTATGAGAACCGGGACAGGTATGGCATATCTAGCTGGAAATGAAGAAGGGTCAAGAGCATTAGATGGTTAGATAATTGAGTCATACTAGCCTGAATCCTAAATTAATGTATTTGCAAGGAAAAAAGGGCCATAGCATTTCTTATGAACCCTCTGCAGCTCATAACCAGTTTACATTGGCTTTTTTGTGAGGCAATTTGTTTGTGTAATGGTTTATTTAGCCAATAACAGTCTCTCTTTTATGCTTTGGGATAACCTTCCTGAACACATACATGCTTTAATTCACGATCCAGAAACCTGAGGTGTGTTTTTCTCCATATTTCTTTCTCAAACAGCAGAGAGAAAACTGTTGGCTCACTTCAGTGATTACGTTCAACTACAGTTTTCAGGATCTGGAATGTGACGGGCTGAGACAACATGGGAATAGGCTCAATTCGGGATTAGGTTTTGTTATCCTATTTAGTGATTATAACTTCTAGGCCCTGCTAAAATATTGATTAACCCCTGTGTCCTCCAGTAAGCCTTCTAAATGCTCCTCAAGCTGATGGTTTCTTATAGACTAGGATCGTGCGTCATAAGGTTTCTCCTTTGTCAGTTTGTTTGCCACTCTATGACCAACCACTGCCCTTTGAAAAACTATATAGCACACCTAAATTTAGGGACCATACAACTGAAATTCAAAATTAATATTCTTACTTGGATTACATGCTGTTCTTTTTGGAGATAAGGCACATATCCTTAAAATTATTTCAGTTTTGTAGTGGTTTAAATAAAAGGTGGTTTTAGGGATACCTGGATAGCTTAGTGGGGTTATTGCCCTCTCAATCTTAGCTTAGATTTTGATCTCAGCATTATGAGTTCAAGCCCTGCCACGTGCTCCACACTGGGTTCAATTAGGTGAGTTTTCTGGGTTTGGTTTTTGTTTGTTTGTTTGTTTTTGTTTTGTTGTTGTTGTTGTTGAGGGGGAATGGAGAGAGAGAGAGAAAATCTTAAGCAGGCTTCACACCCAGTGCTGAGCCTGAGACACAGCTCAATCTCACAGCCCTGAGATCATGACCTGAGCTGAAATCAAGAGTAGGGTGCTTAACCAACGGAGCCATCCAGTCACCCCTTAAGTTTTCTGTTCCAAATGATGTCAGTTGTTTGCATCATGGTATTCAGCTGACAAATGGACTGTTCAAGAGAGTCTTAGAAGTGTCATTTATGTATGTTGTGCTTTGCAGTGATACCTAAAGCCTAGGTTCAGCAGGGACTGTCCAGTAGAGTGCCCACCAAGTGGTATCTTCAGGATAGCGATCTCAGGCCATTCCAACTTCTTACATGGTGGCTTAGAGCTCCTCCACTGTTGCAAGTGGTGTACTAGAAGTTGTAAGGGTTTTTATGACCCAGCCTGAAAATCCTACAATATCACTTTTGTCCTTTTCTATTGATCAAGTCCCCTGGGCCAGCCCAAATTCAAGGAAGAGGAACTGGACTCCGCCTCTCAGTGGGAGTGATAGCAAACAATTTGTGGTTACCCTTAATCTCTCGCATTGCTGAACCTTCTATTAGCCATGACATCTATCGGGTCAGTTCTACCACACTTAAGAACCATTACATTAGCAAGATAGTAACACAGAGGTTCATAGGTAATAGTTAATTTTCGTAGTTAATTTTGCTCAAGTTCACACAGCTCATAATTTAAGAAAGTAAAAATCAGGTTGGCCTGACTCCAGATTTCATGTTTGTATTTTGGGAAAATTGATTAATTTGATCTTAATAGCAAATAACTTTTACTGCTTTCTTATTATAAAATTTCTATTATTTCTGGAATAATTTAGAAAATATGATAAAACAAAAAGTGATATTAAAAACCACAGACCTGTAATCTACTGCTCAGATATATTCAGTGTGATCATTTGGGTATATCTCTGTATCTGTTCACTATTGTTGTGGAGAAAAAAAAAAAACTACTCTCAACATTTTGTGGCTTAAAATAACAACCATTTATTTGGCTCACTGGTGAATGGATTGTTAATTTAAAATGGGTTCAGCTGAGCTCTTCTTCTGGCTCTAGAGCAGGGTTTTACATGCTTCTGTGTCCAGCTTGGAGTAAGCTCTCCAACTGTGCTTCCGGGTGTTGGCTTGCTGACTGCTGGGGTGCCACAGGTCCCTCACACATGGTCTCAACTGATTGTTAACATGCAAATGATGGCACTGAAAGACAGAAGACAGAAGTGTGCAATACCTCCTGAGGTCAGGACTGGCATATTGGCACAAAGCAAGTTGTAAGACCAGCCCAGATTTCATAGTTGGAGAAATTAACTCCAACTCTTGACCCGGGAAGATGCAAAGTTGTATTTCAAAGGGTATGGACTCAGAAAATGGTAAGAAAAAAAAAAAATGTTGTGGTCATTTTTTCAATCAATCTGGTACAACTCATCCTATTTTTTATTCTCCCCTAGGCCTATATAAGTAAACACAAATACAAATGTAAACACATGGATTTTATATATTCCTATTTACATATTACAGGTACACTGTCAGCATTGGCATTGTTAAAAATTACTTGCTCCTTTTAATTCTTAAGCAAAATGACCTATTACCATTGCTTTAATTTGCGTTTGTTTGATATATATGAAATTAAATATATTTCCACATGTTTGTTGGTTACTTGTTAGTGGAATTTAGAGTGATTTGCTGGAGTGAAATACAGGAGGCAAGGAATTACTTGGGAACATTTTACAATTGCACGTTAGAAAGAAAACAAGCAAGAGAGCAGCACTAGTGGTAGATACAGGAATAGAGGAGAAAATCATCATTAGTACAGAATGTAGGTAGTGGCCCCTGCTGGAGTGTGTCAAGAGAGGGAGAATTAAACATCAAAGACACTTTGGCAAGAGTGGAAGAATGAGAGTGCCGCTAACAGGAATTGTGAAGTGTGGAGGAAAAGCGATTTATGAAAAAGTTCGCTCTTGAAGATCCTGACAATAAAATACAATCAGAACACCAAATGAAGATATTAAACATGCAGTCGATAAACTATGGAGATGAGTTAGGTGTTTGTTTGTTTGTTTTAATTAAAGTGATGGTGGGAAAATATTTTACTTTCCAAGGGGATAAATGTTATTTCCTAAGCAAGAGAAACACAGATGGTAGATAATACCACAAAGCATATTGCATTTAAAGGACAGAAGAAGTAAGGGGGAAAAACAAATGAGATGAGAAGGATTAAACATTTTCATAGACTAATTTCTTTCTCATTCTCCAAAACTGTTACTTTAGTCCCTTTCTTATATCAACCCCCTATTACACTTGCTCTCATTTGATGACCATTTCCTTACACTTGGTTATTAACAATAAAAGTTCCCGGGGGATCGTTAGGACAGTGAGAATACTCTGTGTGAGTCTGTAATGGTGGATACATGTCATTATACATTTTTCCAAACCCATTATATATTTTTCCAAACCCACAGGACGTACAACACCAAGAGTTAACTCTAGTATAAACTGTGGACCTTCGGTGATAATCATGTATCAATGTAGGTTCATCAGCCGTAACAAATGTACCTCTCAGGAGAGGGATGTTGATAACCAGGGAGGCTATGTATATACAGGGGCAGAGGGCATATGGGAATTCTATATGCCTTCCCCTAAATTTTGCTGTAACCCTAATACTGTGAACCTAACACTGCACTATAAACAATAACATCTGAATAAAGAAAAAAAAAATAAGGAGTTCAGTATAACGATCCGAAATCTGGGTGTGGTTCACTGAAAAGAAAAGATTATGGCTAAAAATTTTAACAAATAAAAAGTAAAACAAAACAAAACAACAAAAAAAAGTAAAACAAAACCTCTCAGCAACCTTTATGTTCTATCACCAAACACAAAACATGCCTGTTAGTACACCCATCCTGTCTTTGTTCTATCCTCTGCAATGAAAAGAACAGACCTTTTCCTCTCTGAAGCATTGTTGATCCCATCCCTTCTTAACTTCCTCAATGACTCACCCTTTCCCTAGCCTCTCTCTTTGGTATCATTTGCCTCTCTTTCTTCCAAATCATTTGCATTAGCAAAGAAATACTCTCAGTATAGCCTATCTGAAATAATAAAGGCATCTTCTGCTCTCATATCTGTCTCCACATAGCAACAAAAAACGGATTCTCAAAACCTGAATTATTTCCTATCTAGATCCTAAATAATTTCTTATCCCTTCTAATGCTACTGTTCTTATCTCTCATGATAACTTTTGCACTGAGGTTTCAAACTGGTTTTCTAGAGGGTTTCTCCAGGCTTCTCCTTTAGTCTACAATGAATGTTTCCATCCTTCTTGCCATCTACATAGCTGTTCCTTATTTTTCTTTATAATTGTCATAACCTCAAAAGGTCTATTGTGAGTTGTATTGATGTTCCCCAAAAAAGATTTGTTGAAGTCCTCCCAAGTCCTGGTACCGGGGGATGTTACCCCATTCTGAAGATAGATTATTTGGCTGATAGAATTAAGAGACAAGGCCATGCTAGAGGGAAATGTAGAGAAATGCAGGGGATACAGACATATGACAGTGGAGACAGTGATTGATGCTTCTACAAGACCACATTCTAAGAAATGCCAGCAAACATGATAATCTAGAAGAAGTAACCTGAGATCCCTCTGTACATCCTTCAGAGAGGGCATGGCCCTGCCAGCACCTTGGTTTCAGACTTCTAGCCTCCAGGACTGTGAGAGAATACATTGTTATTTTAGCTCAGTCTTTGGTATGTTGTCACAGCTTCCCTAAGAAGCTAATACAGGGCCTCAAATTCCCATGCTAACTACACCCGTTCTGCTTTGGAATATCGTGTATTGAGTATGTCTTTCCTTCACACACCCATTACACCAGAAATCTTTGCATATGCTTGTCTGTATTAGTGCTTGTGGCTCCTCGTTTCTGCAGTGGAGGACCATGCCTTCCATAGTCAGGCTCCCATCCCCAGCTCTGTCTAGCATACGGGCAACAATCAATGTGTTACCTGCTATCAACATGCAATGAGGCCCAGTGTTGAAGCAGTCGAGGAAACGATAGCTCTGGGTAAAGAACTGGGATTAAGAATAGCAGATAATGAAATGGAGTCAGAAGAAAAAGACCACTGGATTCTGTAATGCTGTGGAAGCACTTGGTACGATCTAAGAGAGCAGTTGCAGGAAACTGGGTATGGCAGAAACCAAATTTTTAGAGCTAACCATTGAGCCACCGGTGCAGAACTGTAGAACTTAGGTGTACTATGCCTTTGCAAGAAAGTTGGCAGTGAAAAGAAGAGGAATGAAGCAGGGCTTGGTTTTTGTTTGGGTGTCTATCTACATAAAATGGCAAAAGAATATCCAAATAAAAAGGTAGGTCTGCTGCTTATTAATGACAGTAGAAAGCTCTTAGGAGTTTGGTTTTGAGGAGAAAGAATTCAGTGTGAAAGAAGCACTGATCTGATTGAAGATAATGATGAAAATACATAGTGTCATAGGGAGCCTCACGGTGAGTGGCTTTTATTTTGTTGAAAAGTTTGTGTTTGCTTTTTCGAACATACCTTTCTTACTAGATTGTAAACATTTTCGAGTACAAAATTCTCTCTATACATACAAATGAGTGCAAAAAGCTCATTTTAAGTGAAATCCTCTTAAGCCGTACATAATTTGTGTTTAGTAGGAAAGCTGTTGTTCTCAATTTTATGCCCAACTTTAAACCTGTCAGGTATTTTATCCTGGCGAGGGGTGAAAAAGTTATCTTCATGAATCATTTTCTGTTAACAGAGGACCTCATATTAACTGAGTGCTTATTCTTTGCCAGACTCTGTCCCAGGGTTTTTAAATACATTTTATCATTTATCCTTTGAAATAACACAAACAGGTAGATGTATTTTGCATCTTTATACAGATGGAGAAACTGAGGTTTAGAGGGATCCCTTATCTAAATCCACACAAAGAAGTTGCAGAAATTATCAGTCTGCCTGTCTGCAGAGCCTCAGGCTTTAACTTCTGCATTACTGCAAAAATAGAGATACAAAACAATTGCCTGAAAGATAATTTTGGTTGTACATAAAGCTGTATTTTTCATTTTATAACCTATTAAAATACTGTTCACTATAAGAGCAGTAATAAGGTATGTTACTACTGACTTTGAGGCTGATGACTGGCTTTATACTTTATTCCACAATGTCCTATCTATCCTCCTGACAATTTCTTCTTTCATTGATGTTTTTAAAAATAATGAACCTAAAATTTAGTATCAGTAAAACAAAATGATTGACAAAAGATATTCTAAGTAATAAAGTCTCCAATTTCCTTGTTTCTGGTATCTCTTCCAAAGAGATGCTTGGCAATAGTGCATATCTTTTAGATAAATATTGATGTGTCCATTTGGAAACTAATAAAACCTAATGCCTTGCACAGTTGGAAGCAATAAAAACAAAGTGTGTATTGTTCAAGGTGGACTTAATAGCCGACACTGAGGCTGACTCAAATTTTATAAGCATTTTAAATTATACTACTCAGCAATTATTGTTAGTGTAGGCATGGGTATGTGCAATTATCAAATTCTTTTAATGATCTAAAATCAATATGGTGGTAGTAAAAGCTTAGGCATACAACTTCAGAATGATTCACATGAACTCATTTGACACGATGTTAATGTATCTGTCCCTATTTAGCCTGTTTCCACCTTGTAAAGTAAGTTAATTTAAAAGTTTAAGGTACAGACTTCTGTAACATTATAAAACGCATGAATGTTACCATTACAAGGAAAACAAGTAATGTTATGGGTAATAAAATCTCTAAGGTTGTTGCCTGCTCCCATTGCTATCCCTATTGTTTTCCCTTCTTAAATTGCATGTCATCCAAATGATTGCAGAAACTATATTTGCTCAGTCATTAGACAGTGAATTCAATGGTTCTTTTCACATATTCCGAACTTGATTACTTTTTATTTCTTATCCCCTTCTGTAGGCATACAAAGATTTTGCACATTTAATGTAAAACATTCCATATTCTGGTTTTAAGGAACATTCTTTGGATTCTTTGGATTCCTTATAGCAGCCCAATGAGAGCAATTAACATTGGCCTTACAGTTGTATCAAGGCGGCGACAAGTGGATATTCTTTTTAACAACTGGTAAGTGGTGCTAATGGGCAGATTTAGACTACAGGCCAAGGAGAATCTGTAAGTGCAAATACAAATCTTGTTACATATGATTAAGTAAAATAAATTGGGTAATTAAGAAATAGCTCCAGGCTTAGATGTTATATGCCACAATGTTAATATGCATGTGGTACCTAAGAAAAGATCATTTTACAGTCTCATACCTTCTGTATGTAAAAGTCCAGTGTGATCGGTAGGAATTTCAGATTTATTCATAATGACAGCTGACCTGCAGAGGATATGTAGCTTTGTAAAGCCTATCAGGACTGCGAAGGGCATGGCTTGGTTATTTTGACCATCTCCCTGCTTTTTCGCAAGGCCATATGTACGTTATTTGTGTAACTCGGATATCTTGTCCATTAAAACTTGTCAGGAGAAATATTTCTTAGCCTTCCTTTTTTAACCATAGAATACTTAACAACTCGGGACGCCTGGGTGGCTCAGTTGGTTAAGCAGCTGCCTTCGGCTCAGGTCATGATCCCAGCGTCCTGGGATCGAGTCCCACATCGGGCTCCTTGCTCATCAGGGAGCCTGCTTCTCCCTCTGCCTCTGCCTGCCATTCTGTCTGCCTGTGCTTGCTCTCTCTCCCTCTCTCTCTCTCTGACAAATAAATAAATAAAATCTTTAAAAAAAAAAAAAGAATACTTAACAACTCTCATTAGTTCATTCCTCTCTTTCATTCATCCATTCATTCATCCACTCTCTTTAGTTCTATCTTGTATGGTAAAGTCCATCTCCTAATTTTTATTTCTGCAGTAGAATATACCTATTATCTACAATTGATTTGCTACTCTCTCAGATCCTTTGGCAGGATCCAGAGCCTGCTAAAATTAGAACCTTGGGCGTTTTTGTTTTTTGAACTAAGCATAGGTCATTCCTTTTGTTCTAAATATTTCTTTTTGTAATGTTTCTCATACCCTTCTAGGTGTTCAGAAAAGTTTTCATCTTTGTCAAACCTTCTTTCTTTATTTCTTTTCCAGTGAACATAATGCAATGGTTGATTACTTCAGGTTTCTCATGCCAATGACTTCACTTCTTTCCGCCTTTGTCTCTCCAGGGTGTGCATGTAGAAAATCTTCAATGCTGAATTTATCCCTTTTTACCTTCTTTAGGCCTGAAACTGGACTGGTGTTTGCCATTCTAGAAAAATTCTTGGTTTCCAACAGCAATATCTTGTCATTTCTCTAGATAGTGCTCTCCCATTTTCTGAGGTAACTATTTCAAACCTTCCCACTCTTGTCAAATCACCTTTCCTAGCACCACCCTCTTTGCTATCAGGGGATGAGCTTAATTTCCTCATCACAGAGAAAAGAAGATCCTCAGGAAGTCTCTGAACCTCATGTCCATTCCCTACCCCTAACCCCACACCTAAAACTGCCCACCCTCTGCTGTTTAATAGAAGTTATTCTCTCTCTAAGGCTAATTTCTCTACATTTGGATGTCATTCCTTCCCACAATGATCTCTGAATTGTTTATAATTTCAGTCTCTGTTGGTACCATCCTGTCACCATTTAATCATGTTCAAGTTTGTCCAGTTTAGCAGTACAAACAAATAATAAAAACTTTCAACCCACCTCTCTCCAGCTCTGCCTCCTTTTCTTTCCTCCACTTGATAGCCAAGCATGTATGTTTAAGAGCTGCTCACTCTTGTCATTATTCCTCATCTTTCACTCATAGGGCGGCTTGTATTACCTACTTTTATCTACTGAACAACCGAACTGCTTTTCCAAATGTAACATAATTTGCTTGTTCAGAAATACAATGAATAGTTTATTTCTTGTCTTATTTCCTTCCCCAGTAATGTTTCACACTGTGTACAATTTTCTCATTGAAACACACTCATTCATTGGATTCTATAGTACCATCTACTCCAAATTTTTGACCATTGCACTAAATTCTTTGGAAAGTTCTTCTTTGTTAACCCACCAGTTAAATGTTGGGGGTCTATAAGAATTCCATTCTACATACAAGTACGTGGGATTGCTCTTCTCCCATGGCTCCAGTTAATGTCTTTATAGTTCATGATATCCACTTTTAGATATATTTCTGCCATTTTAGTCCTTATATCCAGCTTGCTCCTGGGTATTTTATTTTATTTTATTTTTTAAGATTTTTATTTATTTATTTGACAGAGAGATCACAAGTAGGCAGAGAGGCAGGCAGAGAGAGAGGAGGAAGCAGGCTCCCCGCTGAGCAGAGAGCCCAATGCGGGGCTCGATCCCAGGACCCTGAGATCATGACCTGAGCCGGAGGCAGAGGCTTTAACCCACTGAGCCACCCAGGCGCCCCGCTCCTGGATCTTTTAGTTCATTATGCCTCAAAAGCTGAAATTTGATGTGCAAAATTACTTTCAGGTATTTTTCTCCTCTTGTGCTCATTCTCTCAAAGAATGGTGCCACTATCATCCATTCAATTATTCAAGTCAGAAAGTTAGGCATGGCATAAATCCCTCAGTCTTCAAATCCCATTGTTTTAATCTCCCCAGCTTTTACCCCATTCTAGGCCACAATTATTTCTTGCTTATGTAATACTTGACTCATTAATTCTTCCAATTGATTCTCTGTGTTATGAGTAATTTCTTTTCTGATCTGATCATTTATTTTCCATTTTTTAAGTCCATCAGTTGATGAAACTGCACTGAGTTGATGGTATAATCCCACAGAGAAAATTATTCATAAATTATTATTAATGACTGTAAAGACCAGCAATTTGTCAGTAAGACCTATTTTAAGCTTTCAAGTAACATCTGAAGTGACTTCCTAGAAAATGTTGTGTGAGTCCAGGGCTAGCCTTGTCTACCACTGATCTTTATTCAGATACTAATTGATTGTGTGATCTTTATTTTGCCTTTTTGGTATCATGGCCAGATCCTATACTTTTATTGAAGAACTTCATGTGCTAGTTGTGGGATGAAGATTGTTGTATGTATCATCACTTATTTTTATCACAGCCCTATAACTTTTATATACTTTTTAAAGCCATTGTTACTATTCCTGTTTTGCTTAAACACTTTCCTAATTTCATCACTGTTTTGCTATTTTAGCTTTTTTTTTTTTTTAAGATTTTATTTATTTGTCAGAGAGAGAGTGAGCACAAGCAGGCAGTGGAGGCAGAGAGAGAAACAGGCTCTCCAGTGAGCAGGGAGGCTGATGCGCGACTTGATCCCAGGACCCTGGGATCATGACCTGAGCCGAAGGCAGACGCCTAATGGACTGAGCCACCCAGGTGTCCCTCTGTTTTAGGTTTTGAGATGGTTTTTCTGAATCTCTGTGTGTGTCTGTGTATGTGAGTGTATTCTTACACATTACATCTTACAGCATTCTCAATGAGCACATATATTTTTAAGTTTCCTAAATTCCTAAATTAAAATTCCTAAATTTTATGAGTCAAAACAAAACGATGTTAATACCTTAAGGACTACAGATCCAGTACCTGACCTTGCTGTGATTTTTCAAAGTCTAATGTTTAGTTATCAGGCTGGCTGAAATAAACAGGACCAGTATATTCATGTTTACGTTCAAACTATTATTGGTGTGTTTGTTTTCCTTCCTTAAGAAGGACCCATGTTTACAACTGCAAATATTATTCAGGTAACTTTTCTTAATCTCACTTAAGGGCAATTTAGGATTAGTTGAAAAGAATGAAATCCATAATGAGTAAAATTTGAATACAGAATTTAACTTTTGTACATGTTGTATCATTTAATGCTTGTAAAAATTTGTTTCATTTTTCAGATTAAGAAATTGAGACATAGTTTAGGTTACAGCTAAAAATTATTAGAACAGATTATGAATGTGTATCTTAAATACTACAAAATACAGGTATATGTTTTGAATAAGACATGGTCACAGTCTGTGATGAACTCGGAGATTACCTACTATTTAACAAATGTTTACAAAACAGCTTATTAGTACAATTATATTAGGACCAAACATGTAAGATTGCCAGTCCTTTAGGTATAAAGGGGTGGGATATTGTCAATTTTATAGAAATAAACTATTAAAAAGTGCACAGTATAGAGTGGTGATTAGAGAAAAACATGATTATTTGTGCCCAGTTAGACCAGTGACTTCTTCAGATAGATGTTGAAAGGTAGTCTGAAGAGTTCAGTAGACAAAGGATGAGGGGAATGCTTAGTAGATACACACATGGGACACAGAGATGTAAAAGAGTTCTGTATACCCAAAGAACTCCAAGAGGTTTGTAATACCTGAAACATAGGGTAAGGGTGCAAAGGGCTACTGCATATGGATACAGGTGTCCAACTTGTGCATGGCACAAGGGCGTGAACTTTAATTAAGTGCCACTTACATAATACGCATATATTCACTTTTGTATTACCAAGGCAGGCTTAGAAATTTCAGACTTTGTGGCTGGGCCCTGGAACAGCCAAAGTCCCCTGAGGATTCTTTCCTTTCTTGCTGTTACTCTGGATGACCTGATTCTTATTTTCCACTGATGTCTACAAACAGCTAAAAGATTTCAAACAGAAGAAATGGTTAATGATGATGAAACTACAATAAGAATGATGGTGTTAACTCATGATGACGATAAGATTGTCTAGCTGCAATTGAATGCTTTATTTTTATTTACCAAACACTATGTAAGAATTTTATACCTATTATGACAATATGAGAATGGGTATTTTATTATTCCAACATATAGTTAGCTATACCTTGGGTGAATCTTTTTGGGTGTGTGTGTACGTGTGTGTGAACACATAATCTCAAGAACTTCTGCAGAAAATTTTCATTTGGGTTGCTTTTAATTATTATTTTTTTAAGTGAACTAGGCAACCAGATTTCAAAAGGCTAATCTAAGAAGTGAGAAATAAACAAGTATAATCCAAATAGTATTTTTCTTCTAAAATTCATGTTTTCACCATGAGATTTCTCAAAGGTAACTGTAATTCATTTATTATCTTATTCTTGTTTACTTTGCGTGAAGAAATAGTAAATGCTATTTACTGGCAAAGTTCAAGTGAGGTTCAGAAAACTCAAGATCATCTAATTATACACGAGACCTAGAAGCTGTTGCTATTTGTCCTGATCCTACTTACTTTCGAAGGGTTATCCAACCAGAAACAACCATTCTGATATGTAATATTAATAACCACTTGGAGAAAACAATTTACGTCACCCACACATACTAACTAGGGATTAAGTAAACAAATAATCTATTGTAACTTAAAATGGTTTCCATGGTGTGCATCTAATTTAGTATGGATAAATGATGGGTTGAAGCTGAATGATGCCAGGACTTTAAACATGTTTTTGACGCCTCTGGTGTAAATGGAAATGTGATCTCAGCCAGTTGTTAAATTGATAGTTATACTGATATGCCCAGCTGAGTGACAACGTGGCCTTCATCATTTCTGGGAGTGAGGATTCATTGAATTCATCAATCCCTTTGTAGATTCGGATCTAGAATTGGATGTAATATATTTTAGGTATAAAATAACATTAGTATTGCTAGTATTCTGAGTTGTTTTTTTTTTTAATGCAGCAAAGATACATTTCCCCTTTTAATGCTCACAACATATATGCAGGTTGTGGTTATCTCTACCTCACAGATGAGAAAATGGAGAATCCATGCAGTTAAGTAAATTGACCAAAGTCATACAGCTGATGAATGGCAGAAACAGAATCTGAATTCACTTCTAAGTAATTCCCAAGCTAGGGTAGTTTGAAATCTGCTTGTTGCTCATATGTGAGCAATTGGTATGCCAGTTACTTTTGCATGGGTTGAAAAAAAAAATCTTACACCCTAAGTAGTACAATACAAGTATCTTTGTTTTATCTGTGATGACCATGGCACTTTTGCTCCTGGCCACCTTACACTTTAGATTCTAGTAATCTCCACCAACTCTTGATTCCTGAATTCTGTTCTTTCATGCTCCAGGGCCTTTGCACAGTCTATTTCCTCTGCTTTGAATGCCCTCCCATCCTGCCACCTGAGCAGAATTCACGTTCACAGTCATCTAATAAATCTCTACTCATCCCTCACATCTGTATTAATTTTCTGTTGGTACCATAACCGTTTAAACAACACAGAGCCACCATTTCTTGGCTTTGAAGTTAACAGGGCCTAGAGCCAAGAATTACAGTGGCCTCTAGGAGCTGGAAACTACCCTTACTTTATTTATAGCCATTAAGAAAACGGGAACCGCAGACCTATGACCACAAGAACCTGACTTCAGCCGACAATCTGAGTAAGCAGGAGACGAATTCTTTACTAGAGCATTCAGAATGTAACACCATTGCTGACTGCTAGCTCTGAGACCCTCACATATTTCTGACCTATAGAGCTGTGGCACAATAACCTTGTGCTGTTGAAGCTGTTAAGTTTAGGATAATTTTATGAAAGACTGAATATACAAATGGACAACAGCCAGATCTTATAAAAAAAATACGAATCTGACCTACAGCCTCTGTAGCAGCTAATCCAGGAAGACAAATCACAACCTCCGTAGTGACTAGTTCAAAAGTATAAGGGCTTAATCAATAAATTCCAGCTTCTCTGATTTTTTTTTTCTCCAGCTATCTACTTTGAATCAGCCAGAAAAAGCCAAATATGCTCCCCTAACTGAACACATAGGATTCCTTACTTCTAATTAGCCCTCCTCCAGCTTACCTTTGCCAACAGCCTCCGATCAGGACACATGTTAAGCATGTTTTCCTCTATAAAAGCTTCTGTACTCACCTGCATGTAGAGTCTCTGCCAAATGCAGGTGATGGTTGCTGATTCTCTTACTAGGACAGGCTCTGAAGAAGTAACCTTTGTTTCTTTTCATGTGGATAGTCTTTTTTATATCTATATTTGTCATGGCAGTAATAGAAGACTCATGCATCCAGGGTGAGGGGCAACTTGTGCAAACTCAGTGGTCAGGCAGGGATGGAGTCTACCAACAAAGGCTGCAGTGGGCTTTACAGAAACAGGTGGCACTGAGCATTTTACAGTGTAGACTGACCCCACTGACAGTGTAGAGAGGGCCAGACTTCAACAGTACCAGTGTGGAGTGGAACCACCTAACGGGGCTCAGACATGGGTGTTCTCTTCACATCGTGGATTGGTCATGACTGAGGCTGTTTAGCTCCTATGAGTTATGGACAGTTTGGGACCAGCCCCACAACGTAGATATTACGCTCATTACAAAACTAGCATGTGGGTTCTCAAGCCATTAATTGGAAAAATAAAAGAGATTTATTGATGCTTGTTCCTCAGGTTTGTGGAGCATGAAATCATGGCTATCTTCCATTTCCACTCTATGCACTCTGTATGGTTTGAATTATTTATATTGAGCAGGCATTACTTTTAGGATCAGAAATAGAAAACAACACGAATACATGCTAATTTTGCAAAGCAAAACAAAACCTTGAGGTCTTTGATTTTTTTTTCCTGAATTAGTCTTCATGAAACAAGAATCTTCTCAATTATTTGTGACTATGAAGAAAACTAGTTCCTGAAAATCCACATAGTTTGCTCTGAATTTCCTCTCAACATCCAATTTTAGACTTAATTTTATAAAAGTGCATTACAACCAACTTTAATTTCTTATTTAAAACATTGCCATTTCCAGTCTCAAAGGTATCCTTTCATTACCCTTAGGATTGTCATCTGTTGAACCACATTTCATTATACCTTAATTATTTTGCTCTTTCATTGGGAGTAGGAAGATTCGCCTTAATATGGAGTTTTAGAAATCATTAAGAAATACTTACTCCAAACTATCCCTGAACAAAAACAAAGCATGTCACTAATGGGACATCATTGCTGAACTATGTCCCTGTGGTCATTGCAAACAATTACCAGCAAAATGGCAGTATGTTAATTCAAAGGTTGCAGTTACCCTCTTCAGAGCTGAGGTTACAGCTCTTTCCCATCTGTTAATTTCATATTATTAGAATTTAGATTTCTTGAGGAAGCAGATGGCTATAAACTTTAACAGGTGTTTATGGTGCACTGCCTTAACTTTAAATGCTGAACAGGTACAGCTTGAAGTTTGCTGGGCTGCACAGGGAATTAGTACTTTAAGTGATGTGTGGGTAGAGAATTAATTTGTTTTGAACTACCTGAAGAAAATTCAATATATTGTACACAGAGGTTCATGCTTACTTGACATGGTGTAATACAATGAGAAATGTCAAAAAAAAAAAAAAAAGATTTAAAGAAATCCTGAACTGCATTCTTCAGACTAGCCTACCACTTTTCCTGCTAATTAAGTACCAAACAAGAGCATGCTCCAAGTTATGGCAGTGGATGAAAGAGGAACAAATAGGGAAGCATTCATGCATCAATGACTGCTTCAACAAATGTATGTGTAGCACAGCTCATCTCTGCTCTCCTGGAATGCAAATAAAATGCAAATCTGCATTCCTATTCTGTACATCCTCACAAATATTTTAACATTACATCATGTTGTGCTCCACTTGGCAATGTTCTGTCTCACTCGAATGGAACACTGTCTACTGTTTTATAAATTCACACAATGGCTAAAAAAACAAAAAAAACAAAAAACAAAACAAAACTGGTAAAGCACAACATAATGCCTAGACTTATATGTATTTTCTGGAAAAATGTAAATTCTTAAAACCCAAGGATATAACTTTCCACATATATGAGATGAATACAAAACTCTGAACAATGACTGATGTAGATTTATTCAATTAATTATTTAATGATACTTTTTACCAGAACAACACATTTTCTCTATGTTGCTTGGGTTATGTGACTGCAAAAGTGCTTTAGGCTTTGGTAAGCCCTGTGTGGAGAGAACTTGACTTCAGTGCTCTATCCCCAACACATAGAACATTGCCCTGCATGTTAATTGCTCAATAAATACTTGTTAAATTTATTCAGTGTGTCATAGATGCAAAGAAACTAGAGAAGCCCAAATGTTTGTACTTTATAATTAGTGGTGAAACTGCAGAAAAATTATTTAGACAAGTGTGAAGCTTTCACAGGCATGGATGGACACTGCTGATATCTGCAGAATTAATGCTGCATATGTACACTCCAGAAGAGAAATAACATATAAATAACGATGATATTGCCAATGGTGAAGCTTATAGAAAACACAGTACATTTCCCTTGTGCTTCCATTTCTTCTGGAATTTGTTGATGTTCTGAGTTAGTTTTTCTGCCTGAAGTCTGCCAGATGGTATGTTGGTCTGTGTTCTCTGAACTTTCTTGGATTCTTTAGGCAATCAAATTGACCCTGCTTTCAGTTCTCTTAATGTTGTGGAAAATCTTTGGTACCCGTGCGTGGTTCATGAGTACAAACCGGATCATGTCATTCCTTCCTGAAATATAACTTGATTATAGAATGGCCCTTAGTCCTAACTCAAACGTAGGTCCTTTAAGAGCAACGGTCAGCCAATAGAAATAATTGAAATGATTGCCTAAAAGAGTGTCCCCTTGGGTATTTCCCATTGATCCCTCCAGATCCACTGTACCCTTTTCCAAGTTACTTTGCACTTAAGGAAGATGACTGATAATGGACAGCATCGGCAGACATCCAGTTGGTTTGGTCAACAGGGAACATCACCAAAAACTCAGAAAGAGGAATGAAAGAGAAGTCAAAGTAGTAATTTCCCTCTCTCCCTTGCTGAGGTTATCTTAAGCTGATTGCTTCCCTCAACTAAAGATCACTTATCCCTCTCTTTGCCTCTTTAGTCTTTGAATATACTAAGATGCCCTGCTGTTACTACAATCCCCAGAGAATTAAACTATTCATTGTAGTTTTCCTAAACAACAGCCTGCACTTTTATAAATAGTGCCTTTATTAAATCCTCCTCAATTTACCCAATTTGAGTGTACGCCATCTGTATTTTGCCTGGACCCTGACTGATACAGTCTCCAAGTGATAACTAAAACATTTTAAAGGACTTAAAGTTTTAAATGGCATTCATTTGTTACTTTAAATTTCTTAAGTGATAGAAGATTGGAAGAAAGTGTGTAAGAAATTCCTCTACCTGCTTTTTTTTTTTTTCTTCTCAGTAGAGATGCTCCCATTTACTTGCAACTATTTTAGAGTTAAGTAACTACTTAGAATTGAGGAGAAAATAATAAAGCTGTTCTTTTGAGAAATGGAAGCTGTCAAGGCTTTATTACCAAGAGGAAGCACCAAAAGTAATCAAGGCTCTTTTTGCAAAATGTGATGTGTACCTTCCTGTCAAACTCCATTAACTTAGAGGTTTGAATTATAGTTCTATTTCACAAAATAGTATGATGGAATCAGACATAATATTAGAAGCTGAGAGTTCTGTTTAAAATTGCCTTTTCTTTGTTCTAGAGAGAAATAAAACATTCTGAAATGCATCCTCCTAATCAACTGTTAATAGCTAATTCAATAGCCACCTGCATCAAATTCTGCTATTCTCAGAATAGAACACCTTGATATTCCAGAGGGAAAGTGTTTACTCTCCTGTTTGTGTGTATGTAACTAAGCTGCAAGGTGAATTCCAAATGAACCAATGGGGAAATTGATATCTTCATGTGTCCCATAAATTGGGCATTTTGGGCCTCTGTTGGCTACATATCAGAATCTGAGTTCATCCCACAGATATCCAATCATGTGCCACAGACGCAGGAGCATATTAAAAAAAAAAAAAAGCTGAAAGATGTAATGTAAAAAGTGTGTATTATTATGGCCATATTTTTGTTAGGCCTTTTTTCAAAAGACAGAAATGACATTCAGATCAGTTTGGTTGGAAATTTATTGGGTCAGTTAACTCATTTTTGCAAAACGTGAAAAGAATTTTTAAAATCCTTATTTGGAAATATTGCTTATATAGTCACTCTTAGTTTTAAGAGCTTTGATAAAAGCCTGGACAACTAGTATAGTTAGACTTTTGAGTTGTTGTTGTTTTTTATAGTCCTTTTTCCTTAGCCACTAGTAAAATGAAGATAAACCTAGTATTCTTTTTTTTTTTAAGATTTTATTTATTTATTTGACAGAGATAGGTAGAGTAGTAGTAGAGAAGGAGGGGGAAGCAGGCTCCCTGCTGAGCAGAGAGCCTGATGTGGGGCTCGATCCCACATCATGACCTGAGCCGAAGGCAAAGTCTTAACCCACTGAGCCACCCAGGTGCCCCTGAACCTAGTATTCTTTTCAGAGGGCCCAGTGCCTGGCATAAAACATTTAGCTATTGTTATTTTGTATCTGGTGTTCAACAAAAGTGGTGCTTCTTTCTCTTCAAGTAGGAGTATATTTTTGTGAGAAAGAATAAGGCTAAGACGGAGGTGGGGAAAGAATAATATGAGGACGTTGGAGGTGAGGAAGTTCAAGTGCACAGGCAGAGCAGGCTAGCAGTACCTCCCCTCCTAGATCAGGACGTATTTGCACCCCTGTTCTTCAGAGGTGAGGAAGGAAACCTCTAGACCTGCACTATGTGCCTATGTTGGTCACAGTCCATCCACGTGGCCGCTGTTTAGCTCAGATTCCATGTGGTTTACTGTCCAGCTTCTTCCCGTGTAACAGTTTTATTACTGAAAAGAGATGTTGAACTTTCACGAGCTCTCCCCAGGCTTGGATATTCCTGCCCAACTCTTTGCCCCTTCATGCCTGGCGTATTCTACCATCTCTGGGAGCTTGATAGTTCTCTGCCCAGAGTGTCCCCTTTATTAAATTCTAAGTATCCCCATTTGAAGATGCCATCTGTTTCCTGACTGCTCGCTGATTAATAGAGGAAGCGTTATGGGAATGTGCACACCGGCATGTGGCCAAGCCAGGTCTGCAACTACTAACCTTCTAGCCAGGTATGGACTGGGTGTCCAATTTGTTCTCTTCAACTCTTTACTGGTCCACTTCTCCTGACTTCTAGGGCTGGATCTCGAAGCAGGGATGTGAAAACAGAGGCAGGGAGGGGAGTGGCTCAACCCCAAATCTTCTTGGAACCCAGTTCAGATATTTGAACTCTGTCTCCAGAGACAAGTATACAGTTTTCCATTGTTAGAGATTAATCACCTGCAACCTACTAAGGCATGGAGGCTACCCCAAAGGCTCACCAGGGGCAGTTTTTACTAGTTAGATCATTGTTTTGCATTATTGTTTAATAACTGTCCTCACTTACTATTATTTGAATAATTTAATGACTTATAATTTGCCTATTTTTAAGTTTAATTAATACCTATGTCTGCTTTTTTTTGGTGTTTGCCATTTTATGTCACATTAGTCTGATTTGAAGATTTCCATCTTTAATTAATGTTTTAATTATCATCAGCGCTTCTCAAATTTGAATATGCAAAACCAAAAAGGCAGTAAATTCCTTCATGATGTACTCTGGACTCCAAAATGCATGTAGGCATTCTCTTGTGTCAAAGTTCTAAGCACCTTTACCTCCTGCCTGAGTAGTAAATCACCATTGGGCTTTATCTTGACTGGGCATTCACACCCTGTTTTATCTTGGAAGATACACTTGATCTCTCTGGGTCTTACTTTCTCAGTTAGAAAAGGGGGCTCTTTCCATCCCCATAGGTTGTTGTAAGAATAGAACATAATGATATGTAAAGCACCTCTATCCATGGCTGTACCTGCTATGCATATCATTATTGTTAGTCAAACCTGTTAAACATCAATACTAATTTGTTCAGATTCACATTCTTGGAGCAACATAATCCGAACATCTATGAAAGAAAAGACTGTACATTATTTTCTTTCCTGAGAGCTTAGTTTAAATACAAATTCTGGATATGACGACTAAAGCCATTAATATGCAAGATAACTTGTCCTAATAATTTCCTTAATGACTATCTTTAGCTCACAAACTACCAGATGCAGAGTTTGAGCAAAAAATAAACAGTAAGTTAAACAAGGTTTTAAGCAGTTTTTTTATGTAAGGAATCTTATAGCTATTTTAAGAGGACAGGTGGCTAATATAAAGTCAATGCAGAAAATATTTTATCTTCTAGTAAGTATATTATTGCTATAATATATAATACAATTACATATAATGTGTTTAGGATTTTAAATACTGTTCTGCAAGTTTAGTTTCATAATTTAACACTATTTATTTACAAATTCTTAGCCGTTTAAACCTATCTTTAAAAAAATATGTGTTCAGGGGCGCCTGGGTGGCTCAGTGGGTTAACCCTCTGCCTTCAGCTCAGGTCATAATCTCAGGGTCCTGGGATCGAGCCCCGCATCAGGCTCTCTGCTTAACAGGGAGCCTGCTTCTCCACCAGCCCCCTCTCTGCCTGCCTCTCTGCCTACTTGTGATCTCGCTCTCTCCCTGTCAAATAAATAAATAAAATCTTTAAAAAAAAAAATACGTGTTCATGGCTCGATCTAGATGACCGTGGAAACACAAGTAGGTACATATAACTCACAAATTTATGGCAATTTTAGTATTTTTCTGGTGTTTATCATTGTTTAATTTGATATATTAAGCCCCTAATTAAAAAATAACAAAGAAGGCTTCAATTAATACATTTTTAAAAGAATTTGTCATTTTTTTAGTATTATCACTTTTTATTCAGATAGTCACCAAATATTTTTGGAAAATCGTGTGTGTGACAAATGGGTAAGATACTGGAAACATGAGGATGGATTAGATGCAGAGCCTGCCTTCAAGGACCTTGTGTCTAATATGGTTAGGCAACACACCGGGCGTTAAGAGTGGGTTTACACTATCACAGAAGTGTCTGTAGAGACAGTGTAGATTACTCAGGAGGAAGGAATGAGGTCTCTATTATTTTAGCATGTTGGGTTTTTAAAAAACAATGATGCTGGAGTCAGATTTTGAAAGTGAATAATGCTCCTATGAGGTCAGGATTAGAGCAAAATTCCTTGAGGAATTCACTACTTTTGATAGAAATGATCTATTATTTGCCTTGTGTTGGCCTTAGAATTAATCATCATGTATTAGAAATAAATTCAGTTAAAGAATTTTTCCAAGTAACTATTTTGCTTCAGGAACTTATCCTTTTAGACATCTCAAAAATACTCAGCTAATAATGTCAAGGGTCCCTTAGGTACTTAGGAAAGCATAATTTTCCCATTTCTTTATCTTTTTAATGCATACTTTGTTGTAAAATATGGGTTTTGTTCATTATTAATACTCTTAGGAAAAATTGTGAAATACTTGAAAATGGGCAAAGAAAAGTAATACATTACTGAATGTCTGTTCCTCTTTCCAAATTATCCTCAACTTTCATTCTCCTTGAACCACTTCAACTCTCTGCTGTTAGATAACAATGCACATGATCTTGTCCTTAGACATGGACAATGTATGTCCCCTCAGATTAGAAAAAGTAAATTTTCTAACTATTTGTAGATTCATTTTCTCCTCTGAAAGACCTAAATATATATGGTACTTTGAATTCTCCTGTGAGGCAGTAGTAACCATTTAGTGATCCCTTCAATAATTAAAGAGTTAAGTAAAATCTTTGACATGTGTTCATTTATATTTGTATGAGTTTTGATTTTAATTGTTCTTAGAAATATCCTTTATCGCTACTGTTATTTGTAGTGAGATTTTCTCTAGCCCTAATAGAGGCAACTGACACATAATTGGTACAAATATCAAACATTCTGTATGTGGTATAGAATAGTTGAAGAGGAAAATATGTTACTATTTTTATTTTTATATATGTATGTATATATAGTATATTTGTATATGAATACTATATATATATATATAAAGTTTATAAATATATTGGTATATAGAAAATATTAAGATTTTCTGGGGAAGGTGAGTCAGGAAGGGCAACAACACCTGTATTCATATTTGAAGACACTTGAAATCAAGTAACATTTTAGGCATAGGACTTTATTCTTGTACAAAGATGTGATAAATACAGAAGTGTGAAAAGGCATGGCATGCCTGTGTAATTAGTTCACAATAGTTGTCAATTAAACTACATAAAGACATGAGGAAGAAAAGTGATTAGTAATGAGCCTGGGAAAAGTAGCCTAATGAAAGATTGCAAAGATCTTAATTATTGGATAATTCAGAATTTATTCTCTATGCAATGCAGAGCTACTCAAGAGGTGATATGATCAAATTTGATATTTTATTAATCAAATGACCAATGAATTAAATGATGCAATATTGTAGTAAAAAAGAGGCAATATGGGCTAGAATTTAGTTGTTCGAGTTGGTGGGACACCATTTGGCCTAGATCAGTAGTACTGAGATAGAGCAGTGAGGAATAGAATGAACCAATAGAATGAAAAACATGGATATTTGTGTACTACAGAAATGAAAAATAAGGAACTTTGTCTTCTACTCTGTGTAAATTTTGGATGTGGTAATTATCCCCAAATCAAACGGTAAATTGGGTTACTTTATATTCTTATCAGCCAACAAAATAATAGTGGATGATTTTTGAAAGCCAGTTTGAAAACCTCAAAATAAACCACTTTTTAAAAAAACTAATGTATTTGTTCCCTAAATAAATTTCAAAATATTTTAAAAAATCACAGTTTGGGGGAATCTTGTACTTTATCATTTTCTAAATAAGTTGCATTATAAGGTATTTAAACTTCTACAGTACTTATGAAGAAATGCTTTAAAAAAAAATCAATGGATTTTCTAGTTATCTGAAAAATAATATTATGCAAACAGTATTTTAAAATTATTGAGCCACAGTTGATACCATTTTTGTCTACTAGGCACAAATTATTTTCAAAAAGTTTTAAGGCATATTAGCTTTAAAAAACTTAAAATAGGTTACATTGTGCTTTGATTAGTAAGTGCAAGAAAATTAGGGACTCAAATCAATACCAAATTTATTTTCAACCTGATTAGGAGCTTCCTTTTGTGTGCTATATTTAAACATCGTTAATAAATATAAATACTGTTTTGATTGAAAATTCCTACTTACATTCTAATATCTACTTTTGCATTTCAAAAAAGAAGAGCAAATTGAAAAATTTGGTGTATTTTCACTAGACAGTATGATTAATATCGTCATCACGTGTTTATAAAGTCCCTAATTATGCATATTGTGCAAAGAGCCACCTAAACCTATTCTTGCACCTGTAGGATTCAGGAGTCCTATTTATGGACATTCAGGGTTAGCCCTAGATGAATTATCACAGTAGTTGATGTCGAGTACTTGTGTATGACATAAAGTTATGTTGATACCTTCCCTTGAACCTTCAAAATAAATTCTCTGCTCAACACTCTGAATTAGTCTTCTCAGCACTTGCTGATAAGAAAATTAACTCAGGGAGCTTAAAGCATTTTAGTCAACTTCATGTAGTAAGTGGAAAAGAAAAAAAATCATTTACGTCTCCTGAAATCAACCTGAGTGCCTCTCCTAATTCTCTATCCAAAGTTACTTGCTTCTTAGGTCCATACATACTCTTGCTAAACTCCAGCACTCATCAGGGAAGCCAGCAGTTTTTGCATTTCTCTGAGGTGCCTCCTGAGCCATAATTACCTCTGCAACTTCTCTGCCTTCTATAAATATTGCCATTCCTTTGGCAAGGGTGACTTGAGTCTACAACCTGCTGACTTAGATTCCACTCCTAATTAAATGTATAGGGTGAATAACTAACAGTCTTTGTTTTTCTTAGGGGGTGTCTGATTTAAATAAAAATGTCTTGTTCAGCTAACATAAGCATGGAATTTTATTTTATTTTATTTTATTTTTTTAAGATTTTATTTTATTTATTTATTTGACAGACAGAGATCACATGTAGGCAGAGAGGCCGAGAGAGGGGGAAGCAGGCTCCCCGCTGAGCAGAGAGCCCGATGCGGGGCTCGATCCCAGGACCCTGAGATCATGACCTGAGCCGAAGGCAGAGGCTTAACACATTGAGCCACACAGGTGCCCCAAGCATGAAATTTTAAATAGAATTTTAGATAATAGATGATGGTATTTTATGACAAAATACCTTTTAGGGATGTGGCCTATTGTTTTAGGATCAAAAATTTAACTTTTACCAATGACATATAGGAAAAAGAGAAGCCAAAGTGAAAAATTATTTTGCGAACAAATGGTTAGGGAAAAAAATGTACATTTTAGAAATCCCTTGAAGCAATGCTCTTCAGTGTTGTAGGAAAAATAATAATTAGGGAGAATAATTAAGTGCTTATCTACAGAAGGTGTATGTCCAATTTTTTTTAAAGATTTTATTTATTTATTTGACAGAAAGAAAGAGCTCACAAGTAGGCAGAGGGGTATCTATTACCCCTCTTCCCCCATCAAGGTGACTGTCTTGGGCTGGCTCACATCATGGTGTTCCTAAATAGTCAAACTTTTTAAGTAGTATTTAGCTTCCAAGAGAGAACTTCCCAAGTGATGATCTCCTCAGACCCATCTTTTAAGTTGAACAGTGTCTCTTCCACTATGTTTCTAGAGGTCAAAACAAATCACAAGGTGGATGCAGATTCACTCCTTGATAGAGGAGAGCCGAAGAATTTGCATCCTTCTGTGATCTACCATGAAGGAGAAGGTGGGTTAGGATTTCAATAGATAAAGAATAGAAAGTTTTCTTAGGGAGAGATTTTGGGTTGGCCATAGTATCCTTAAAACAAACAAAACCCAGGAAGTTCAACAGGGCTTAGGAGTAGAGCTATCTAGTTCCAGAGAAATAATCGGAATAAGACAGAAGAAAATTAGGAATAAGAAAAGAAAGGAAAAGCAAATTTTTAGAAGAAATGATCTAATGTAATCTTAAGCTAGGTTTTTAATGAAGTAGGATTAAGATAGTTAGAAACACAAGGGTATGGAAAGATACTTAAAGGACGAAACTATTTTATGAATACTATACTAGACTATGCCTTTAGTGCTTATTTCTGAACCTTACAGCATTAAAAGAAAACTGAGAATGAAGCTGTAGAAAACATTAGATGAGATAATTTTCAAAAAGATACTGCAGTCTACATTTTAAGGAAATCACAATATTGATTCACCTTCATACATTTTTTAAAAAGTGCTAAGATAGGTTCTTCATTTACGAAACAGTATTTTGCTTATATTTTGCCTCTACCACAGTGTTGAACAAAAATGTGCAAAAAAAATGTGCACATAAAAGTAGAAAAACAGGGACGCCTGGGTGGCTCAGTTGGTTAAGTGGCTGCCTTTGGCTCAGGTCATGATCCCAGCGTCCTGGGATCGAGTCCCACATCCGGCGCCTTGCTCATCAGGGAGCCTGCTTCTCCCTCTGCCTCTGCCTGCCATTCTGTCTGCCTGTGCTTGCTCTCTCTCCCTCTCTCTCTCTCTGACAAATAAATAAATAAAATCTTTAAAAAAAAAAAAAAGTAGAAAAACAGTCTTAGGGATGTAATGTCAAAAAACATTTGCTCTTTAAGTTTTGATGTTGAAGGCTAAGTTCTTGTTAGGCATGTTTAATCACGTTATTAATTTGACCATGTGCTGAGGATATATTAAGTCAAGGAATACAGAAAACGTAGACGGCCAGTATTGGCCCCTTCATAAGATGGACTTACGTCACCTAATTCGTAGCTCTTTTAGACTAAATTCTGTCCATCCTCAAATCCTGAAGCTTCCCAAACTAACACGTTCCTCTTCTCATTCTCTAGGTTCAGCTACTTGTGCTTCCTCATTACAATTATACTCTTCGGTTATCAGTACAAATATTTCAATCATCCTGGCATTTTTATTGATTTGCTTTATAATTTAGTCTAGTAATTAATGTAGTCTTATTTTCCCTCTCCCTGACCAGGACTGTCAAAATACTAACTTCTGACAATCTTTTTTTAGGGTCAATAATACAGTTAATCCTAAAAAGATTAAAAGATTTGATAAACTTCAGACTCCAGTCTAGTTTGTAAATTTTCTCACTTTCATCTGGCAGAAAGCAACCTGACTTCTTAATATAGCCATTTATAAAACTATGATAACTAGTAAATGTAAATTATTTCTTCAAGTCATTTTAATTTAAGTTGTTAATGAGAAATTAATAGGATATCATTCATTCAGCAAATACTCATTAAGGCAAATACTCACAAACAGTGGGGGCTGTGCATTCTACAAAGACAAGAAAGGGCCAAATTCAGGTCAGATTTTTCAGTGGCCTCTCAAAATCTGAGTATATTTTAAAGTGAAACTAGGGGCACCCGGGTCGCTCAGTTGATTAAGCGTCTGCCTTCAGCTCAGGTCATGATCCCAGTCATGATCCCAGGGTTGTGGGGTAGAGCCCTTAGTGGAGCTCCCTGTCTGGTGGGGAGCCTCCTTCTCCCTCTGCTTGTGCTCTCTCTGTCTCTCTTTCTGTCTCATGAATAAATAAAATCTTTTTTAAAAATAAGGCAAAAGAAGTAGACTTTTTAATTTAAATTCAATTAACCAAGGTATAAAATGTCATTAGTTTTTGATACGATGTTCAGTGAATAATTCATTATTGGAGTATATCACCCAATGCTCATCATATCAGGTGTCCTATTTAATGCCCACCACCCAGTTACACCATCCCCCCTCCCACTTCCTTTTCTAGAACCCTCAGTTTGTTTCCCAGAGTCAAGAGTCTCCCTCTGATTTCTTTCCATTCAGTCCCCCCCATTGTCCTCTGCACTATTCCTTATGTTCCACATATGAGTGTAACCATATGATAATTGTATTTCTCTGATTGACTTATTTCACTTAGCATAATACCCTCCAGTTCCATCCATGTCAATGTAAATAAGAAGTAGATTTTATACTAAGGTCAATATCTTATGATATAGCCCATTGCCAAAAAATACTATTTTCTACACCTTCTTTCTAAGGTATGACTTTACTAACACATTGAATTAAATATTTTCTCTCCTGGTCATTTACGAAAGAAGAAGGAAAACCTTTATTCTTTTATAGCAGTTTTAGGTTCACAGCAAAATTGAGAGGAAGACAGAGATTTCCCGTATATCTCCTGCCTCCACATAAGCATTTTCTCCCCCATTGCCAATGTCCTCCAACAGAGCTGAACATTTGTTACAATTGGTGAACCTACATTGCGACATTGTTATCACCCAAAGTCCATGGTTTGCATGAGGGTTTACCCTTGGTGTTCAATATCCTAAGGACTCGGAAAAGGTACACAGACAAGTAGCTGTCATGTTGGTATCAAACGGAGTATTGTCCAGACACTCCTCTGTGCCCTGCCTGTTCATCACTCCCACTTTCCTGGCCCATTGTAATTTCTTAAATCTAAAACTGAACTTAAACTTAGTGTTTGAAATAGTATCTCAGAATATCATCTTTCCCCACACTTGTAATTTCAAATAGCTAATACTACGTATCTGCGAGATATATATACTCTCAGATTTCTTTGTCCAATTTCAAAATGCTATGGTTATGGCAAATATGGATCAGGTACAAATTAGACATTTCTTCTAGCCTTGAAAATGTGTTTAAAATGGTCTCAATGTGGAGGTAAAGTACATTTGTCCAAAATAACAGTTTGAATTATTATTCAAACTAACAGTTTGAATGTAAACTCCTAGAATAAATAGCTCATCCTGAATATGAAAGCTTTTAAAGCAAATTCAGAACTTGAGATTCCTTTAAAAGAAATTACCATAAGAAATTCAATGAAAACAACCAAAATAAATTTTCTACTTGTAAAATGAGTCTGAAAATCTGGTTAGTATTGGATGGGGACAAATAAGTATCATTAGTATTAATGATATACTTGCAATAATTTAGGGATGATGGAGATTTTTTACATATATACATTAATTTTGGATAAATAATGAAATTTTAACATCTCATAATTTTTCTGGGTCCTGAGCGATGTGTTTGTGTGTATATGTGTGACCTTGCTGTCTTGAGGGTGGTGGTGAAGAGATGGGGGATATTGTAGTTGAAATTGCCATGTATTTCTAAATATCTTTTACTTATCTAAAAATTGTATAAGGAGAACTATGTGTTCTCTGTGGTTTTTTTACAGTTGTAATAAGTCTATGCAAAGTTCGAACCCATTTTTTTTTAAAAATCAACTTCTGTGTATCTCCTATCCTCTCAGATCAGTTTATTATCTGAATCCTAACTCAGCCTAAACAAAGTATTTCCCTTTAGTGATCTCTAATAAAAGACTAGCTTCCATTCGGCTGTCTTCATGTGTCTCCTTTGCTTTTTATTTATTTTTATTCAGTCATTTTCTTCTCTCTGGAGGTGAACAAACCACTTGCCCTAGGCCCTGATAACTTTTAAAAGCAATCTGAGCTTAAAAATCAATTTAATGACATGTTCCTATAGCATTAAGCTCCATTGCTTGCCTACATTTGGCCAAGTTAAATGAGAAGGTGATCTGTTATAACACCTATAAAAATAAATCTATGGCAGCAGTGAAAGCCCAGTGAAAGTCCAGAAGGCACTGCTATCCATCTCAGGGCTAAACATTTGTGCATTACCTGACTCTACCATCCCTGAGAGATGAAGGCAGTCTGCGAGTCAGTGTTCACCAGCATTGCTGTTTTCTTTTCTACATTCAGTGTGCAGTACGGTAGTTCACTACTTCATTAGGATATATGTGGAATGGTTTAGAGGCTTGATTTCACACCATACGATCATCCTTTTCTCTTTCTGGAAGTTATATTTGGTGAAGGCAAAGGAAATCTGAGCCTTAGGGTGGGGAGGGGATTCTGAGCTGTTGAAACTACAGCACATCATGGGTTTGTCTGTCCTGGGTTCCATTGCTCTTTTGCCATTAATGTGGAGAACACTGAATAGAAGAGCTGGTAACAGGATAACTGAATTACTCTTTCTTCACAATTATGACCCGTGTGTCACTAGTCCTTCACGGACTGTTTTTCTAAGAAGACAGCCATGTTTGTTTCTTTTAAAAACAGTATATGTGCTTAATTTTGACTCTGCTTTTACATTCCTTGCACCTGAAATAAATCTCACCATAGTAAACAGAATATTCTATTTTTTAAGGGCAGTGTTTTTTCTTATGTAAGTATCAGAATCGGCCTTATTATTTTTTATTTTGTTTTTAATAATATCTATGGTGTTTTGATTTTTAAAACTGTATTTTTTTCTTGCATAATGGTGGGAATAAACTTACTCTTTTCAAGGAAAGCACACACCTAGTCCAAAGATGAAAGGCATCTCTCCTACTTCGCTGCCTAATGTGGGATATTCATACCAGCAGAATCAGCTCTATTTTAGAACCTCTAATATTTTAGGATTTCAGGCCCCACCCCCAGACCTTCACTTTAACACATCCCCAGGTGATTCTTCTGCACATGAATATTTGAGAAGCATTGCTCTGACAATTCTTTTGAATACACACATAATAACCTTTTTGATGCTGAGCCTTTATTTTTCTCTCCAAACCCTGGCCTAGGTGGTTTTTAGATTTTGTTTAAAGATATGGCCTGTTCTTTTGATAATATGCTAACTATATTCCATACACAAAAAGTAAGGGATTTTTTTGTTGTTGTTGTTTCTAAAGAATACTTTGTATGTCTTTAAGGTATTAACTAAAAATCCTGCATAATATCACGACTGTGCATGTAGCAATTTTGCCATGGTAAAAAGGACCTGTGGTTGGGCTCAAATTCTCAAGTGTATCTGAATTTGGAAAAAAAAAAAAAAAAAGTGTGGATATGGAGAATATGTGAAATATCGGGGGCGAATTTTGTCAACAGCTGGGTTAGTCTACCAAAGTTCTCTATAATATTTCCGTTTCATTTATAATAATTCAATTTATAAAGATCAAATTTATATACAAATGCAGAAGCACATATACAGCAGCAATTGTTTAGGGGTTATGACACCAAGAACGGTTCTATAAATAGACAACCCAGGGATCGCGCTAGGTCCTCCTCCAGGATCAGCCTCAAGCTTGCAGCATTTCTCCTCATAGATCATTAAAGCTGAGGCACTTTCATCTTAGTTTTACTAAAAGAGGTTTATAATAATTTTTAAATGGATATTATAGACATTTTTCTGGGAAGTAAATCCATACTCTTTGAAGAAAAGTATAAACTAAATATATTTAATGTTGAGTTCCTATAAAAAGAATGGTTTCATATTCATGAAAGATTGAATGTTTATTTTTTTTAAAGATTTTTTATTTATGTATTTGAGAGAAAGAGAATAAGAGAGAGAGAGAGCGTGAAAGGGGAGAGGTCAGAGGGAGAAACAAACTCCCTGTGGAGGAGGGATCGGGACTCTGGGATCATGACCTGAGCCAAAGGCAGTTGCTTAACCAACTGAGCCCCCCAGGTACCCTCAATGTTTATTCTTATATCCTTACATTACAGTAGCAAACCAGAATTTTACTTGTCCCTTTTTTTGCAGTATTTTAAGTAAGTTATATTCATGTCTTAGAAAATCTAAAGACTCCAGTCTAAACTAGTTTACAAACTTCAATGAAACTTTAATGAAAACTTCCAGATTTTAATTGTGAATTACATAACTCACAGTATCCACAAATGAATAAATGAATGTCAAATTCACTTTGGGAAATTGAGAAATATCTAGCTATTTTTGAATATTTTAAAGGAAATCTATTTTTTCTTCAAACTCAAATTACTGACTCATTTAGTTGGCTTTGTATCAGTAAATATTATCATCCAAAAGTAGAACAAATGATGACAAAGAATGTTTTACCTTATTTTGTAGATTATATAAATATCATATGTTAATTTTCTTCATTTATTCAGTTATTCTTAATATGAGTCAAATGGAAGGATCACATAAATGTTTGTATGTATAGTATAAAATTAAAAATTTAAATAAAATTATTCAGAGGAATTGTGTAGGCTAAAATGAAATAGAGATGTATCTGTTTTAAAACCATTCACTTTACATTCACATCAGGATTAGCACTTACTCTCTGGATCCCAGTTTTCACATTATGAAAGAATTAGGAGGTTTTTTAATATATGTTTCTGGAAGGCACGTTTATAAAATTATACTTACGGAGAAGTAACGACTAGAAACGTCTACCAAAGGTATTTCTATGGTAACTTTAAGTTACCCAAAGTAATGTGACTGACTCTCTGAAAGGAAGAGAAGCTATCCCAGCAGCACTGGTGTCTCTTTGTGCTGAGATATAAATAACCTACAGCTGTGCCAGCATCTCAGGGGGCTCCGGCCTGAAGTAACCTCATAGCTGGATGGTAGGTGGGCAGGGAGACTCTGGGAGATGCTGCCCAACAGTGGCCACACCTTTCTCTAACAGACCTAAAGAGCAAAGAGTGACATTTTCAGGGGTCACTTAACCCTGACTCCTCACTCTTCCCCCAATACCAAATTTATGTCAATATCCACACATCCTTACATCTTCCCCTCCAAATACAAATGACACCCTTCTTCCTGATGGGAGTCCAGTGCATCCTATCCACTAACCCATAATATCGAAGGCTCTCTCTTCCTATAAATATGCATTGTCTTGTATTTTTCATTCTGAAAATGCCTTTTCTTAACACAGCACCTCCTTCTAAGCTTACTACTATGATGATCTACTAAAGACAAAGACCAGGAATGGTCAATTAATTATCGGATTAATGTTTGTTTCAGTCTTTTCTCCCCAGTGTTCTCTATTTTTCTTCATAAGCATTAGGCAGTATCATTTTCTCCCCACTCAGGACGCTTTAGATCTCCGTCTCAATTCTCTTTCTCGGTATTCCTCTGTCTGCCTATGAATGTTCTTTCCTTGGACCTCTTCCTTTCTCTTCTCATTTTAAGACTTTCCTTTGTGAGCTCACCCTTGACAGTGTTTTCAACTACCATATTTAACTACCTACTGCCCTCAGAAGGAATTAACACCTCCGACATCCCGATTTCAGACTTCTAGCGTCCAGAATGGTGAGTCAGGAAATTTCAGTTGTACGAAGCCACTCATTTGGTTGTATTTTGTTATGACATCCTCAAAACACCGATGCACACCCATCCCCCTCTATCGAGAATTTGGGGAACTAAATGCAGCATAAGCGTCTCGGCATGATACATAAAGGCCATTTGTAGCCATTTCTCTTCACTTTCATTGATTCCCACCATTTTTCCTACTTAATGTACCACAAACACAGTCTGTGAATCTTTCCCTCAGCTCCACCTGCTCTCTCACCTTTCCACAGCTTGGCATATACCCTTCGCTTTGTGCGTAATACCCACTACTTCTTGCTGGAGAGGTAAACGACTTTCTGTTCTACAAAAGCCAGTTCTGATTTCATTTCTTCTTGGATGACTTCCTTGACCCCTCTTCTGCAACTGCCCATCCATTTGTAGTTTCATTTACTGTCTTCTGTCTGTGCCTGTTAGGAGGTTGGGGTTTGGGAAGGTGTTTATTTATCTCTGCATCCTTCACGTCTAACACAGGGGCTGGCCTAGAGCAGTTAGTGACTTTATCATTCAATTTAATTCAACAAACATTTGTGTACTTACATGTTGGAGTAATCTGATTTCAGGTCTAAGAAACAAGAATGAGGCAATCTTCTCTCTAAGGGTTTGGGGTTTAATAATAGGTTAAGGCCTATTATAAAGTATAAACGAGTATGTAATATAGTGTGTAGTATTCAAGCAGTGACAAGTAGAAGAACAGATTAATTCTAAATCAAAGCCAGTGTCATTTACGAACAATACTAAAATTTATTGACCCAGTAAAAGTACTTGGCAATTTTAATTTGTTGTTAGCTATTTTCTATGCAGGATGTTCTTTTTAAATAATTGTGAGTGTTCATTAATAAAATAAACATATAGATTGAAGTGCTAACTTGTCCAATATAGACTGCTAACATCATAAATATTTTATCCCAAATCGATCCTGGTGGTGCCAAGTATCAGCCCGCCAGTTTGTGGTCTGAGTAATCAGCTGTTCGGTACAGAGTGCTCAGAAGCAATACAAAGAAGAGAAGAGCCTTTTACTTATTTATTTTTCTTTTTTTGTGAGAAGAGCTTTTTAAAGTTTTTAATTTTTTTAGATTTTTTAAAAGTAGCAACAATTCTCAAGAATTTCATACATAGTTATTAGATCTTTTTTAAGGCATCCGCAGTATACGTGGCTCATAAAGACTAGTAGACTTGTAATAAGAGGATAAGAAGACCACAATTAAGGATATTTTGGGTGCATCTTAGCCAATTGTTCCAGATTCCAGAAATATAATTTCCTAGAGGCATCCTCAGTGTCGATCAACTCACTTGGCACTCTCTGCCACTGCTGCTTCAACAGTAGCAATATATTTAGACCTGCAGTCATTCATATGAATAAGTTATTGTGTTTGAAATTTTCACCCTGGAAAAGAAAATGTATTTATATGTCATTATTTGAATGAGAGCATGTTTGATGAAGAGTTGCAGGCAGTACTTGGATTACAAATATAAACAGTGGGCCTTCACACATCAGAAACAATCATTGTATCTGAATTGTTTCTTGTTCAAAGGTCACACACAGATCACTTAAACAGTGACTCCATTTTAATTGTGGCTGCTGTTAACATATCAGTGCTGTTTAATCCTTCTTACATATTTCATGATCATAGATTTCTACCGGGCTTTTCCAGTACTGCCTGTCAATCCTACGACTTTCCTCTTGTGGTTTCTCTTTTTCCATTCTTTGACAACCATTTCAAACCTTTTATGTCCTACCACTGGCTCCCCCCCCTAGTATATAGGCCAACATTTTATTTCATAGAGAAAGATTGCACTATGCTCAGCTACTTTCTACAAAATTGACTAATCTACTTGTATCTCTATGAATTTGTCCTATTCAGTCTTTCTAAAAGAATAACTGTTTCCCTTTCCAAGCCTTGAAAATCTTGTGTCATTTATTACTAGTCTCTCTCCAGTGTCTTAAGCCTTACACTTTCTGTTAGAATTTTCCTTCCTTCCTTTCTTCCTTCCTTCCTTCCTTCCTTCCTTTCACCCTCCCATCCATTAAAAATTCACTTGTGAGTATTGTTCTAATTGTTGATACAGCCTAGTAGATAAGGGTCCCTGCCCTCAGGTAGCTGGCCCCTCGGTGGGGTCCACATACTTTAGCCTCTCTTATTTAAAAATAAAACAAACACACACCAATTCTACATTTTTCTCTAGTTATGTCTTACCTCTTTTCTCTAATTCAAAAGTAAACTTTCGTTAAGTTGTTAAATTCATGAGCTTCCTTTTTTCAGTTCTCTACTCTGATGTTTAATTTTAAGTGTCAACTAGGCTAAGGGACGTTCAGACAGTTAGTAAAAACATTCTTTCTGGATGTGTCTGTGAGGGTGTTTCCAGAAAAAAAAAATAACATCTGTAGACTAAGTAAAGAAAATTACCCTCACCAATGTAGTGGGCATCATCCAAGCCATTGAAGGCTTGAACAAAATAAAAAAGTGGAGGAAGGGCACATTTTTCTACTTGAGCTGGGACATTCATCTTTTCTTGCTCTTCTACTTTGGTGCTCCTGGTTCTTGGGCCTTCATATTCTGACCAGATCTTAGATAATTGGTTTTCCTGGTTTTTAGGCCTTTAGGTTTGGGCTGGAAATATGTACCCGCTTTCCTGGATCTCCAACTGTAGAGAGCAGGCTGTGGGACTTCTCAGTGTCTCTAATTACATAAGCCAATCCCTCATAATAAATTTCTTTCCATATTATATCTCTACATTTCCTTTTGATTCTGTTTCTCTGGAGAGCTCCAACATGCCCACTTAACCTTCAGTTCATTTCAACCTGATTTTTATCTTCAGGATGTTGACAAAAGTACTTTTGCTAGAAACAAACAGTCCCTACTTGGCAAACATAAATAAATAAGCAAATAAACAAAAATACTTATCTATGTTTCTGGCAATGTTATATCAACTCTTTAATGCCTGTCTCTTCTTACCAATTATTTGGTATTCCTAATTTCTTTCAAGTCCTCCTAAATTACATTCTCTCTGTTTATAATCCTACACCAATGACCTTTATTAATACCTTGAACCACTGACCTCCAGCTTCTTCTCTCAGAGCCAATCTTACAGGTCAAATTAAGTACCGAGTACTTGTATTTGGATGTCACACAGGCACTTCAAACTTACTCATTCAATGTTTTGTGCATGATCTTCCCTACCAACCTTGGGTATTTCAAGGGTCTCTTATTTAACCATAATCCATCCTTTTCCTAAATCCAGAAATCTAAGAGTGACTTCTAAAATGCGCCTCATGTTCACTTTCTGTATTGAATCAAGGATATTTAATCATTCTCTTATCTTCATTTTTTTGTGTTACGCCCGTTGAGCAAACCACTGTTGTAATGTCAAGGGATTACAATACATTTAATCTTCCCTCATTAAACGTGTTTGACTTTCTTCACTTGGTTCTCCACAAGGAATATACCAGACTGATAAGTCAGATGAAAATATCTGATCATGTTAGTGTCATGCTAAATACTCTTTGGAAGCTTCCCATTGCTTCCAAGTTTCTGTATTGTCTTAACTCTTTTATTTGCGAAGCTTCACGTTCCATCATTCTTCTGTCTCCTTCATTATACACCAATTATATTGGCCTTCCCATCCATAACTTTTCTGTCTACTGAGGACTTTCTTCTCCATTCTACCACTATTTATCTATATACCATACTCATTTTTAGTTCTCAGCTTTAGTCTTTAATATATACAGCATTAATGCTGTGTGCAGGCATTTGTCTATCTTAACCCTCTAAACTAAGATGAGCTCTCCTGCATATTCCAAAGCCATGCATCTTCATAGCACAGATTACATTTGCAATTAACTAACAATATAAATTGTGTCATTTATCTTCTAGAGTATAAATTCTCAAAGAGTAGGCATCCTTGTCCATTTTCTTATGAGTATATATATATATATATATATTTTTTTTTTTTTTAATCAGAGCAACATGTGAAATGCTTGGGTGCATCAGAAGTATTTAAAATAAGTGTATAATGACTGAGCAGAAAATAAAATAATGTCATTAGAGAAAATGTAATAAAAACTTTATAATGAGATCCAAGGTGTTTCTAATGCTAGAGGAAAATGTATTTACTTAAAATTTCTCACTGAATTGTGCAGTGGTTATTTTTTAATATAAAAGTATCTAGGGGTGCCTGGGTGGCTCAGACAGGTAAGTGTCTGACTCTTTGATCTCAGCTCAGGTCTTGATCTCAGGTCATGCATGGCCTTGGGTGTGAAGACCACTTTAAAAAAAAAAAAAAGGGACTAAAACATTCTACAGATAGTTTTCCATTCCCCAGCATCTGATTTATTGGCTCAATTATTTATTGCCAGAATAATTAAGATCAATTAATGAAACCACCTAGATATCCTAGCAAGGTTTTATATTATCTCACTGAATTACTTTTCATTTCATAGACAATAGCAGGTAGCAGCTTTTCAGGTATTACTCATAGAGTCTACATTATTTAGGTTTTTTAATTTCCTACGTGAAGAAGTCAGTATATTAGAAAATTCTGACATTCAATAGCAGTGACCCAAATTGAACTCAACTGCTATTACAGCTTTTCTATTTTTAGTCATATTAAAAATATTTATGTCAGTCTAATAATTAAAAGTGTGTCTGGAGGTGTACAGCAGGAAATTCAGTGTACATTTCCAGAAGCTGTTCAGCAGCTCCTTAATGTCAGGGCCCTGGGTCTGTTGTCTCAGGTGCCACATTTCATAAAACTCCATCCAAGGCAGAAAGTAGAGAAAGACAGCACAAAAGCTCCTATGTTTTCTGTCCTCTCTCTTTTTATCAGGAAGACAGTATTTCTCAGAAGTGCTTATTGTATTTTCCCTTATCTCTCATTGAGATAACTTGTTCACACTGACAAAGTCTAGCTGCTAGGGGCTGGACAAGTGGAACTGAATTTAAGACTTTTATAACCTTTATTGCAGGAGATAGGTAAATGGTCTGGCCAAGGCTATTAAGGGGACATCCACAATGATCTTTCTCTGTGTGAAACACATTTCAATATTTACAGATTTCAAAATATAAAAATCTGAATACAGAAAATTTAAATTACCTGTACTCTCATGGCCCAGGGATAAACATGATAAATTAATGCATATGTGCTTTGATTTCTGTTTCATTTTTTCTAAATTTATCTTACATATCATTTTCTCATGTCCATTGATACTCATTATAAAGGCTATACTTCCATTTTACAGATATACAATTCAATTAACTGTTAATAAAATTTATTAGTACTTATTTTATTGTTGGTTATTCAATTTTGTATTTTTTTTTACTAGTCTTACCAGGCATATGTAAATAACAAGAGATATTGGTTTAAAAGGATGCATACTATTGAATCTTAATAGTCCATAATGCTACATATGAATATGTATATCAATTACTTTAATATAATTTTCAATCTTTTTAAGTGTGAAATGACTTTGTTTAAAGGAATATTCGGACACCTGGGTGGCTCCATTGTTAGGTGTCTGCCTTCAGCTCGGGTCGTGGTCCCAGGGTCCTGGGATTGAGCACTGCATCAAGCTCCCTGGTCAGCAGGAAGCCTGCTTCTCCCTCTCCTACTCACCCTGCTTGTGTTCCCTCTCTCGCTTGTGTCTCTCTCTGTCAAATAAATAAATAAAATCTTTTAAAAAAATAATAAAAAATAAAGGAATATTCAAGTTAAGTGCCTTTTTTGCTAATATTCTATCACCATGGGCCTAGAGAGTAGGGCTGTCACTATAGAGGGCTAAAAAGTGGGATCATTGAGCCAGAGATGACTATTCTCAGGCCAGAAACCTAATGGGATTTGCTGTGCTGAGTTTTGAACTTACTCAGGATAAGTGACTCTTTTTTTCCTTCAGTTATTCTTTCGTGGAATGGTACTGTCTATCCATGCCTAGTCTACCATTATATTTTGGAAGCAGACAACTTGCTTCCAATTTCACAGGTACAGAGATGGAGAGGAATTTTTCCCCAGGTTGGATTATACTCAAGAGTCTCACCATTTCTGACTTGGATGGTTTAGAAGATGAGATTTGGGACTTAGAGTTGATGCTGAAATGAGTTAAGACTTTTGGGGCTATCATGATGTTGTGAAAACATTTTGCATTGGGAAAGGCATGAATTGGGGGGCAGAGGGGTAGGGGGGTTGAATTGTATTCCCAAAACCTGTGTTCAAATTCTACCTCCCCATACCTATAAATGTAACTTTAAATGAGGTCCTTGTAGATGTAATCAAATTAATGTGAGATCATACAGAATTAATTAGCATGGGCCCTAATCCAGTGACTTGTGTCTTTATAAGAAAAAGGAGAGGGAGATTTGAATATAGAGATACACAGACCCACAGGGAAGACAGCCATGTGGCAGTGGAGGCCAAGATTGGAACAATACAAACCAAGAGATGACCAAGATTGCCAATGACCAGGATAAACTAGAAAAAGCAAGGAAGCCTTCTTCCCTAGAGCTTTCAGAGGGAGCATGGCCCTGCTGACACTTTTATTTCAGACTTCTAGCCTCCAGAACTGTGAGAGAATCAACTTCTGCTGTCTAAGTCACCCAGGTCATGGTAGTTTGTCACACAGCCCTAAGAAAGTAATGCAAATTTGGGTCGTTCATTCAAATTTAGTATTAAACAAACATACCATAAAAAATAAAGTCATCTTAAAAAGGCATATAAAAATTTAAAGCAACCCTCAGGATATCTTTCTAAATTTGGAGCACTTGACCTTGTAACTTTTTATGTCTTTATAACTTGTCACATTTGTTTAAAGAGAAAATTCAGAAAATTAAAAGTGTCTTAACGTCAAATCATGTATGAGCTCTTTGATAGAACTCATTGGTATGGTTGTTGGTGTTTGTATTTTTAGGACTATTAATTACATTGTAGGTGTTAAATAGAGTGGCATCCTTGAGAGTTGAAACGGTTAGGAGGAACAAGATTGCTATAACTGAATAGCCAGGGAGGATTTTTTATAGTCTTGAGATGGAGATTTAAAGAAGTGGAAGAAGAGAGGGGAGAATAAAGACAGCAGGGAAGATATTATATTTTACTTATAAGAAACTATATGGACAAAGATGAATGGATTAGACATTTTATCTTATGTCGGTGGACATTAAAGAAATCAACCCAGTATAGTTAATTTTCTGTACTATTCAATTTAATGTTAATTACCAATTTGGATGATTCAGGTTCTCAATTATGTTTTTTGTTCTACTTAATTGGAATTCACTATTAATTATAAAGGGGACTAGAGAAATTACTTAATTTTAGTTCTTTGCCTATATTTAATTATTTTTCCAGGTACATATTTATTTATACTTACTATGGATAAAATGCTTCAAAATGTAAAAACAAAAACAAAAACAAATGAATGCATGCATTGTAATAATTAATCCTCTCTACTATATTTAGAAATTTCTGCTTTTTATAAATATATATAAATTATGTCAAATTTTGGCTCCACATTGAATTTTCTTATATAACCTCACCCTTTTCTATAAAAACGTATATCCAAAGTACAGAGTGAAATAGATTTGGCAGGTCTATTCCCACATACTGTTAGGTATAAAAATCATATTTTAGAAAGGTAGATGATATCCTCAAAGAGCAAAATCTCAAAGTTTCTTGCAAAAGTAACTGAGGACATTTGAATGGTGGTTAAGTACCTTTCAACATCCCTTGTGTGAACAGTTGTCAGTGATTCTTCTTTCTTAATAATCTTTAACAACCTGGCAAAGGACAACACTATAAGGTTCTATGGACTTTATATTTGTGAATATTGAAGTAGAAAGATGGAATCATATATTTCCTTCTCAAAATTGTTCAAAATGAAAGGTTATTTGAGGGAGAAGAATACATGATTAAAAGTTTTCTGATTTACACATGGTATGAACCATTTGAATAGATAATTAAATTAGTACAAAATAGCAAATGACTAGATAATGTATGGTTTGATAGAGAAAATACACCCACAATGTTCATAATGTATTTTTCCTCTATATACAAACATTTTATGAAAGTTAAATTATCGAAGCTTAATATCTTAATTGTCTCATATATTTGTTAGTAGAATAGCACTTCAGTAATTTGAAATTGAACATACGATTGTTCTTGTAAAGTTTGTATAATTAATAATTAGAAAGCAGTAACATTTACAGCATTTTAAAACTTTAACTGAATGAATGATAGTAAAATTTAATTAATCTCTTTAATTACAGGAGCCATTAGTTGTGCCTCTTTAAAGCAAATGAATTAAACCTCCCACACATGAACAATATAAAACTAAAATATCCAGAAATTTTGGTTTTAAAATATCTTTCATACTAAAATTATGAAAGGATTCGATCACTGTAACCTATCAAAAAGACAAGCTATAATTGGTTTTACTTTTTCTTTACATGCTTTATCTAAACCTCACATTTTAAATAATTTAATAGAAATTGAATTTCTACAGAATGAATTCCAGACAAGCTATATCTTAGCATCCCTCCCTTTGAAGATTCATTGTATTGTTAATTTTTTAAAACTTTATATTTTCCTCATGCCTCAATACCCCACAAATAGGCTGTGAGTAGTTTGCTCAAGTGACTGGGTGTGCCAATGTGATAAGGTTGGTTCTTGCCACCAGTTCCCTTTCTTACTGTCTCCAGTTTGTGACCTAGTAACATTCAAATATACTAGTGAAGTCTGTCATTGCCTTTTGCCCCCAGGCCTTCACTCCCATGGGCTCAACCCTCCACTGCTTGGTTGAGCCCAGTCCTTGGGTGCTTCTCCCACATGGTTCCTTGCATGGTGTGCCAGCCCTGCTTCCCTCTTCTAGGACCTGTTGATGTAAAAAAAAAAATCTTTTGCACTGTGGTGTTATTTTGCAAGGACACCAGATTGATCATCAAAACCTCCATTTTTTTTAAACCTCCATTTTTAAGTAATAGAATTATTCCTTATAATACAATACACCTAAACAGTTTGATATGAATCTTGGGTGAATAAGACATTTGCCATGGCAAATAGGAAAATAAACAGTATCTTTTATGCCTCTTTACCATTGCAATTACTCCCTTACCATTATGTTCTAGGAGTAACTTAAAGAAGTATCTCAGATGCCAATTAATAAATAAGTAGCTGATACATATTGGCCAGTTAATAAACAAACGAACAACCACTGAGCATCTTTTTCATGTTAATATGGTTCTGGCAGTACAGTAATAAATGAAAGAGATAAGGCTACTGATGTATGACCAAGCCTGGTATCTCCCAGATGCAGAAAGAGACAGAAATAGGAAGATAGGTATTGTGGCTGGAGGAATGAATGTGAAGAAAGAGGATGAGATTAGAGAGGTAAGTAGAGCTAAATTTAGGTGTTTCCAGTCTGGTGCTAGGGATGGTTTATAGGTGTTCTGAGTGATCCCTTCCACAAACTTTTCAGATGAAATGAGATCAAAAGCACACCTAGTACCCATCCTTTCAGCCCTGTATAGCCTGTGGGGACTTGGGCCAGCTGGAGACTTGGAGTTTGGTTTCCTTTGATCTCAAGGAGCTCCATTTTACTCTAGGATGTCATATAAATATTACCATTTTCTAGGTATACTGTGACAAAAAGATCTGAGAAGCATCAAATAGACTTTTTGACCAATTTGAGGAGTCTGGATATTATTCTCACTGTAGTCTAAAGCCAAAGAAAGATTGCAACCAATGGAATAAAATAATCTGATTGATGTTTTCAAAAGATCTCACTTTCTGCTTTTAGAGAAGAGTTTAAAAGAAAAGAAAGAAAAAGGAAGTAGTGAGACCAATTAGAAACCTTTTGAAGTATTCTATTCCAGGGTTTCTCAAAATGTGGTCTGAGGTCCAGTAGCATCAGCATCATCTGAGAACTTGTTAGAAATGAAAATTTTCAGCCCCATCTCCTCCCCCAGACTTACATTAATTGATGGTTTAACAAGACCTCCAGGTAATTCTGATGCTTACTAAATTTTAGAAAAACTGTTCTAATCTAGGAATGATGCCTAGATCTATAGAGATGGAGAGAATTAAATAGATTCTGTGGATTTTTTTGAAGTGAAGTCCACAGTTAATACTGCAATGTCAAAATATCAACTATCAGCAATAACAATGTTCTGATTCCAATGGATACTATTAAAATGATTTTTAACAGGAAAAAATCAAAATTTCCTGGCATGACTTTACATAATATACACATTTATATATGTATGTATAATATGTATTTGCACACATATGTATAGAATATATATCATATATATCTAATATGTATTCATAGGTGTGTACACACACACAAATACACACTTCTTTTAAAAGAGAAGTCATCTTGATTAATCTATTTGGGTATAGACCCAAACCAAGCACTTATTCAACAGCAAGGATTCTAATACGTAGAGATGACAGATACTGAGGCCAACACAAAACTCTCTTGCATGGTCACGTTACTGTGCTTGATAGTACATGATTTGTGATTTCATTTGAGTACTAATGGGAACTTGCTATTTCAAAGGAACTTCTTGGGAAGAGTCCTGATGGTATCTACCTGATCAAGATTACAAATTAAATTATTTCATTTTCATAACAAAACTAGAACATTGATGTTTTCCTATAGTACCTTATTTACAAACAGTTATGTCTATAGTGACCTGAGCCTCAAATTAGGGACTACCTGTCATTTATGAAAAGTGGCATATGAATGGTCCAGATAGTCAATGCTGCAAATTCTTAAGAAAGTGAGGTTACAATCTGGTTGCAGCTTGGCAGAGAAGGATTCTGATTGTGAGAGCTATGAACAGGGCTTTAAAGGAATCGGGAGTGATTAGGCTGGCAGAAGACATGGCTCACAAAATACATGGGTTGAAAAGTGGGGAGGTGAGTATGTTCATAGTGTGATCCTTTAGAATACACAGGCTGTTCTGGACTAAACCACCATGTTTCTGTAGGGGGCACAAGATTGGGCTGTTAGTCTGGAAGTGAAGTTTCAGAGTGTGCTAGGTTAGGGAGATACCCTGGGAAGCTTTTAAGATTGCTTCAGTGGGGATTTCCATGATCAAACTATTATATTGAGTATATCATTTGACAATGATGTTCAGGATTGGTTGAAATAGAGAAAAATACTAGAGAGCATTTATAAAGACACCCAGAATAACCCAGGTGTTTTATCATTGCAGTGAAATGGAAAACAGAGGGTAGATGCAGGTTGGTTGCACGTTAGCAGAAAGAGCCTCACATTGGGAAACAGTAAACTCCTTGAGGGCAGGGGGGAGGTCTTGCCCTTTTTTTATATACTTTGCTGAAACCGGCTTTATTTACATACATGCAATGTGTTAATAATTAATAAATATATGTAATTTTAGTTATGAAATTATAAAAAATTACTTGTATAATCATAAGCATTGGTATTTTGGGGTCACATCAATAAAGCCTACATAATTCTTATATGCCGTGACTTAGATGACAAAGATCTTTCCTCCTTATGAGGCAAGAAAATATATTTATTGATTGATTGATTTAAAGATTTTATTTATTTATTTATTTATTTATTTATTTGAGAGAGAGTGCAAGTGAGCATGAAAAGGGGGAGGGGCAGAAGGAGAGGGAGAAGCAGATTCCTCACTGAGTAGGGAACCCACTCCCCTTCATGGGGTCAAACTTTTGATTTGAAAAATTCTTTTGCTTTAAGTTCATGCCCAGTTGCTTTACTAAGTGAACTGAATAGTCCATTTAACACCTTACCCTTCAAATCCCAGAAGAAGATGAAAAATATGTTTCTGCACAAAACGTTCAAATGTATTCCTGAAACAAATGGTGTGTGATAAAAAAGCTCATTTGCAGATTGTTGCTAATTGTGTCTCTTACATATACTTTTGCTTCGTTCGATGTGAATTACAGTGGTAAAAAAATGATTATATGTTTCAGAGAAGAAAAAATTTACTGCCTGCATGCCATAAAATGTAATGGCCTTTCCTTTTATAGTGTTTTATCATTGGTTCCAATGGATTAGGACAGCTTTCATGGTGGAATTGTGAATAATTAAATGTTCACATGTGAAGCAAAGTGGGAAGATATTAGAATCCTATTTAGAGGGTACTACAACAATCAGTTATTATAAGGTATGTTGAGTAGAGAGCCAAAAAAAAAAAAATGTGATTACCACCATGAAATAGTATCATAGTAGTCACTGAATTTTTTTTTCTTTTCTTTTCTAAATGTCTCTGAAAAGTTTGAGACATTACTTTTTCTTCCTTTTTGGGTGGTTAGGAAATGGATCTTGGTTAACATAATTTCTTATTGCCAAAAATAGTGATTATTTTATGAGAGTGCTTTCTAAAATCATTCTCCAATAGCCATGTTTCAGCCAGTTGCATTATAAGTGTTAGGGCATTTTATGTCCCCTCCAAAATTCTTGTGTTGAAACTCTACCCTCCAATACGATGGTATTAGGAGGCGGGATTTATGAGAAGCAATTAGGTCATGACGATGGAGCTCCCCAAATGGGATTATTGTCTTTATAAAAAGAGGAAGAGCACTAAATCCCTCTCTTTGCCATCTGAAGATAGAAGATGACCATCTATAAACCAGAAACAGGACCCTCATCAAAAACTTACCAGTGCTGACACCTTGACCTCAGATTTCCTAGCCTTCAGAACTAAGAAATAAATTTCTTTTGTTACAGCCACCTGAACGATGACAAGGGGTGGGGGCATGGGCACACTGTTGAGGGGCTCTGTATTGTCTACTAAAAACTCACAGCTTCCCCTTTCTTCAGATACTTGCCTTTGGCCAGATGAGAGCCCAAGAGTTGCCCTGGGAGGCTTGCAGCTTTCCCCTGCCCCCTGGAGGGGAGCGATCTCAGCCATAAATTTCAAGTATAAGACGCAAAGGGCTGGTCTCCTTGCCTTGGTGTGGGATGCATTTTGGGATACAGCTTGGGCATCAGAACGTCCTGGTGGCATCAGGCAGAAAGGTCTCCTGCTGAAGGCCATAGTTTGTTTAGCTTCTATTCCTCTGCCTTATTTCTCATGTGTCCTTCACACTCCTTCCCTTGAGAGTACTTCCCCCAAACAAGAATTCGTATCTCAGCCTCTGCTCCCATGGAGCCGAACCTAAGACATCGTATATTTATACACGGAATTTAAGTTGGTGCTGGGAAGACTCTCCTGCTTCTAGGCCTGTACTGGCTCTTTAAATCTGCAGACACAGCTGACCCCTAAAACACCTCACTGACAAAAGGCAATTCCTGAGGGTTTCGCATTCCTTTAATTTCCAGTTTGTTCCTGAGTCACTTGCTCAACCTTTCTCACTCGCACCTCTGGTGCCAGCCAGACTGCAAAGTTGTCTAGCGTATGCTTTCTGGCTCCTCTAGCCCATTACATTTTCCTTCTGGGTACAATGAAGTCCTCTGCAGCTCTAGCTGCTTCAGCACTGCTAGGCCTTGTGTTTTCCTTAGCGTTCTGCTGAGGGGGCACCTGACCCTCAACCCTGCCTTCACTTCCTGGGGGAATGTAGGGTGGGGAAGGAGGCGATGGAGATCAGGTCTTGTTTCATTCTGTTTTGACAAAGTGTAAGGAAAAAAAGTTAAGGGAATAGATCTTTCAGGATCATTTCCAGGATAGGTGACAAAATAATGTCAGTGCGCCCAGGAGAAAATACAGTGGTACCCCAAGATGGGGAACCAGCAGGGATCTGAGAATTCACCACAGAAACCCCCACACATGGAACATTAAGCAGGGATCAAGGCAGATAAAAACTGCTGGAGCTCAGGAAACAGTGAAAAAAACCACAGTCATCAGCAGAAGGCTGCAATTCTAGGCAGGATGCTTTGTAGGTGAGAAGACGGATGTTTACTATTCCCCCTGCTGTTTATCTCCCTATAGCCAAATTATTAAGATTTTTCTTTATTATTACTTGGGGAAATTTATTTAGAGAACAAAGATAGTAATATTATCTTTTCCAGTTAAATAAGAAAAAAGCTCATAGAAGTAGTGACTGAATAAAATGAAATCGGGACCAGCATTTTGTGTGTCTATCCATATCCATATCTGTCCATATCTTGTCTATTAACAAGCTAGACAACAAGATAAGATTTTTTTTCCCTTTTTTTTTTTTTTTAAATTGGGAGGAAGGAAGCTTGGGTGAGGGGCTTGGGGAGGAGTCCACTTCTGTTATCAGGTTGTAATAGTAACAGTAAATAGTAGCTGATAATTATGATGTATGTATTCTACTAGACATTCTGCTAACCATTTTACATATCATATCTTATTGAATCCATATAATAAACTGATGAAATAAGTGTTATTATATTGTATATTTAGGAACAAGACAATCGAAGCACAAAGAGAATAAGTTTATGCAGCTATTAAGAGGTAAAGCCAGGGGTGGAATTTGAGAGACCGATCAGAAGATGCAGCAAACACTAGCTAGCGGTCCTGAGCATCACTTCTTTGTTTCTCTTGGTAAGAGAAATTTTACTTAAGTATGCGTGGTCATGGTACTAGGACCTGGCCTATGGGAGGTGCTGTGTACAGCTTCTGAGTTGTGAGATGAACGGAAAGGAGCACGCACTTTTTGTGTTTTCAACCCACTTCCCATTGCCTGGCATCTGGATAGGATAATTTTGAGCTGAAATACTTGGCTTGAACCATCAGGCAGAAACAGCCTAAGAGGATGGCAGAGTGAAACAAATCAAGACCAGTTCCCTGCAAGTTGTGGGGCTAAATTACCAATCCTGGACTCTCCAGACCCTTAGATGAAAGAAACACAAACTTCTATTTCCCTTGAGTCATGTTCTTTTGGGATTCTTGTTTAAACAGCCTAACTTATATAGTATTCATTGATTCAGAGAAGCACCATAATATATCGGAAGAAGCATTGGACAGGGCATCAGGAGACCAGAAAGCTGGGAAATTGTACTGAGGCAGAAATGAATTGTAGACAAATTATGGAGTTATGGGTAAAATGAGGGAGTTAGAATACACATAACATCAGATCCCTTCTCATTGCATTTTAAAATGCTGTAAAAACAATTTAAAGAGATGAATAAAAATATACAGTATCACCTAATCAGTTTGGGAGATGTTAATGAATTACTTGACTTTTATATCTAGGTAACTATGAGACTCATATCTTTAAAAAATTGCTTGTACAAAATTGATTCTGTTTCTACAAATTTGATTTATGAGTAGGTTCACATTTCTCTACATAACCACCAATGAATTAAACATACTATATAAATATTACCACTCACATGATAAAACATCTTCTTGAAAAGCTCTTAATTTTAAATTTGCCTTTGTAAAAAATGGAAAAGCAATCTGTTACTGGAATATTTTTAATATGTATCTGTCACATCTATTGCTTATAGTCTCAGCATTACATAATATTTTTTCTGTTGAAAAATATCAGCATCGACATAAGTATTTTTAAGGTTTCAAATATGTTGACAGAGTTGGAAAGGCCAACAGAGGGTAAACCCCATAAAAGCAGGGCCCAACACCTTTTTCCATCACTGCTTCCTTCTCTGGGGGCAGCCATAAGCATGACATGTTGTAGAAATGCCATAGGTATTTTTTGAATGAATGGATGAACAAATGTAAGTACTGCACTGTGATAGGTGATTAATATCAACTGTGGATGAAATCTACCCACAGTGAAAGCTTTTGGGAAGATGATCCTAAACCATAATACAACAGTCCCCAACTTGCACTGGTTCCACTTAAAATTTTTTGACTTTATGATAGTCGGAGAGAGATGCCCATTCAGTAGAAACTGTGCTTGCAGCCATATATCACAAGATAAAGAACTGAACCCGCATAACCATTCTAGTTTTCACTTTTGGCACAATATTCAATAAATTACATGAGATGTTCAACACCTTATCATAAAATGGGCTTTGTGTTCGATGATTTTGCCTAACTACTGGCTAATGTAAGTTTTAAGGTAGACTAGGCTAAACTATGATGTTCTGTAGCTTAGGTAAATTAAATGCATTTCGATTTAAAACATTTCCAACTTACAATGGGTTTATTGTGCCATAACCCCATCACAAATCAAGGATGATCTTATCTCATTAAAAAAGAGTCATACAAAACTTAATTCATTAAAAATATTTTATTTTGGCTTATTTTTTCTTCAGTGTCAGTTTTTATTTCCTGTAATAATTGTTAATCCTAGTATTCAATTCTCATCTTCTTACACTATTTCAGACTTAAAATGTTTGTTCTCAGAAACTTCAGGAATTCATGCTAAGCCCCACATCTACTGTCTAGTTTATCAAATTACCTAAATTACTCTTTTCAAGGGAGTCTGGATGGCTCCGTTAGTTAACCATCTTCCTTCAGCTCTGGTCTTGATCCTGGGGTCCTAGGATCAATCCCTGCATCTGGGCTCCCTGCTCAGCGAAGAGCCTGCTTCTCCCTCTCCCCACACCCCACTGGTGTTCTCTCTCAAACACTCTCTCTCTCTCAAATAAGAAAATAAAATCTATAAATAAATAAATAACTCTCTTCAACCATCCCTCAGAATGAGAAGTTCAAGTATTTTCTTTGTTCTTCTGACAAATGCTTCTCTCTAAGACTCATAGTTAAAATACGCTTCAAGAGTCTGCTACTACTGTTGGTCATTTCCATCTGATCAGCTATGCTAAATTGTTAAACTCTGGAGAGCTTTTAATATGCATACTAAGTAAAGGGAAGGACTTAATTTTATGAAAGGTACCTGTACGTTTTTTTTATTTCCCATGTGTGTTGTGTATAACATAACTACATGTCAGCAACATCAAAGACTCATTGAAAAAACAAAACAATTCTAATATGTTGTATGTGTATTATATTAGTGGAGAAGTTTTTTTCCAAACCAGAAAAAAAAAAATGTTTTTAAGTGTTCAGAGAATGGTCAGGTTGACTTCTATTTCCTGCAAATCAGCTCACAAGAGAAACTCTTTCAACAGCTGTGAAGTAGTAAATGAAACATTGACTGAGTTACTTGTCATTTGATTTGTAATGATTTCAGTACTTTTCAAGTACTAGGCAAGGCTTGGGGTATAATTCAATTGTATCCTTTCTTGTAATTTGAAGATGCAACACAACAAGTCACAAGTTAACTGGACCACAGGAAGGTTAATGCAGGTTATGAAAACTAATTAGTAAATAAATATCATGGTATGGCCAATTAGTTATTCATCATTTTCCCGTTTACCTTTTCCCCCCTACATTTTAGTAAAATTCAGCATTAAATATTTCACAAGTTTTTATTCCATTTTGTTATATAGTTCTTGCAAAGATACTTTTTAATCATTACTGACTTTGTCCCTTTCCACTAAAGAATCATGTTTAGGGAGTGGTCTGTTTCAGAATTATTCCCTGGAAGCTTTGGCAAATTCTAATTTTATTCTCTGCTGTGTGTATTATTTTCCCAGCTAATTAAGAAAGGTTCATTTTGAGAAAAAAAATTTGGGAATGCTAGACTCTAGATTAAAGCATCCTTTTCTTTAATCAGTCTGAATTAACTGTTACATAAAAGTTTTAATGGCCCCTATATTAACTTTATTTCTTTTTATAAAACTGAACTATGTAACTAACTTTATTAGTGTTGAACTGACTTCTCAGCCAAATCCTTACTTCCATTTTATTTCAATTCAATTTTTTTGCATTAGGAAGACAGGATGAGATTAATGGCCCTGGAAATTCTTACTATTCCATTTTCAATATAAATCACCAGGCCTGGAACATGAGTTTGATGCTCAAGGATTGCCTAGAGAATAGGTGAAAGGAAATGATTTTACATCATCAGAGAGAGATGATCAGATATACCAAATTCCAGTTTCTGGTGGGCTATCATGTCAGTTTGATTTTGATTTGATTTATGTTGATTGATAGATATTACATATATTTCTATATATTTTGGTGTATCCATTCTCTCAGTTACTCAAGACAACTAAGAATCATTCTTTTCCCTTCTTTCTTCTGAATGTATGTGTCCCCTCTATTGCCACATCCTGTTGGTTTTAACAATAAAAAAATAAAATAAAATAAAACCTATTGGGAGTGAGTGCTTCCATTTTACTCTATCTTCATGGCCATTGCTGTAATCAAAGCCACCATGATATCTTCCAGAACAATTCCAGTAGCCTCGTAGTTGATCTCCTCACATACCTTCTTCACTTTTTGAAATTCATTCTCCACCCGTTAACTAGACTTTCCTTTTGAAAATATAAATCAGGTCATGTCAACCTGTTAAATATCACTGAAGTTTTACCATTATGTATTGAATCCAAATTTCTTACTATTCCAATCTGTCTCCCACAGCTGTGCAACTGTCCTATGTTCTATGCCTAGATGTACCGTGGCCTTCTTTTGTTTCCTTAAATACAGCAGAGGCATTTTTTATTGTTGTTGTTTGTTTTTAAATCTCAGAACCTCAACTCATGCTACTTCATATACTGTAGTGTAATTTATTCTAGGCTTGATATGACTCTTATTTATTCTTCAAATCTTATCTTCAATTTTATTTCCTTAGAGAATTCTTCCCAGATTCCCACAGTCTAACAGGATCTCTCAATCATTCTTTTAACTATTTTTTTTCTTGATTGGTTGATACATTTATGTCATCATGGATGTATTTGTTTCCCTTCAGAAAGCGTATCTTTCAACCAACTTCTAAGATCCACTGAAGGCATGGACCATGTATATGTAGCTTGCTCAGAGACGAGCACAAATCTGTGTTCAATTTTCTAAATGTCAATTTCGAACATGATAGATTTTCTAAACCATAAATATATATTTTTTGAGATGAAAATAATTTGAAATGTGTGTAAAAGTGGGAAATTCTTCAAAATAACTGGTGACTTATATATCCACCTCTTTTATCATCTTCTTTGTTTATAAGTAATTAATAACTATACTTAATTATTATACTTATTGTTATACTTATTATATTATATTATTATATTAATAATATACTTAATATTATAATTATTATACTTAATAAATAATAATTATACTTAAGCTCTGTTGAACTTCACAAAATATTACCAGATGCCTTTTTAATAAAACAAAGCTAAATGTATTAGAACTTACAGAAGTTATAAAGAACACCATCGTGATTGAGCAGTGCCTTTAGAAGTGGGGAGTCAAAATTGATATTTACAGTTTGGGAGTCTGGATTTTGCAGTTTAAGGCAAATTTTTGAAGGCAGGCAACTAATTGGGAATAGAAAATTCACTATAGAGTAGTATAGTATTGGTGGGCAAAGAAAAGCAGACATTTTAAAGAGAGAATTTTAATAGTTAAGTTGTTTGTGATAACTGAATTGTTTACCCAGGTGAGCAAAATGCTATCTTTGATAAATCTTCAGGAATTGCCTAAAGCAAAGAGTAAAGTTATTTTATAGTCTTACCTTGCACAGGCAAAACTTTCCTGATGCATGTAACAAAGTCATGTTGACACAGGTGGTTGTAATTACGAGTGCTGTTAGCTAGATCATGTTTTATGAAGGTGGTCACAGTTCTTCTTCAAAATAATGCTACTATACCTACAGAAAAATTATTTTACTATATCTTCTGTAAGAGAGACAAAAAAGAAACAACTTTTCCAGAATGTATTTAACTAACATCAAAGTAGAATGAGAGAGGATAGCTGATAAAATTGGATCTCCAATCTAGGCCACTGTTTCTCAAAGGATGGTTTGAAGAATATTTCTTCTAAAGGAAGCTTCCAGATATAATGCTAAAGTCTGTCTTCAAATACATTGGAAGACAATGAGTTAAATGATACTAGACAGGTATTGTCCTCACTCTCAAGGCATTTCAAAGCCCTTAATAGGTCAAAGGACATTGTAAGTTTCTAAAAGTGGGAAGAAATAAAGAACATTTGCCATATTTATTTGACCAAGATACTAGTATATTATATATAGTATAATAGCGTATATATATATATTTACATATATTATGTATATATATTTATATTTATATAAAAATATATATATGGACCAAGGAATAAGGGAGCTCACCATATGAAATGCTATTATAAGTTAATAGAATTCTGTAACATTAAGAAATTATATAATTACATTTGTTTTTCCCTTCAAAAACATGTATGAATAAAAACATATAACCAGGGGGACGCCTGGGTGGCTCAGTTGGTTAAGCAGCTGCCTTCGGCTCAGGTCATGATCCTAGCGTCCTGGAATCGAGTCCCACATCGGGCTCCTTGCTCGGCGGGGAGCCTGCTTCTCCCTCTGCCTCTGCCTGCCATTCTGTCTGCCTGTGCTCGCTCGCTCTCTCTCCCTCTCTGACAAATAAATGAAATCTAAAAAAAAAAAAAAAACAAAAACAAAAAAAACTTGCTTTAAAAAAAAAAACAAACATATAACCAGGAATATTTGAAATTGCATATCAGGACATAAATAATATTTTATAAATATTACTTGATGATCTTTTTGGGAACAAATAGAATTTTCACCTCATTTTGAATAGTTTTCCCATTTTTTACCTTTATTGTACTCTGAAATAAGATTTGTATAAACTTGATTCTTTTTCATTATAGAATAAAAATCATATGACTGTGAATGAAATTTTCAAATACATCATATTTTCAGGGAAATTTCCAGCACATAAGAAAGTAATAAGTAGTTTTGTACATAAAAGCAGTTGAGTTTACATTTCTTCATGACATTCACCATAGAACCAGTCTGACATATTACTACTGCCTTTTCTAAGGAGTCTGGCTTTGGGCAAGTTAACATATGGAAACTTCAGATTCCTCATAGGCAAAAAGAATGATGTAGGGATGCTCTGAGAATATAATAAGGTAACAAATCTGGTATGGTGCTTGAAACAATGCTTTATAAGTTGCCAGCACTAAACAAATGCTAACTGGTATTACTGAAAACGCAGATAAGTTCTAAAAGCTTACTTTTTACCATCTTCCCATTTTCTCCAGTGAATTTCGATATTCGTTATTCAGAAATATTCCATGAGTCAAAGTCTATAATATTTCAAAATGTCATATTGTATGTTAATTTGAAAATTTGACTTTAGGGGTAGAAAAGAGACAAACTTTTGTTCTTGTAATTCACTGGATTATCAGAGCTATATAAATCTGAGAAACTATAAGGGTAGTGAGGATGTTTCTGCTTCTATTCAACTGATGCTTTAGCCTTCAGAACATATTCTTCTCAGACTGATTGTCACTGAGCACAATATGATGACTGAAGAACAGAGTTCTTACAGTGGCACCTGTACTACTCCCACCGCCTTTTGATTAAATTCCTGAGGTATAAACACCATCTATAATTGTATTTTTGTAACTGAAGATAGATGACCAAATTTGTCATCAAGCTGAGTTATTAACTGGTGTGTGTTTATAAATTCCAATATGTCACACACACAAAAAACAAACAACCAAACCAAACCAAAACAAACAAACAAAAAAACTACCTCCAGATAGTTGAGGGAGGGTATGAAGGAGAGGTGAAATGGAAGAGGCAAGTGCCAAGCCAAGCAAGAGATAAGGTGGTTTCCTCTGCCAGTGAACAGCTGATGATCTAGGCAAGAAGGAAAAACAACAACAAAAAAAGCACATTTATGGCCTGGATGAAATTAATATAAATCTACAGTTATCCCCAGATGGTGTGATTTCACAACTTTCATTTTATAACACTTGGTTTGGTGGTAAAATGGTCAATTTTTGTACGGGATCATACTTGTAAATTCTCTAGCAAAGTGTCATATTTTCATGTAAATAGTTCCAAAGCAAAGCTTATTTTTAGCATCAATTATAGGAAAGAAGTCATGAGCATCCTCTTTTGGAGTTGCTTATGTAACTGTTTTCTATAAGAACTGCAAAAGAAAAAGAAATGAAACAAAGATATGGATAAGGAACATTGACTTAAGATGATTTGAATTAGTTTGAAGCTAGAATAAAATTTTCAAAGGGTGCTTTAAAAATTTGACTTGATGTTACATCATGCCTTAAAGATGTTGCTAGTTGCAATTCTTTCATTCATCAAAAGCAAATCTTTACTAGGTATCATCTGTATGGCAAAAACCATTGTACATCCTGGTGAAATGGCCATGAACATGATGACTATGTTTTATGTGGAAGACAGAAAAATAACAAAATGGTGCTATGGTGTTACTAATGGCAAGCTGATGATGGAGACTAAGAGAGCCAGAAGACTGGGGCTTGCAGTGTGTTTATGTGAGGTCGTGGAATGTCATCTATCCGGTGACATTTGAGCAGGCTTGAAGCAAGTAAATGAGTAAATTGTAAGATATTGGTTGTATTTTAATGTGGAACCGAATCACTGAAAAATAGACATGCTACAGTGAGCAAACTCATGCCATCACCATTCATATAGTGAATACAGTGATGATGGATGGTGATTATACAGATCGGTTTGGACTAATCTAGGCCTAACTCTGAAACCAAGTGTAGGTTCATCTCCATCTGATAAACCAGACTGTTGGATGCAACTTGATGAAGGAAGGATGAATGGATCAAGGGAGATAATCATCTCTGTCCATTAAAACTATTAGGGCGGTTTTGATAGACTGTGGATATGAATATTTCATTAATCAATACAATTTCTATCATGAATCAGTGTGATTTATATCAGGTTTCTCTAGAGAAATAAAAACCAATAGGAAATTATCAATATATCTGTATCTTTATCTTTCTAGCCATTCATAGTGTGAGAGAAGAGCTTTACTTTGAGGAATTGATTCACAGGATCTTGGGGGCTGGCAAGCCTGAAATTTGTAGGGTAGGCCTAAAGGCTAGAAACTCGAGGAAGAAGTGATGTTGTATTTGTATTTATTTATTTATCTATTTGTTTATTTATTTTAAATATTTTATTTATTTATGCAAGAGAGAGAGCGAGCATGAGAGGGGAGAAGATTAGAGGGAGAAGCAGACTCCCTGCTGAGCAGGGAGCACCGTGTGGGACTCCATCCTGGAACCCCACGATCATGACCTGAGCTAAAGGCAGTCGCTTAACCAACTGAGCCACCCAGTCGCCCCAATTTTTTACTCTTGAGGTAGAATTCCTTCTTCTGTAGGAAATCTGGTTTGGTTCTTGAGGCATCAATTGATTGACTGAGACTCACTACACTATCAAGGGTAATCTGCTTTACTTAACGTCAACTGATTGTAAGTATTGACTACATCTACAAAATACCTACACAGCAACACTTAGATTGGCATTTAAGGCCTTGAGTCCTATAGCCCAGCAGATGCTTTAATGAGAAATTTGTAAGAATTTTAAAGGCAGGTATGTTCCTGTATATAATGTGGCAAAATATAATATAATGAATATTTACAATAAAAGCTAATTGCCATTCTTTATAACCACTGAGTCATGCTATAAGAATGTGAGGGGAGAAAAAAAAGATTCTGACAAGATTTTGTTGCCCTTCTTACACTAGGTAACTAGGTACACTAGTTACACTAGGTAACTAGGTAAGTACAAGCACACATGAGTATTAGCATTATATAATATCTATTTTAATTTACATATAGAAAAAGTGGGAAAGCTCATCCATTCTACTAATTTAGTAATGTGTCTCAGTGCAGAATGCTACAAAATTCTCTTTGGGTAGGAAGTGGCTGGATAAATTTCTGGTAAGTTACATTCTTAACTCTCAGGAGAACACTTATCTTGAGAGAAGAAAAATGGAGAAGAGTCAACAAATTTCTAGAAACCATAAGACAAATTATTTATAGCAAAGCAGCATATTCTCAAAAGTAATATGATATGTTATGGTAGTCAATATATAAATCATTAATAGCAGTCTATAGCTGTCTGTAAAATAAATTGGTAATTTTAATAGTAGTTTCAAGAAACTCATCTTTAATACCAGTAATTTTACTTTTGGAAATCTATCTCTGGCTTTTTTCCTTAGTTGCTATGCTGTGACTGGAATGATATGAATCTGTAAAAGCAAGAGTTTATAGGCCATTTGGATTAAAATTTCTAAATGTAAAAACAAAATTGGAATATAGTTACTATCAATTTCTTACAAAATTTTGCATGAGTGACTATGGGAGCCACCAAATCCATGGATAAGACTCTGGGTTGTCACTGAATAATATATATTAAAAGGACAGGCAGCAAAAATATTTTATTTCTTCTTTCTAGGACTAACAAACTATACCAGGAACTTTTGGTTCAAATTTTATATTTTAGCAATGTGCAGAATTTCCAGTGTGCAAATTAGGACTAAGTCAGAGACTTAGAGAATTGGTTTCTTTGGCACTTGCCTAGAGCAGTGACACAATCAGATTTGCATTTTATAAATGCATTGTAAAAGGTACACTGGAGGAATGGAAAGTTAGAAATGCCTGCAAGGTTATTTTAATACAGAAGGTGAGTGGTTGGAGAGGAAAGTAGAAGAAGAGAAATCGAAAATTAAAAAACAATAGCAAAAAACTATATATGGATATAACTATTCCATATCTTCACTGTTGTGGTAGATGCATGAACCAATGTGATAAAATTGTATAGACCTAAGTACACACACACGCACAGAGGAACAACAACAACAACAACAAAAACATGAATAAGAATCTGTGAATTTTGGGGCACCTGGGTGGCTCAGTGGGTTAAGCCTCTGCCTTCAGGTCAGGTCATGATCCCGCGGTCCTGAGATCAAGCCCTGCATTGGGCTCTCTGCTCAGCAGGGAACTTGGTTCCCCCTCTCTCTCTGCCTTCCTTTCTGCCTACTTGTGATCTCTTTGTCAAATAAATAAATAAAAAAAAAATTTAAAAAATCTGTGAATTTTATCAGTGCAAATCAATATCCTGGTTGTGGTATTATAATTTATTTTTACAATTGTTACCATTGGGAGTAACTGAATAAAGTATACACAGGACCTCCCCATATTATTTCTTATAACTACGTATGAATCTGCAGTTATTTCAATGGAGATTTCAATTAATAGAATAGGAAGGACTTGGTATTTGGTAACCTACTGGAGCAGCAGAAATGGAAAGTTTTAGGCTGCTACTTTGGACAAATGGTAATGACGCCATTCACTAGGATAAAAAGACAAGGAGAGGAAAAATTTGAGGGACGTTTCTGGTTCCTGTGGGAGCTATGCATTATGTACTTAAATACATAAACTGGCTTACAGCTAGGACAATCTTTACCAGGTAATACAGAGTTTAGAGGCATCAGAAAAAATAATGTTTGCAGACCTGAAAATGCATAAGATTACGTGCTACTATTTATGTTGAATTTTCTAGTTTCCCGCCCTATCCAGAAAAGAGTGAAAATATAATGCATGAAAACTCACAAAGGTCTGAAAATGGCATAAAAATGTTGCCTTAATATTCCCATTGAATTACACATTAGTCCATTGGGAGATTACCCATGATGGATGATATTTGCTCTCTTGTTCTCTACGAAGACCGTCTTGGGATAAGTTCTTTGCATAAAACTTAATTTTCAGGCACTAGGCTCCAAAACTGAGATGAGCTGCAAAATTTAAGTTCTAACCATTGATTCTGAACTTAAAACATTTCTCCATAGCCAATATTCTATGATATCAAAAAACAATTTGAATTCCTAAGGCCAAAGTAGATGTTGGCTTGAACATAGAATAATGAGAAAAGGTTTATAGATTTAAATTTAAGTGTTCAAGTAAAAATCACAGAGATTACTATTTAACTCTTTTTCTCTGATTAATAAGTTATTTATCCTTATACAGTAAATCCACATGCAATTAAAAGCAACTTCCTAGAATAACAGAGTTAATCTTTTTTCCACAATTATTGACATTTAGGTTCAGAACAATAGCAATAAAATGAGGCAATAGAGGATCTTATAAAATAAAGAATTCTGAGATATGGAGAAACAAAATGTTTAAAAGAACTCTTTTAAACTTATGCCTGCATCATTGGAAAACAAACTAAAATATTTTCTCAAATCTCGGTTAATTCTGTTAACCTTGATAAGATTTTTCTGGAAAGGCACATTTTCTATATTTTTCTCATCTGTTGACCTGTTGGACTAGAGAGATCATAATTGAACTCTTTCATTTGTTTTTATCTTAACCTACAACTTTAATAAAAAGTGGTTCTTATTCTTTGATCTTGAGCTTCTATCTTTGTGGTATATTAGTACGGTTTTGATTTGGATCAATTTTAATATTCTTTAAGCTGTATATTTGATATTTTATGTTAACATTAATGTTTATTTTAGGTTTTTTTTATTTTTTATTATTACTAATCCTCAGAAAGCAATAATTCTTTATTCAACTTCATATTAAAAGCCAACTGTTTTAAGGGTTTCAATTTTAAAAAGCAAAGCAATCTTTTCTTACAATTTTTAAAGATCAATTTCAGTGTATAGCTTACTCTAAGAATCAAAAATAATTTAGGCTCTCAACTAAGATGTCATACTAGTTGCCTTAAATTAGAAAAAAAAAGATTTCATTAAAAACTACAAATGTGAGATATAGTGATCTGTGGTTATTTAGAGTGTTATCTGTATATATGGTATTTCTTTCATGGTTCTATTGTTATCATACTGATTTTAATCTGCTGATTGACCATTACTTTATCTCCTTTTTTTAAAAAAAAATTTCTGATATTTTTCTCAAAGAGTGTAGCTTCCTTTAGTTTTCCTATTGGACTGTTGTCTTCCTCACCACAGATTTTTCCACATATGAAGGAATACATCTAAAAAAAAAAATCATTTTTCTAAGCATCTCTACTTAATCTGAATGACCTACTTTTCTTTCATTCTTTCTTTCTTATTGTTTTCTACTAATAAATCCCTGATGTTAATTGAACATAAAGACTAATGTAGTCTTGGAATTTCAAATAATGACTAATGCTATTTATTTATTTACTTACTTACTTACTTATTTATATTTTGGAAGGGAGAATCATCACTTTATTAACTTTTCTTCTTTCCTAATGATCATTATCCAGTTAAGGGGGCTGGGGCATCATTTACCCATCCGTTGACTAAGATTAAAGACTATTTTTGGAAAGTTAAATGGTTATTATTGTATTCTCAGGCAAGGTACACTAATCTCATTGTCTTTTGCTTTCTAGTGATGTTAATTTCTTTTCTGAAATATCTCCTTTCAGGAGAAAATAGCAGGGAGTGTGTGCCATAAAATCTAACTAAAAGAACATGAATCAGAAGCTATGGTGAATTAATTCTAATCTCTTCCTCTTCACCAATGTGATAGTCATTAGTCATTTATTTAGTTCTCTAGACTTAACTCTTTTATGTATGATGTATGAAGTTTATTCACTTCATGCTAAGGCAGACACAGGGCTAAAGAAATAAGGTGAGGACCAGTTTCTGAAAGCTCACAATCGCTTATTCAAGGATTTTGCCTTTGTTTATTTGAAAGTCAGTTACGCATAGGTTTCTCCTGTTTCTTTACATCTTGTAGGTGGAGGTACTGATTGCTTTCATTCTGGACTATGTTCAAAATATTGAACAGCCTTAGAAGTTAACAGTAGTGTTTCTCTGCTGAACAGAGGGCAAATTTATTTATTGTTCAATGAATAAAGGTAATATCTCTTTCTGAGACAAATGTTTGGCTTTCAGTATTAAAGATTGGGATTTCTTAAGCTTGAAGTTCCATAGCAGTGATACACTGCGTGCATAACATCAACTTGGGCCTACATCCATTTTCTTCCCATGGAATTTGGAAAACAAGGAGAATCCATATGAATAGGAAGCTCATGTTGCCTGCTCAGCAATGAGTAATAAAATCCTTTGTTTCTGACCAAGGAGTCTTGTTTCTTCTGTCAGCATCCATGAATGTGTGTCTGCCTAACTTCTTAGCTTGCAAGCAGAGTAAAACTTAGATATTTCACAGTTCTCAAAACCTTATAGGAAATGGTAGGCAACAGGGATCTTTACTGATAGAAGTATATGATCAAATTATTTCAGAATCCTGGAAAAGTTCAGAGTTAGAAAATTTATTTGTCAGTTTTCTGTATGTAGTTCAAACCATAAAGAAGAATTACTCTGCAGAAGAGTGTGGTGAAGGTCTAGATGAGGGCCAGGGATAAGTATGTGTAGAATACCAGCACTGATCAGTGAAATACAAATGACTTGGGAGAGGAGAAAATATATCCAAATAATTTAATAAATCCAAAGAGTGAACATGAACTCCAATTTCTACAGGTCATAGAGGGCTGATTCTATTTGGGATAAGAGGCAGTGACCCGGGGAATAGAAAAGAGTAAAGGATGATGTTCCAAAGGTTAAAGAGAAAATGACTGGTGAGAGTATCAGAATCCCCAGGGACAAATTGGAGAATTGGGAACAGACCTTTGCTTTGATTATTAGAAGAAAATTAGAACTATATCAAGAACAATTCCAGTTGGAAAGGGAGGGTGGAGGTTGAATGGACTGCACTAAAGAAAAATGGTATCAGATGAGGGCACCAGGACGGCTCAGTTGTTAAGCGTCTGCCTTTGGCTCAAGTCGTGATCCCAAAGTCCTGGGATTGAGCCCCACATCTGGCTCCTTGCTCACTGGGAAGCCTGGTTCCCCCTCTCCTTCTCCCCCTACTTGTGTTCCCTCTCTTGCTGAGTCTCTCTCTGTCAAATAAATAAATAAAATCTTAAAAAAAAAAAAAAAAAGGAAAAGGAAAATGGTGTCAGATGACATTTATTTTAAGGGGCACCTGGGTGGCTTAGCCACTTGAGTGTCCCACCCTTGGTTTTGGGTCAGGTCATGGTCTCAGTAACAAGATGAAGCCCGGCATTGGGCTCCATGCTCAGCAGGGAGTCTGCTTGAAGATTCTCTCCTGTCCCTCCTCCCACTTGTGCATTCTCTTTCTTTTTCTTGCTCTCTAAAATAAATAAATAAGTCTTTAAAAAATATTCATTTGAAAAGATAAATTCATGATTCATGCAAGTATGAAAGGCACAATTTTTATTTAATCCATTAATGGATCAAGGAGCCAGTAAGAAGGCACAATTAGTTCAAAGGAAATTTCAAAGGACCACACAGGAATGCTGAAATGAATTTACAGACTGCTGAAAAACTGGTCAATATCCACAGGACAATAGTCAAGTACATAGCCTCCAGATCTAATTTGCATTTCTATTAGTATCATATAACTTACAGCATTATAAAATAGCTAAAAAGCAGTGCATGATAGAGATAAACCCAGAGGATACCTTAAGAAGGACTCCTAGTAATTTTTTTCTACTTCATATTTTTTGTCACAGTTTTTCTTATGATAGGATATAAGGAAACAGTGAGAGTGAATGCAGAAAAGGATGTAGGACATTGAGACTAATTTTGCCATGTATTATACTAGGAAAGTTACTGAAATAGGAATCCAGAAAAGAATGGCTAAATAATTGTATGATCTCGAGATTTAATTCAACTTCCAGTTTGATTTCTTATCAAAAATAAGGCGGAAACCCACAACTATATGTTCAATTAATCTTTGACAAAGCAGAAAAGAGTATCTAATAGGAAAAAGAATGTCTTTTCAACAAATTGTGTTGGGAAAACTGGACAGCAATACTCAAAAGAATGAAACTGAACCACAGTCTTACACCATACACATAAATAAATTCAAAATGTATTAAAGACCTAAATGTGAGAAATGAAATCATTAAAATCCTAGAGGAGAACACAACAGTAACTTCCTCGACGTTGGCCAAGCCACATCTTACTAGGTACCTCTCCTCAGGCAAGGGAAACAAAGCAAAAATAAATTATTGGGACTTCATCAAAAGAAAAGCCTTCTGCACAGTGAAAGAAACAATCAACAAAACTAAAAGGCAACCTTTGGAATGGGAGAAGATATTTGCAAATGATGCATCTGATAAAGGGTTAGTATCCAAAATTTACAAAGAACTAAAACTCAACACCCAGAAAAAGGAATAATCCAAATAAAAAATGGGCAGAAGACATGAATAGACATTTTTCCCAAAGCAGACATACAGACGGCCAACAGGCATATGAAAAGATGCTCAACATTACTCATCATCAGGGAAATGGAAATCAAAAATACAGTGAGATATCACCTTGCACCTGTCAGAAGGGCTAAAAGCAACATCACAAGAAACAACAGGTGTTGGTAAGGATGTGAGGAACAAAGAACCCTCCAGCTCCTGTTGGTGGGAATGCAAACTGATGCAGCCACTCTGGAAAACAGTATGGAGTTTCCTCAAAAAGTTAAAAATAGAACTACCCTACCATGCAGCAATTGCACTACGAGGTATTTGCCCAAAGAATACAGACATACTAATTCAAGGGGATACACACACCCCAGTGTTTTTAGCAGAATTATCTACAATAGCCAGAACTATGGAAACAGCCCAAGTGTCCATCAACTGATGAATGGATAAAGAAGAGGTGATATGGATGATAGATGATTGATGATAGATAGATAGATACATACATACATACATACATACATACGTACATACATACAATGGAAAATAGATACAATGGTAAATTTACTCAACCATAAAAAAGAAAGAAATCTTGTTATTTGCAGCAACATGGAGTTAGAGAGTATGATGGTAAGCCAAATAAGTCAGTCATAGAAAAGATAAATACCATATGATTTCACTCATTTGTGGAATTTAAGAAACAAAACAAATGAGCGAAGGTAAAAAAAAATTAAGAATGAGGGAGGCAAATCAGGAAACAGACTCTTAACTATAGACTTATCAGAGGGGAAATGGGCAGGGGAATGGATATTAAGGAAGCACTTACTGTAATTGAGCCCCCGATGTTGTATGGAAGCACTGAATCAGTAAACTGTACACATGAAACTAATATTACACTGATGTTAACTAACTGGAATTTAAATAAAAACTTAAAAAAAAAAGGGAATTTGGGTTCCAGTTTAGTTTTGCTCAAACTTTTCTTTTAACCCCAATAATTTCTTCTAATTTTGCAAATTAATACTTCCTGTGAATTTTAATATAGAGAGAGCTATTCTCTTTAAAGTAATAGTAGCTATTCTATTTAACCTTGGGAAACCCCTCTTGGCCTCCTTTACCTGCAGAGCCCTGAGGCATTTTTCAGAATTTCTTATGTAACTCTAAAGTGGGTATAAATTCCTATTTTTATCAGATCATAATAAATACATTTCTTCCTGAACTATACATGTTCATAGAATTTGAAGATATGTTCAAAATTTAGACTTATTGTACTGTTTTGTTATTCATTTTGTAATCCAACCCATGATCACTTATATCAAGTTAAATTTAATATAGAAAGGGTTGAAATATAAATTAAAATGTAATTATCATGCCTTATTAGAATTAAAGTATCAAACAATATTTTCACCTGAACAAACATAAAATTAAAATGAGCCTAAAAGTATTTTGATTGTTCCATTTAGCCTTATGTTAAATAAGTCCTTACCTCATAGAAAAAGTATGATTATTATTATTATTATTATTTTTTTTTGGTTGGTTGGTTGTATTAGAATACATTTTTCATGTATGGTTAAATTGATATATTCTATTTAAAAGTGTGATTCCGGGGCGCCTGGGTGGCTCAGTGGGTTAAAGCCTCTGCCTTCGGCTTGGGTCATGATCTCAGAGTCCTGGGATGGAGCCCCGCATCAGGCTCTCTGCTCAGCCAGGAGCCTGCTTCCCTCTCTCTCTCTGCCTGCCTCTCTGCCTACTTGTGATCTCTCTCTCTCTCTGTCAAATAAATAAAATCTTTAAAAAAAAAATAAAAAAAAAATAAAAGTGTGATTCCTGGTATACTGTATAATTTATATTTTATAAATGTAGCAGATAATGGTTGAGAAAGACCATTATAGAGTTGGTAAGAAAAAAGGGTATAAAAATATTTTAGAGATCATCTGATACCAATATAACACTGTACAGTAATTATACTGGAATTAAAAATTAATTTTAAAATAATAAAAAGATTTCAAAATATGTTATAGAAAAGTTGGTTTCCTTTTGGATCCACTTTACTATTGGGAGGAAACATATAGTTATGGCCCTTTGAAATACAAAGATAATTTAGACCTTATTTTATTCAGGTGGCTTTATGAGGTAAATGCCTATCATCACATTTCAGAGCCTGTCACATGGAAGAGGAATCTTCATCCTGTTTTAATCATCAGAGCTGTGGCAAATGGGATGGCTTTGTATTTACTACCCCTAAATGCATTTCATTGTGTTTTATACTACTATAAACTGGATTACTCTCTTTAAAAGTTAAGGTCAAAATATTTAATGCATTTTATATGTTCAATTTAGGCTATATGACAGAATATGAACATCTGATGACTTGAATAAAATTGACCTCACTTTTTTTTCCCCTTCAACTTACTGAATAAGTGATTTATTCTGAGGTAATGCTAAAAAGTTGATAGCATATAAAATTTTTCAAATGTTAGTGAACTCACCACTTTTTCAAAGGACATAGAATGGAAAAGTTTTGCTTTTTTTAAGATTTTATTTATTTATTTGACAGAGAGAGACAAAGAGAAAGGGAACACAAGCTGGTGGGGGGGTAGGGGTTGGGAGAGAGAGAAGCAGGCTTCCCACCTGAGCAGAGAGCCTGATGCAGAGCTCTACCCCAGGACCCTAGTATCATGACCTAAGCTGAAGGGAGATGCTTGATGACTGAGCCACCCAGGCGCCCCAAGGAAAATTTGTTTTTACTGACCTTGACATGGTTGACTCTCGGGCTTTGGTAGAGAACCTGGTTTTGATTTTTTTGACTGCCTTTTTCCTCTTTTTGTAACTTTTCTCTCTGTGTTTCTTAACTTGAGGTTGCCTCTAATGCTGGATGTTAGCTTTTCTAATCATCCCCCCGCATGTAGTATTTTAGAAAACTCACGGCAGACAAACAGTAAAAAGTATACTTATGGTTTTCAAGAGTCTCAGGCTCTAAACCAATCTTGCAAGCCCAGAAACCCCCAGGGGTACGAAAGGTAACAGAGGTGTATGAAGAAGGTCAAGGTTAAGGAACAGTGAGTATAATTGACATACAAAAACTGTACATATTTAATGTATACAACTTGATGAGTCCGAAAATACATCTGTGAAATTATCGCCACAGTCTATGCTGTAAATGTTATCCATCACTTCCAAAAGTTTTCTCTTATCATCTTTACATTTTTAAAGAAGAACACTTAACATAAGATCTACACTCTTAGAAAAAACCTAAGTCTGTAAGACAGTATTATTAACTATAAACTTTACAAAGTGTTGTTGTTTTATAGAAAAGAAACAGTAGGGAGTAATCAGAATTTTGGACAAAGTAGAGATCTGTTCTACTTGGTAGAGCACAGCAACTGGCTACTTCCTGCAAATTGGAGCCAGATCTTCTGAAAATTTTAGATGTTGGAAATTCAAACTTTTATGTAAAATCTCTTCGTTGTTAAGTGTTGGCAGCGTAGAGTTAACATCAACAGCAGCAGGGCTCTATTTCACAAGCTATTTCACAAGCACTCCAAATTCAACATATCCTAGGTCCTAGGACAGGACCCAAGACATTTCTTGAACCTTATATTGGTCATCCTTGCAGCTCCACATTCCTAGCTCTTTTTAAACACTGGATCTCTTGGTTACTACAGAAGTGCAACAACAACCTGAGCTTTTTCTCCCCTTTCAAAGTTAACTTCATTCGCCCTGCTGCAAAAATTGTCAACAAATACTGTTCAGTCACAGCCCAGGGTTTCTTAGCCTGCAGTGGTTGCCGATTACCTTTGAGGAGGGCTATCAGGTTGGAATCCCAAAGATCTAGCTTCCATGAATTTGAACATATAGCAGAAATTTTCACATGATAAGTTTTGTTTTAGAAGCTTATTGTGATGGTGAAATGGGATGATACCGTGAAGTTACCTTGTAGATTAGAAAGAATTAAATCCTAGCTACAGTCCTATTCCAATTTAGTACTACAAATCAGAAGCTTTTAAATCAATGTATTATCTCTTCACTTGCTTTTTCCTGCGGGTTTTCTATTTTCCTATAGTACAATATAAAGTTTTTGCAGCTTTATCCATGTACCTCTCCCCATGATTCTAGTTATGACTTTCTAGTATATTTCCTTGCCTACAGAATGTAGCATGACTCAATTATAAGTGCATGCTGCTTGATTTTTAACAATAAGAAATAAATAAGAAATAAAATTATGATTTTTGAGGTCCCTTTCCTATGAAATGGATACGGTTAGAGTCTTCATTCTAAGCTCTCTTCTGCGTTGTTCTCTTACCACGAATAAATGAGATAGTTGTAGATTCATACTGGTAGAAACTGCTGTCATTCCATGCTTCCATTAAGCTTATCTGAAATTTCAAGGAACAGTTTATTAAGAATCATGTATGTTTATATTTCTGGGTATCTGTAAAACCCCGTGTAATAAATAACGTTTTCTGTCCTTTCATTCCTCAAACAAGTAAACAATTTCTAATCCTTAGGAAATGGCTGTGCATTCAATTAGATATTTTAAAAATCCACATGTGCTTTTGGTACTTAAATTGAAATATTTTTAATTGTTTCTGAAAATGGAACACACGAATACAATTTTCTTTGTGTGCATGTTCTTTAGGTTGATGGTTAGCAATATTGATTTGTATTTCAGATAATATGGAAAGTATTCCTGCTGTTCATTCACATCATAGAATGTTTCTGAATGATGTTTCCATTGTCACAGCATCCTGTAAATTTCCTCATACACGACTTATAATGCTCTAATAGTCAAACTATCTCTTTGTCCCTATATTCAAATGAACTGTAGAGGTTATTAACTTGCCCTTGGCAAATAGATTTATTTTTCTAAGATAAATGCTTTTATAAATTCAATGTGTGACAGTTTTATTACAAATTGTAAATAGAGTGCCCTGCCAGATTTTTATGACAGCCATCACTAACTCACTTGGGCCCTTATTACATTTCAAGCCTTCATGTTTGTGGATAGATATTTTTTTAATCACTAGCAAGTCTATTTTAAAATGTTGTAGGTTTTAAGTTTTAGTGGCAGATTCATATAATTGGCCTTTGAAATAGTAACCAAGTTTTTGCAATTTGGTTATGCTACCAGACATTAAATTTAATATTTATATTTACAATATAAGTTTTGTAAGTAAGTACAATATAGTTGCAACAGTCATCTAATGTTTCATGTTTCTTCCCAAATATGGAGTTTTAGCAAGTGATAGAGTTCATAAATTTACTTGTATCAAATTTGTTAAGTCCCATTACATCACATTTTTGTTTACTTGTATTATATGATAAATATGGAATTAGAATATAATATTAAAATAGTTTTAACATTTTATTCAATTAGCCAACATTTAGTACATCATTAGTTTTTGATGTAGTGTTCAGTGATTCTTAATGTTTAAGCAAATCTGTGCTTAATACCAAAAATACTCTTTACCCTATGAACTCTACTCTTTCTCCTAAGGACAAAAGTTTACGTGCTAGTTAGCTAACCTTTGGCAAATCAGCCTCTCTATAACTCACATCTATGCAATGACACGATGGAAATGCCCATCTCTTCAGACTGTTCTGAGGTTTAGACAAGATTATACTCATAACATTCTAAATACATGACCGAAAATCCAGCAAGGACCTAACACATGTTACCAGTTACCAGTAAGAAAATGCTATAAGCTACTTGTTGGAATTTTTTTTTTTTAGCAAAATGTATTAGTCACCTCAGGCCATCATAACAGAATATGACTGACTGTAGTGTAAACAACAGACTTTCTCACAGTGTCAGAGGGTGAAGTCCAAGATCAAGGTGCCATCACTATTGATTTCTGGTGAGACTTCCTTCTTGGCTTGCAGATAGCGACCCTTCATTGTGTCCTCACATGGACTTTCCTCTTCGTACCCACATCCCTGCTGTCTCTTCTTTCTTTTATAAGAGAACCAGTCCTATTGGGTTAGAGTCCTATCCTTAGAGTCTCATCTTACCTTATTTACCTCCTTAAAAGCCCTATTTCCAAATATAGTCACATTAAGAGTTAGTGCTTCAACATGTGAATGGGGGGGCATAATTTAGTCCATAATCCAGAGTAATATTGTTTATTATAATTTTATTCTCCATTCAATTTAATAATTTTTAAAAGCACAAATGTCTCATGTACTCACTATTCAGTTTATTTACTGATAGGGGAAACCTGCAACCCTGAATCTTCATGGTAAATTTTTAAAAGGTGAAATAATGTATTGAACTATACACACATAGAAAGTTTTTCACACAGCGGTATTTAGACCCTTACTCCTACAGGCTATAGCGTTAATCTGTCAGTCATCTGTTGGCAGGAATTCAAATCAGAGATTTGTTTTAATATTACTTGCTTCACAGAAACACTGAAGTAACTTTTATCCTATTTTCATGAGACCAGTGCTCTAACCCCTGAGCTACAGAGCCGCTTTTATCCTATTTTCAATATGAAGCTTTACAATGTTGACTTCTCACTTGTTAAGACTCTTTCTGCCCTTAATTTGATGACATTCACTTCATGGGTTACTTGTCCCTTCTTTATATTAGATCCAAAAGATCTAGTATAACCATATACAAACCTAAGTCTCCCAGTGGACTGTGCACTTTTGAAGGGATGGTCATGCTTTATCTACCTTTTTTATCACTAACACATAGTACATTTTCTAGCACATACATAAACTCAATAAGTTATGGTTGAATGGGGAAAAAAAGCTAAAAATCAATGATTTATGACTCCATTGAAGTAACAAGACAGTTATTTTTCAAATGTCCTAAAAACCAATGTTTGTGGTTTTCTTACATTTTTAGAAAATCCAATGTTTCTAAGTTTTCCTGCAGTAGCAGGAACTATTTAGTGTTGCCTGTATTTAAAATATGAAAATCAACACTGACCTAAAGTGTTTCCCATATTGGAAAATTGACATAGAATATTAACCTAACTATGATTGTCCAAATTGGAATTTCTATTGAAGGTGATTGATCTTTCATTCTCTATTCACACTGAGATTAAAAGGAAAGAAATCAGAGTCTGGGTGAAGTTAGATGATTAAAGACAGTAATAAGGAGGTGGCAAGAAATTCATTGTACTACAAGTAGAAAAGGCTACTATTGGATTTTACACAATCCCCTTCCTTAGATGTGGTTAAAAAATGGAATTGACTGTCAAATTGCTGAAAGTTTAAGAATAGTACTTATTGAAGTCTGGATACATCCTAGGTGATTTCTCAAAGGTCATTTACACTTCACTTGTATAAACATTGAAGTAGTGGTTCAAGGGAACCTCAGTGGCACATAAGTGTTTCACCTCTTCTGGCTGCCAAAAGGAAAATTTAAGACAACCCAATCTTTCAATACATATTTCTCCTCTGTCTAAAACTATGATTCTCATCATTTTTTTTTCCATTACCACCAATAAAATAGACCCTGTTCAGAAGCATGACACATTTCCATAGATAACTCCAGTTTGTATGCTACAGCAAAGATAGATTATATCTTCCAGTGTTGTACATTTTCCCGTACTTTAGTTGAGAGAACAGGAGCTCACAAGAGCCTGTGGTGTAAGAAGATGGCATCACACTGTGAATGAGACCAGTATCCTAGATAACGACTTCTTTCTCCCCCTCCCCCAGTTTCTTTTTAAGAGTTTCTAGTGATAGGTGTGGATACAGTTTAGGTTTTGTATTTTCTTCAGAATGTTACTGGGGCACTCTTTTACATAGTAAGCACCTGGCACATAATAAATGTTGAATAAATAAGTTAAATAATGAATATATTATGCTAGATATGTTCTTTAAAAATATGGAAAGAAGAAAAGAAAAAGGACAGAGGGAGAGAGAGAGGAGGAATAAAAATAGCATTAATTTGGGGCGCCTGGGTGGCTCAGTGGGTTGGAGCCTCTGGCTTCGACTCAGGTCATGATCTCTCAGAGTACTGGGATTGAGCCCCTCTTCGGGCTGTCTCCTGGGCAGGGAGTCTGCTTCCCTTCCTCTCTCTGACTGCCTCTCTGCCTACTTGTGATCTCTGTCTGTCAAGTGAATAAATAAAATCTTTAAAAAAAATAGCATTAATTTCACTACTAGCTTATAATTAATGTGGAATAGTTTAAAGAAAAACACTCAGAGTACAGAAACTTGGATTCTCATACCAGGTGGGCTTCCTGAAAGCTTGGAGACCTTAGCCAATCAGTTATCTTTATAACCAAGAGTGTCAGTTTCAGTAATTATGGAAGAGAGATCATATCAACTACTCTGCCTACATACAGTAGTTTTTATTATGCTGAATTGAGGATGTACTTTGAAACACCAGGAGGTGGATTCTCTACTTATAGAAAGACTTAGGAATTTTTTATTATTATTATTATTATTAGCCTATTGAATAGCCACTGCTACTGGTAGGTAGCTTATCAGAATAATTATTTAAAGGAAGCTTACTTATGTTTGTATCAATATGGAAGTGAACCAATTATTTGAGTGCAAAAAAAAAAAAAAGAAAGAAACAACAAACAAACAAACAAAAAACCCTGAATAGGGCAATACTTTTTAAATTGTGTGTTTTGACTCCAAGAGTTGTTACCTAAAACAAGATTTAACTCATTAACTGATTATGTATTTGATTTTTAACCATCACTCCTTGGTGAGTGCTACTGCATATGCAGTAAGAACATACATACTAAGAGGACTAAAAAAGAGTAAGAGACAACCAGAACCACGGAGAGTATGTGATTCCTGAAAGTGATATCCTTCTTTCTGGTAGAGATCTAGTCTCCATGGCAGATTACACATGTTTAAAGCTAAAGCATCTAGTAATTTAAGTGGATTAAGTATCTGTCACTATAGAACTCATACAACCTAATCAATGAAATCAATGAATAGATTGATTTTTATTTCCCCATATGGTCAGAACCTCCAATCCCCTCTCTACAATCTGTTCAATAAGGCTCTGTATCTGTGCATGTACGCATTTGTTAAAATACTTCAACTCCTTAGTGCACTGGACAGCACACACGATACACGTTCTCCCCTTTGCCCCCTTTCTTTTTTGCTGTCATTTCTTCATTTCTTCCACCCCACCTCTCCCCCAGACCCTTTATTCCGCTGAGATGAACTACCCAATCTTTGTACTTAATAATAAAATCAGACTCAATAAATAATGGCCCTTAAAATATTTCTGAAGTGACTAACTTTTTTGTTTCCAAAGAGAGAAAAACCTACCTGGATTTTTCTTTTTTTAAATTCTGCCATTTCAGTTGTCTCTTTTTCTGATATGTGTCATTTAAAATTAAAATGTGCAAAAAAAATTTAAATTAAATTAAAATGTGCTCCATACATCCAAATTCCTAATAATTTTGTTGAGCTTTAAAAAAATCTATAAAGCTATATAAATATATATTTTTTCAATGTAAAACATCAAAGTAAGGTATTTATTACAATGCCTGAGGGGAATGGTATCTCTCAGGGACAGAGATTTTTAAATTAAACAGTTTGTGTCCTGATGTTTAGATAAACTAGCACTTATCAAACCTATGACCCCCTGGCATAATCTCTTTATTTTTTTATGCCTTGGTAGGACAATCCCTTTACCTTAGCTCAGTAGCCTATATAATAAATGTGAAAGAAGAAGAGGTAAAGTCATGGAGCACGAGAGGTTATTAAAACCAAGTAATTAAAAAAATATATTGTTCGGTTTTGAAACTCAACTGAAAAACAAAACAGTAAGTATTAGAGCTCCCTGCTAATCAGAGCATACCCCTTACGGAGGGACTCAGTACAATTCTGACATGTCAGCAAGGTAGCAACAGTGAGACATCATGGTTTTTTTTCTGGCTGCTGTGCATAGAATAAACGAGACACTGCTTCTCAGCAGTAGGTCATTTTATTTGTATTTTTAGCAGTAATATGCATAGGTAATTTTTTTCTTGGACTTTACCTTAATAATAAAAATGAAAGAATTTTCAAAAGTAGATCTGAAATTAAGGAGCATATTTTCTTATACTTCCAGAATTGCAACTTTTTAAAGAAGTGTGACTATATGTTGTACATTTGTCCCTAATCTGTCTTGTAGTTTTAGTGTGTGATTTGCTGTGAAATGGAGGTTATTACTCAATCTGTCCTAGAACAAGCACCCTAACTTTAAAGTAATGTATCAATATTATTTAGACATCTATCAGGAGAGGAACTGTTTTGTCTAGTTAGTTTACATGAGTTCAGTAAATGTAATATATGAAGGCCTGTGTCATTGGAACTTAAAAAACAATTATGACATATACCCTTCTCTTTGTATATATGACTGGTTTATTGAATATAATAAATGCCCTAACTCACTGCATTTTAATTGCACAATAATAAATGAAGCAATAATAATTGTACTAATTGAGCAAATACTACATGTACTTTTCCATGCCAAGTATTGTACTTACGATGATATGAGGTGAAGTCAAATATTGCTACCATCTTGCAGGTGAGTAATTGCATACCCACAGTTGCAATTACAGTAAGTGATGGAGCCAGAAGCCAAGGCCAGGTCAGTCTCAGTTCAGGAATTGTATTTTTAATGACTAACATACTTTTATGTGATTTTTTTTTACCCAGAAAAATACAGAAACACATTTACAGTCCTTAATCTGTTTTACATGTACTTCATGACTGTTGATTGTTTCTAGCCATTTTATGTTCACCAAAAAAAGGATCAGAATGTCAAGTTATTTGAATGCTCTGGTTTTTTCCTATGCATAATTTCTTGAAACTAAATTCAGTTTTTCTAGGAAAGTTTCTATATCATACCAGAAATATTATTCGACAACTACAAAGCTCAATCAATGAAGTTATTTGGCTCCATAGAGAATGTTTTCTAGAATTTAAAGTGAAGAACAAAAGAAAACAATATGAATTTTTTTGTAACATGACTGTTGAAGAGATCTAAATGAAATTAATTCAGTATGAGGACCATCATATTTTAATGGGGGGGAATATAAAGCCTTTAAAACATGAACTGTTGTATATTTGATAACAAATGTTTTCTAAACATATCTCCAAAAAAGTCATGTTGGCTTTAACCTCTCTGCTATTCTGAATCAGACAAGATTATAAAATATCTGGGTTTCTAAGAAGAATCATTGTGATATGGAAAGGCATATACTTCATGATTAGAACAACATGGGCATGAATCTTGACCTCCTTCCCCCAATCCCTGTATGCCCTCATCAGGGAGCTTTTTTTTCTTTTTCTTTTTTTTTAATTATTTATTTGAGAGACAGAGACACAGAGAATGACAGAGACCACAGGTTGGAAGGAGAGGGAGGAGCAGGCTCCCACTGAGCAGAAAGCCCTATGTGGGAATCAATTCCAGCACACTGGGATCATGATTCAAGCCAAAGGCAGATGCTCAACCCACTGAGCCACCTAGGTGCATAGGGCTTTTTTTTTTTTAACCAGGAAGAAATTTCCTATATGATGAGAGCTCTTATTTATTCACCTCCCTCCTCCCCGAAAATATGTTATATGAAGTAACAGTGTAGGGAAATATCAGGCATGATGACCAGTTCAGAGCAGGTACTCTGGAAAGATTAGTTTTCTTTCCTTTCTACTATGACCGAACAGATGTGGGATATTCTTGGATAATGGAATACAGATATGTCACATAGACACTTTTCAAAGGAAACAATAAAATTTAAAAGGACTATAGTTATTCTAAAAGTTCCTAAAAATCAGATAGTCTCCATCTCAGTCCCTGCTATGTAACTACGACTTTCACAATCATTTTATTCTGTAACTAGTATTTCCAGTTTACAAAATGAAAAATTTGGACAAGAACCCTGCCAACCCTATGATTATATGATCCCCTGAAAACCACAGACAGAAATGTTATATATTCAATCAGATATTGCCTCGTAATTAAATCACATAAAGCTAAGTGTTAATTACATCTTGTTCTTTAAAGACCTATTTTCTGGACATTCTGCAGGAGACAAATTGGAAGAATGAGGTTTAGAATTTTAAATACACAATCCGTTTTGTGTATTCTTAAATCAGAAATTGTTTTTACACAATAAAGCCCTCCTGTAAATGACTTCCAGAGGTTTAGGTTATCTGGAATCAGTTCACTCACAGAATTTCAAAAGCAATGTGCTTAGTAAAAGTGTAAAGAACAAGACAAACCAAAAACTGGGGAGGAGTATTTTTTAATTGTTTTTCATGGATGGTCTCACTTAAAAATCAAACAGGTATAATTTAACAACATGAAAGGATGCTGATATCAGATAATTAACATTATAAGGAGATCATGCTGGTAACTCAAATATGCATGTCTTTATTTCATAAGAAAAAAACCACTTAAAAACCCAACACACAAAGTCTTTCTGAAATTTACATTTTACTCACTCATGATTTAGATGAGATAGAAATAATCTCAATATGGTATTTCAACATAAATTTAGTTGAAACTTAATATTGCTACCTTTAGGGCAGGTATTACCTTTCTATCTGGAGGTGCAATGTACTATACAACAGGTATTGGCTACATGTGGCTATTTAAATTAATTAAGAATTCATTTTGTCAATGACACTAACCATATTTGATGTGCTCAAATATCCACCTGTGTTAGTGGCTCCTCTGTTGAATAGCACAGATGCAGAACATTCCCATTCATGCAGAATGTTATATCAGACCATGCTGGTATAGAGTCCTTCTTTTCTTTTGAACTCTAAACTCTGAAATGAGAATGTATTCTGAATGTCCCCATATTGGAAATGTTATAATCTTAACACATTTAAGACTCTTATGTGTAGATTATTAATATCATTGCAATAATCTAATTGTAATTAAAGATAACAGTGTTGAGTAATCAAAGTACTTAAATTAAGGAAGACTAACTGGTACAATTTAAAATATGACTGGGTTTTAATCTCATTAACAATGGGACAATGCCTTACCTAACACTGAATGAGAAGAAGGCTGTAATAATGGGGTGATTATGTTCTTGTTTCTGGAATCTGTGTGATTTATACTAGGGCTGTCCAATAGAAATACACCATGAGCCATGAATGTGAGCCACACTCTTAATTTAAAAATTTCAAGTAGCCCTATTAAGGCAATAGGAACAAGTAAAATTAAATTTTATAATATAATTTATTTAACCCGGTATATAAAAATATTATTTAAACATGTAATCCATATAAAACTATTAATGAGATATTTTACCTTTTTTCATAGTAAGTCTTCAAACTCTTACATGTATTTTACACTTAAGTACATCTCATTTTGTACTGGTCACATTTTCAGTATTCAGTAGACATATGTGGCTCATGGCTATCATGTTAGACAACACATAAAATGTTCAAATTATCAAGCAGTCATTTGTTCACATATTCAACATTATCTGTTGAGCACATGTTAGGTGCTTGTATTACACCTAGCGATAGGGTGCAAGTGGTGAATGACATAGCATGCACTCTTAGAGAACTTCCATCTGGTGAGGCACATCACACAAACAGACAAATACAGTATTGTATTTTTTGACAATTGGCTAAAATAATTCTACATCAAATATCCCATTCCAGGTCCTTAGCAAATGCAGAGAAGAAAAATTAACCCAGTATTTGGAGTATTGATAAGGGCTTCTGGAGAAAATATCTAACTTAATACTTTAATAATCTGTATGAATTAAGGAGGAAATGCAGGGTGAAGACACAGGAATGAGATAACAGAATGTTTCAGAAGGAAAGTAATATGGAAAAGAGGTTTGCATGAGGATGAGTGTGTGTGTGTGTGTGTGTGTGTGTGTGTGTGTGTGTAACAAAGAGAGCCAACATGAGAGTAAGGGATAGTTGAAGAAATGCAGGAAGGGTTCCATAAAATTGGAGGTTCCATTCTGGATGGCAAAAAGCAAGGAAGCAAGATAGTTTCATACCCTTAATGAGATTGCTTTGTCTGTTATGCTTAAATTAATATCTATCCATAGATTGGTTGGTAAGGAATGGAAGTAAAGAGCCATCAGTATGAAATGTAAGAAGCAGGGATTGGACAAAACCATTGTGAAAAGGGAGGATATGAGAGGGTTACAAAATCCTCAAGCAATTGCCCCTGAATGCTACTACCATAAGTTAACATACTTTCCTCAATAATAAAATTGTTAAAAATAAGCAGTATTCTTGGAGCACCTGGGTAGCTCAGTCAGTTAAGCATATGACTCTTGGTCTCAGCTCAAGTCATGATCTCAGGATCATGAGGTCAAGCCCCACATCAGGCTCTGCCCTTAGCCTGGAGTCTGCTGGAAGATTCTCTTCCTCTTCCTCTGCCCCTTCCCCCACATGCTTGCTGTCTCTTTCACTCTTTCTAAAGTAGTAAATCTTGGGATATAGAATTATGTTTCTTACCCTGTAAACAAACAACCTTCAGTCAAATAATGAATGCTTGAGGTACAAAAATTTTATTTTTATAGGATGGTTTTATTGTCACATATAAGTCTATTAATAGCTAGGGTCATTAGTAAAACCTAACACCACTTTCTTGGAATGCATCTTCTGCACCCCTAACCATAAGAAAGAGTAAATACAATATACAACCAAACGACTTCATACTCTTTCAGGTTTAAAGTTAAAATTTCTAGCAAGAAACTCATTGGATTCTAATGATTGTCACTCAGTAGCATAGTTTTGTACAGTCCTTTGTTGGTACTGTATGGAGATTACTGGATCAAAGCATAACTCATCTTAATCCTCATTAAGAGGTAAAGGGTAAAATGTAATATTGTCAGGCTCTCCATTCTAATTAATGATAAAGTTAAATTTTTATGGTTTAATAAAATCTGCCACAGAGCAAGAGTAATTGGTTGAGGAAAGTAGAAATTGAAATCAAATAGAATTGAGCCTCCAAAATGAGAGAAAACATTGTGATTGACTTGAGACTTATCCAAAGATCAGGTTCCAAAAGTTCTCCATTCACAATAAAGGATAGATTCTAGTATTTCAGTCAAAATACCCATAACCTTACAGACACCTTGAATAATTACAGTTTTGCATTCTAATAAACTAGAAAACCACAAGTGCATTGCTGGATGTTGGTTGTGGTAGCAATCAACTTGTCGAAGTTGTTGTTCCTGAAACAGAATTTTGATAGATTTGCCCCCAAATAAATACCTTCAGTTTCTCTCAGAAACTACTAAGCTTCATCTCATCTTGTCAAGCCAGTAGACATGGAGACAGAAGGTTTTGAGGAGTCAATAAAAATAACAGAACAGGGAGAGAAAAATACAAGTTTGTTCTGGCATTTATTTTAAAAGATTTCCCCCAAAGTAAAAGTTAGAAAGCATCTGGAACCTGTCACTCTGTGGTGATAGATCTGAACACGGAGACACATGTACGTGTCAGAAACAGAAATAGTTCTGTGTTGATAATCTGGCTGTCATCAGGTATTTGGAGAGGAGAAAGGAGGATAGAGGTATAGGGTTTGAGAATTAAGAGGGGAATCTGCCGATTTAATTTGTGAATACCACTAATCCTTCTTTTATAGTTTACTGATTAAGCTGTTACCCTTATAACATATTCCTCACTATAAGTCATTATCCCATTCCTACCCAGTATCTGGGAGATAAAGGTGATGCCACAGGGTATCCTGTATGTTATGGGCCAACTGAAAACACAGTACAGAAAAATTTTCCCATTCTTTTCTAGTAACATATTTAGATATATAAATGTTATTACAGCCACTGCAAATAGAAAGTGCAATTATATTTTAATTATATATATACATACATTGATGTGATATATCTCTAGATAGATGGATATGGATATATGCAAGTGTCTGTAATGCTCATCTGTGTGCGTGCATGTGTGTGTGCATGTGTGTGTGTGTGTGTGTGTGTGTGTGTGTGTGTGTGTAGTGTGACCATTATAAGCTTACCTTATTTTGGAAAATTTCTTGCAAGTTTCTAATAATTGGATAGATTGACTTTAGGGAAGATTTCCAAGTAAGTTGAGCTAGTATTATCCACAGTTTTAGTATTTATCTCTCCATTATGTGCTTTTCTTCCTACAAGAGCCAGATTCCCTTGTATCACCTTAAAATACTCTACTCTGTTATGCTACTCAGGCTTTAACTTCTGGGATCATGTTTTGAAAATGTATCTTCAAATTATTCCACATAACCAGCATTCTTTACTTAGACTTTCTTATTGAAATAGATATGCAATTTATCTCTGGCATTGGGCTTTCTGCCACTATGACAAGTGAAAAGCAGGTATATTGTGGTCCAATTGGTTATTATGTCTCAAATGACCTTATGCACGTGTTTTACATAGATCAAGAGTAAAAAGCTTAGTCTCCTAGAACACAATCTGTTTGATATTTCCACACACATGAAGCAGGAGGGTGTTTTTTTCTCCTGTGATAAATAAATATGGAACTCGACAAATATAAACACCACAAAGTTCAAGGGCCTGCAATTTATTGAAGAATGCTGTAATGCTTTACTGGGTTAATTTTGTCCTAAAAGTATTAGTGGTTTCTGTTTTGGACTCAACAAACTGATGCCCACCATAACCATATCAAAAGTATTCTGTCCCTGAAACTGGAATCTAGATAAAGATTTAAAAGAGAAAAAAGATGACAACAAAAGTCCATAAATTTAGCGTTTTAATCTTGGCTTTGACTCCCATGACAGTGTGCCTCTTTTCTTCTGACCACAATTTCAGGATTCATTTTAGCAACACATTTGCTACTTGCCTGACTGTGTTAGCTCCCCAGGGCTTACTCTCAGACCTTGGCTTGTCTCTCTCTGCTTTAGGTGTCTTCTCTAACGTTGGGATTTAAAATAACGTCTCTTCATTGTTCCTTCACAACTCTTACTGGCCCACTTTTAAGGTTCCCTCGTGTTATATTCCCAGTGCTTTTGTGATGTATGGAAGCTCCTTTCCTAGTACATAAGAGAACATTATAAAATGAGCACGCGTTACTGAAAAGCAGACTGCATTTCCCGTGGCAAGTGTTCATCTTGGCTGTTTATGCTTATCCAGATAGTCATGAAATTTTTTCTTTGTAGTTTTAATGAGAAGTACCTTTCTGAATTTTATCCCCCTGCCCCAAATTCATACGTTGAAGCCCTAACCCTCCAGTGTGACTATATCTGGAGGTAGGGCCCTTAGGAAGTAATCAAAGTTAGAGGAGGTCATAAGGGTGAGACCCTAATGCAGTAGGACTCCTAGAAAAGAAAGAGATCAATCTCTCTCTACCCTGTAGGACCCAGCAAGAAGGCAGCTGTCTGCAAGGCAGGAAGAGAGCTCTCACCAGACATTGAGTCAGTCAGGACCTTGATCTTGATCTCGGATTTTTCAGCCTCCAGAACTGAGAGAAATAAATTTCTGTTGTTGAAGCCACCCAGTCTGTGGTATTATGCCTGAGCTGACTAAGGCATTTCCAAGTGTCGGTTTAGACCCTTTTCTAGATTTACTCCAACGGTCTCGGGTAAGTGATCAATTTTAATTTCTTCTTAGAAAGTTTTGTTTCTCAAAGATCTTTGTAGCTTTCACCTAAAACGGCAGGCACCTGTATTTGCTTTGAGATCCTCTCCAAATTGTCCTCTTTCCCTCAGTGTCTGGTTCAAAGTCCTTTCAAGTCAGTGCACATTTAAACTGATGTCATTTTCCTCCATCGGTTTAGCAAGTTCCAACACATTCTCGCGTGGTACAGGGGATTTTCTTATATTCGGCTTGTATGAATATTTACTGGCGTAGCCCTCTGGAAAGGTTTGACAGTTTGTGCTGGAAGACTTAAAAACACTTTTGTCTTTTGATATTATAAGTACACTCCTAGGAATTTGTCCTAAGTCAGTGATGCCAAGAGGATTTTCTATTGTACCAAAAATAACAAATGAGGCTGCATATCCATTCGTAGGCGAAAACCAGGGGAACTATGGTTTGTTGGGATACTATGGAACCAAGAGAGCATATTTAAAAAAAAAAAAGTTTTTAATGATCTGGGGAAATTCTGATGATGCAATTAAACATGGATGCATACTATATACTCTTATACACTGGCAGATTTATTTTCCTACAACTATCCCTAAGGTTGCTCTGAGTTCTAACTTAATGCTGTGTCTGACTTTGCTTACATCACTTCCCTTTGCCGGAAAATGAAACATGTCCTGATATACCAGACGGTGTTCCTCCTATTATCCAAATTGCAGGCACAAGTAATATTCTCTGCAAAAATTTCCAAATCTCCCAAAGTATGATTCTTTTTTATGACATTGTAGAGAGCCACTTTATTTTAGTACCAAACATTGTTCACATACAATAAGGAGGATATGAAAAAATGGTTCCTGCTGTGAATGAGATTGTTAACACAAAAAAATTGTTTCTTAGGCTGAACCCCAAATTCAAAGATTATGTGTTCTCCGGTCTGTACCCCTCCGGAGCTCACCTAATAGCCAAGCCCCTAGAGGGCACTCAATAAATATTTAATTGAATGGACTGTTTGAAAGCTCTTTAAGACCAGCCTTTCAAGTTACACTGTGTAGTGAACATTCACAGATAGAGCATTGACATCTTTATATCCTCATTTTAGTTGCACTGAATTTATAGTAAGAAGAGTGTTATGAATTCTTCATAAGTGCTTCAAAAGCAATCTTGGCATATTGATCAGAGACTGTGGCCTGTACAGGAACTATAGTTGCGTTTCCAACTGTTGTTTAGTTGTAATTTTATTCCCAAGGGTAAAGCCAACCTGTTCTGTATTTTATAATAATATGTAACAATATCGTCCTGTAATTTTACTATTTAGAAAATATATTTGCCATTTAAAATGTCAGTCAAGAAGATATAAATGAGAAATAATGAGGCTTGCATTGTTATACTATTATTCTCAATTTTTGAGAGTGGCATATTCGAGTTGGCTGATTCACTTAAGTATTAGAGCAAATTTTCACAATTCTCCCGGATGAATCCACTGAAAGGTGAGATCCAGTAATGCTGTGAAATTGTTTATTTTCTCTAAAGAAACAAACAAACAAAAAAACGAAAACGAGAAAACCCCTCACAAATACATAGTGTTTATAAATGTGATTGGCTTAGGGTTATTTCACTTACAAATGCATGTTTATAATAAATGTGATGGGCTTAGGGTTATTTCACTTTTTATGGTTATTATTATGCATATTTTCTTCCCACTGGAATTTTAAAACTAAAATCTTAAATTTAGTGCTGTCTAAATCATTTCTTAGCACTTCATTTTAAACTATTTTTAAAGCAACTTGAGAAGTCTTCAACAGTTTTTTGGTCGTTTTTAATACCAGGTAATGGGCCTGCCTGGCTGAGTGGTAATTCTTGCTGGGTATCAAATCCCATATTTAGTTTCAAGCCTCATGGTGGTAGCAGGGAGCAATCACATCACAGATTATCTCACATCTCTAGTTCAAGTGCAGGCTGCACTTTGCAAAATTTTCAATAAGAAAACACACGTACTTATGTGCCTAGAACCACCTTTACTGTCCGCCTTAGGGCGAGACGATATTAAGGTAGAAGTCTTGTTTTTATGGTTTTTATTTTATTGGAAATAATCCCGATTGAGACATGTGTATGAAAAAAACAAACAAACAAACTCTGAGCCGAGTTGTTCTGTATAAAACGAAAGCAGCCTTTTAATTTTAAAACCTAAATATATAATAAAATCATCCTCTGTCATGAAGCAGTGTGCTCTTTTAAGAGGGGGTAACAGATTCCAATAAGTCATTCAGACATAATCGGCCTGTTTTATTAGTAGTTTGAATTAGAGGTGCATTGAGGAACCAATGGAATTTCTCACCTGCCTTTTTGAGGATTATCCCAGGACACAAATACTTGTCCCATCAACCTCATGTGTAGCAGCCTGTCTTCCAAACTCTAGTTTAATATAATATTAACATATTACTTGCTGGGACGCCTGGGTGGCTCAGTTGGTTAAGCAGCTGCCTTCGGCTCAGGTCATGATCCCAGCGTCCTGGGATCGAGTCCCACATCGGGCTCCTTGCTTGGCGGGGAGCCTGCTTCTCCCTCTGCCTCTGCCTGCCATTCTGTCTGCCTGTGCTTGCTCTCTCTCCCTCTCTCTCTGACAAATAAATAAAAAAAAAAAAAATCTTTAAAAAAAAAAACAAAAACATATTACTTGCTTTCTCTAGATGTCTCTTAGGCCCTGGCAGGATTTTGATGTCCCAGCTTCAGTAAAAAACAATCAACTTTTCTACATAGGCTCAGCCTTAAAACATATGTATTTTCTTATCGTACTTGAATCTTTGCTCATCTAGCCGCATAGACTAGCTGCACTTGAGATGCTTTCAAAAGAAAGTGCATTTCTAAATTTCTTGTCACCCAGCCCATATTTAAAATTTAATAGGCAGAAGGAACATTTATGACAGAGTTCCTGGAGGATATGGAGTTCACCTATTCCACAAGAAATGCTAACGTGCAGAATGCTAAAATGTACTCTTCGCCTCTGTATCACTGAAACACGGTTTTCTAGAATGCCGTCAACCTCTGTTTAGGGTTATTTTAAGGTAAGAAACAGCACTATGAAACTTGATTACGTTGGGTTTAAGGATGTTGAGCATTTTTTCATTTTATTACACAGGGTCGTCTTATGAAAATCTTATGAAGAAGTACCTTTCTTGTCTTAGGATCTGTTCCTCTGAGCTATTGCTCAGCTTTTTTTTTTTTTTTTAATTTCATTTTTTATAAACATATAATATATTTTTATCCCCAGGGGTACAGGTCTGTGAATCACCAGGTTTACACACTTCACAGCACTCACCATAGCACTTCCCCTCCCCAATGTCCATAATCCCACCCCCCCTCTCCCAACCCCCCTCCCCCCATTAACCCTCAGTTTGTTTTGTGAGATTAAGAGTCACTTACGGTTTGTCTCCCTCCCAATCCCATCTTGTTTCATTTACTCTTCTCCTACCCCCTTAACCCCCCATGTTGCATCTCCTCTCCCTCATATCAGGGAGATCATATGATAGTTGTCTTTCTCCGATTGACTTATTTCGCTAAGCATGATACCCTCTAGTTCCATCCACGTCATCGCAGATGGCAAGATTTCATTTCTTTTGATGGCTGCATAGTATTCCATTGTGTATATATACCACATCTTCTTTATCCATTCGTCTGTTGATGGACATCTAGGTTCTTTCCATAGTTTGGCTATTGTAGACATTGCTGCTATAAACATTCGGGTGCACGTGCCCCTTCGGATCACTACGTTTGTATCTTTAGGGTAAATACCCAGCAGTGCAATTGCTGGGTCATAGGGTAGTTCTATTTTCAACATTTTGAGGAACCTCCATGCTGTTTTCCAGAGTGGTTGCACCAGCTTGCATTCCCACCAACAGTGTAGGAGGGTTCCCCTTTCTCCGCATCCTCGCCAGCATCTGTCATTTCCTGACTTGTTAATTTTAGCCATTCTGACTGGTGTGAGGTGATATCTCATTGTGGTTTTGATTTGTATTTCCCTGATGCCGAGTGATGTGGAGCACTTTTTCATGTGTCTGTTGGCCATCTGGATGTCTTCTTTGCAGAAATGTCTGTTCATGTCCTCTGCCCATTTCTTGATTGGATTATTTGTTCTTTGGGTGTTGAGTTTGCTAAGTTCTTTATAGATTTTGGACACTAGCCCTTTATCTGATATGTCATTTGCAAATATCTTCTCCCATTCTGTCAGTTGTCTTTTGGTTTTGTTAACTGTTTCCTTTGCTGTGCAAAAGCTTTTGATCTTGATAAAATCCCAATAGTTCATTTTTGCCCTTGCTTCCCTTGCCTTTGGCGATGTTCCTAGGAAGATGTTGCTGCGGCTGAGGTCGAAGAGGTTGCTGCCTGTGTTCTCCTCAAGGATTTGGATGGATTCCTTTCTCACATTGAGATCCTTCATCCATTTTGAGTCTATTTTCGTGTGTGGTGTAAGGAAATGATCCAATTTCATTTTTCTGCATGTGGCTGTCCAATTTTCCCAACACCATTTGTTGAAGAGGCTGTCTTTTTTCCATTGGATATTCTTTCCTGCTTTGTCGAAGATTAGTTGACCATAGAGTTGAGGGTCTATTTCTGGGCTCTCTATTCTGTTCCATTGATCTATGTGTCTGTTTTTGTGCCAGTACCATGCTGTCTTGATGATGACAGCTTTGTAATAGAGCTTGAAGTCCGGAATTGTGATGCCACCAACTTTGGCTTTCTTTTTCAATATTGCTTTGGCTATTCGAGGTCTTTTCTGGTTCCATATAAATTTTAGGATTATTTGTTCCATTTCTTTGAAAAAAATGGATGGTACTTTGATAGGAATTGCATTAAATGTGTAGATTGCTTTAGGTAGCATAGACATTTTCACAATATTTATTCTTCCAATCCAGGAGCATGGAACATTTTTCCATTTCTTTGTGTCTTCCTCAATTTCTCTCATGAGTACTTTATAGTTTTCTGTGTATAGATTCTTAGTCTCTTTGGTTAGGTTTATTCCTAGGTATCTTATAGTTTTGGGTGCAATTGTAAATGGGATTGACTCCTTAATTTCTCTTTCTTCTGTCTTGTTGTTGGTGTAGAGAAATGCAACTGATTTCTGTGCATTGATTTTATATCCTGACACTTTACTGAATTCCTGTACAAGTTCTTATTGCTCAGCTTTTATTTTATGGTTGCAGAAGAATAACCAGACCTGCAAGAGACTAAGTGACACTGGAGAAGTAGGAGAACTCGAGTTCATTTTATGCCAGTGGGCCCAGATGAGCTTGTGCTCGAAGTTCCGGGCCCTGGGTAGTGGGGTTACAGGGTTTTTATAAAGGGGTGTAGGAGGTCAGGTTCCAAGAGCTATGCTAGCTGCTGGTAGGTGGGTTTAAACTGGGGGGTAGGAGAGGGGGTTGCTTTAGGCTGTTATGGCAGTGCAGGGGGCCTGTGGCAGGAAGCCTGTTTACAAAAGCAGAAGCGGCTGGCTATCTCTTGCTCCCAGTAGGGCTTCTGGTTATTTCTAGCTTATTGTTAGTAACTTTCCATCTTCTGGGACCTCCTGGCCTGGGCCTGCTCAGGGTAATTTTCCTCTTCTATGGAACCTGAATTTTGGAATGACCATTTCCCACTTTTTGCATTGACTGTTAGAAAGCTTAAAACCAAATGAATGGCTCAGTCATTCTAATTGTATTGGTTTCATTCCAGAATCAATTTTACATTCTTGCCCTTATTTTCCTTTTGCTATGTGTTTTCATCTCTTTTAAAATTTTGTAAATTTGTAGGTATTTGGGAGTATCTTATTATGATACTTTCAAATATTTTTGGAATAAGATGGCCCATCAGCATAGAAAACTCTTTTCCTAAAGCTAATCCTTAATGCTATTTCTGGGATTAGAGATGCCTTTCTGTTGAGAAATATGTCTTTTTCACCTTTAATTATCTTGATGAGATTCTGGTCTTTCCCTGATGTTTATAATAGTATTCCTGCTCATTCCTTTAGAGTATAGAGCACTCCAGGGAACACAACTGCTCTAAAGAATTCTGAGATAAACTTAATCATCTTACCCTGCTGAAGGCATCACCCATTGTCTTCTTTCAGTTTATATTTGATAGATACAATCCACTCATTTTATGAAGTAACTGAGAGGATTATCCATTCATTTTCCACCTTCTTGAGTCATTGATTCAAAGCTCCTCTCTGTGTGCAATAGCACACTGGTCTGACTTTATACAATTTTTCAATAGCTTTCTCAAAAATATAATTTGGTCATCGGCTCCTGTGGGTGAAAAAATCCTGATAACTCTTGATCATTTTAAATTTAGCTGCAAAATTTAATTTTGTCCAAAGGAGCCTGACCCCTTTCTTCATTTAATCCTTCATATGATTCCAGCAGGTCGGGCACCTCGGCATTTCCCCGGAGTGAATTCTACTGGCACATTTTCTCACCTGCCACACTTATGTTGCCGGGATATAACTGAATTATTTTTTGGAGGGCTTAAACTCTTTCTAGTCACATGAAATCACAATGCAATCTCAGTGTTGAAACTCGTCCTTTTGTTTTTCTGTTGCTCCTTTCAAAGGCTTTTAGCAAATCGTTTTTGTCCTACAAGCCTATCTTTTCCATCATGCTTTCTGCACAAGTATGTTTGGAGAAATAATATTTCAGTCCAGAGGCACATCTGAGAAATAACAACAAAGTTTAATAAGAGATCATTTCAACTCCTGTGGGACAAGGAGAAATTTCCTTGTTCGGAATAAAATTTTTTATTATTTTTTGCTCATGAATTCAGTGGAACAATCCAGGTAGCCCTTCACTGGATAAATGTTATATGCATGCAATGTATTAGATTTTCTAAGTTATCACCCTTGTTACCCCCAGTTATTGTTTCTGTATAAAAATAATTTCATTGCGACACATAATTATAAGCAATTTAAGTAACTTAATTATAGTGATGGTGCTCTAGTACCAGATTAAATTAAGAGTAGTGACAATTTTATTGTTACATTTATATAAGAAGAAAACATCAAAGCTCTTATCACTGGCAGATTGGGAGTTAGAGAAAATAAGTCCCAAAGTCAAAAATTTAATATATTTTATTATTATAAATATTTAACACTTAACATATAAACATTTAAATGTTATTATAAACATTTAATATTTTGATATTAAAGATCTCAAGAGATTGAAGAAAATGAAATTCCAGAGACACAGACCACTTTCAATCACATTAAATCAAACATTCTTCCCTTTATGTCAGCTTTTTAAGAGAAAGGACATAGAAATAGATTACCCTTTCTAAAAAACAGAGAAATCATCATATTGTATAAGAAAAAGTTAACGCTAGATTGTAAACTTGTTGACTCTTAAAATTTAATCTCTAATCTAATCAAACATTTGAGAACTTAAGCTTTCTCCAAATTCCCTTATCTTTCATCTTTTTTATCGCTTATCTTAAGCAGAATCTTTTCTATTTTCTTATTCCCTGCCTCGTTAAGCCCACTTCCTGTCATATTTTCTGTAAACTTGTGTACGTTCGTCTCCAATTGTAAATATGATATTTCCCATGCTCTCAATTCTCTCCCATTACTGTTTAATGAGAACTCATTGATTGTTCAGGATTTATTGTAGTTATTATATTCTGGGCACTGTAGTAGGCACTACAGAAACAAAAATGAATAATACATAAACATTTCCCTTAAAAAGTTCACAGTCAGTAGAAGTCATAGACACTCAAAGAAATAATTATTCTATAAAAAGATATGTGAAATAATAAAAAGACATAATGAATGGCACTTCCCATTCAGAGTACACTGTAGGGCAGAGTTGGAAACAGCCATTAGAAGAAGAGAGAAAACCTTTCGCAAAAGCAATGATCTTTATTGAAGTGGATTTTTGCCTGGCAGAGACAAGATGTAGGCAACTCTGTAAGCAAAATAGCCCAAGATCAGGATCAAAAACAAGTAATGGCACGGTATGCTTGATGAATTGCAAAGAGCAAATTGCAAATTGCAAAGTCTAGTGGGGGACTGGCTAGGTGGTGTAAGAATGATCTTGACAGGAAGATGCTTTTTCACATCAATAGTGTAGAAGATGGAACATCATTAAAGAATTATAATCAAGGAAGGGAAATTGCTTTATTTTAGCAACATCACTTCGGTGACAGTGTAGATGATGACCAAAAGGGGATGAGGCTGCATAGGGGATGAGGAATCTGTAAGGATGCCATTGCCAAGTCTGGGAGGAAGATTTTGAGATCGGATATGGGGTACTAGAAAGGGAAGAGAGCAGATGGTTGAGAGACATGTTTATAATGAGGACTATATATGTCTTGGGTATGGTTTGCTTATGGAAAGGTGATGAAGAAATATAATTTAGGAATAAATTCCAGGTTTCTTGCTTATGTGGGTAGTAATGCTAATCATTTACAATGGAGACTTCAGCTGAACACATAGTTGCTTACTATAATTTGTTCCTTTCTCTGTTGTGAACATATGTCCCTGACCCGTTGATTCATTTGTGATCATATGACATCCTCTGGGTAATAAAACATGACAAGGAATAAGCTCTAAGAACTGGTGCTTGATTCACAATGTTTTCCTTTTCTCTCTGCCCTCAGACTGGCAATGTTCCAAACAGACATTAGTCCATCTACCTGGATCCCAAAATCAAAAGGATGTGAAACAAAGCCCTAGGTGACCAAAAATGTCGTTTCTTTCATTAAGCCACTGAGCTACCAGGGTTATTTGTTATTGTGCCTAACCTAATCTATCCTGACTGATAACAGAGGAATGTGAAATAAAAAAGGCAGCTTTGGAGAGAAGATGATTAATTCAGTTTTGGTTCAGTTGAGACTGGGCCTTGAGAAGGCCCTCTTATTTATGGCATTAGAGAACTCACTGGACATATTTCCATTTCACTGCTTTCTTTATTAATTGAGTACTCTTTTCCTAGTGGTTTACTTGTTGAGAGGTAGCATTATATAGCGGTTAAAGGTGTGTCCTCAAAAATGACACTGCCTTGTATGAATCCCAGATCCCATCGTTTATCTACTTCAGTTTCCTCATCTGTAAAGTCAGGATGATCAAACAATGTGCCTCATAAGACCACTTTAAGAATTAAATGAAATAAAATATATATCTGCACTTAGAAGAGTGTCTGGCTCATAGTAAATGTTATGTAATGTTATTGTTACTATTTGTGTGTGTGTGTGTGTGTGTGTGTGTGTGTGTGCGCGCGCATAGTTAGATCCTTTCAGAAAGCAGGTGGAATGAAAAGGTACGCATCCTTGTAAGATACTTCACTTTCCACTGAGGCTGTAAGAAAAAATAGTGAAGAAAAAGATTTCTAGGCTTTTCTCTTTTGAGGAAAACTGCTCTATTGAAAATAATTTTTATCATTTACTTTAAAGTGAAATGGCCTTATCTAAGTATAAAAAATGTGTCTTAAAATTTGATTTATTCATCGGCCCTAGTAATGTCTTTATGAGATGTGGAAGAATGATTTCAAGGCTAAACAATTCTTTGAAAATGAAGTCTGATCAAAGAAACATAAAAATGTCAAATGACTAATTAAAAGAAGGAGGAACTTATTGATGTAGCGTGCTCTGGGAAAATACTGAAAATTATGTTACATTTGGATTACTTCCTTTTATTGGCGTTCCCAGTATTTTCAATCTCTGGAATTACCCACCTACCGGCTGGCTGATCACATGTTTCTGCAACACTGCCTATACTTGGAAAACCCTGTAGTTTGGTCTGGAGCAAGTTATCAAAGTCCGCTCTGACAAGTTTGAGGCTTCCAAAATGGAGAGAGCACACAAAGCTCTAGGGCTGACATCTTTTCTTTCAACCTACAGAGTTCTGCCTTTTTGTAGACATGTTCCATGTAAGATGCAATATGGCATAGTGGTTAAGAGGATCAGATCCATGTTAGCTAGTTAGCTGGGTGGAATTGTGTAAGACTGATGGTTCACAGACCTGTACCCCTGAAACAAATCATACATTATATGTTAATAAAAAAAATAAATTAAAAAAAAATTAGCTGGGTGCCCTGAATTTTTTGCATAGATAAAATGGAATTGTAATAACATCTACCTCTTAGATTGCAGGGATTAAATGAGTGAATACACAAAAAACAAATAGAACAGTCTCTCCCAGAGCAAAAGTACTCATGAGTTAGCTACTGTTTTTGAAAATGGTTCTTCTGCTAAAAATAATTTATTAAAAAGTTTCAAAACCACAGGATATAGGTTGCTTTCTACATTTCTCTGTCTTCCTTTTCCATAATCCAAATTTAGAACCACAGAAAACACTTCATACATATTTTTTAATTGGTCTGCTCTGAAAAACAGTCCAGTTAAAGATGTTAGGTAAAATGCCTGGGAAGGAAGCAGGCTAGTGAATGTGATATTAATAGGCAAGTGGTGTTGTTAGCACCACACAAATGAACTCAGTAAGGTGGGTGCCTCCAACACCTACCTGAATGGCGTTGCCAACCATCAGAAAATTATAAACCTTTCCTTATCCTTCACTATTAGAGAAACATTTCAAGTGTTTATTAAGAAGCTATTGTGCTTGGGGTATCCTGTCAAACATGATCAAAAACAAATGTTTAAGATGTAACCTTTGCTCTTTCTTAAACAATGTTGGCTCTTTTGCATGCCTATTCTCTCCTACTTGTTCCCACCTTGCTTTGGAAGGACCTGTGAGGTGTTGTCAGTGACCGTGGATAAAGTAGACAGGGTGGTTTATCCACCTGAATTATCTGAACATTAAGTTCAAAGTGAAAGCATGAGGAATAAATAACCAATCACACTTCCTAAACAAGAAAGATAGTCTTTCGTGCAGTTTAGAGAAATGTTAATGGATAGAAGAGAATTTTTAATTATTTTAAAGCATAAAAAGGCATATGATTCCCTCAGTTTCTCTCTCTCTCTTTTTCTTCCATTTTCAAGCCAAACTTAACATCATGTTTTTATTTCCTTTTTTTTTTATTAGCTTCTATTTAAATTCCAGTTGGTTGACATACATGTTTTTATTTCCGTTTAAATCGTTGTGGTGATCTGCTTAGTCTTCTACCTTGTTACATATAACCACGATGAAAAACAACCCTATTTAATGAGTTCTTGAACATGACTTTTCTGAATGTTATATGGCTGTTCTTGAATTTTTTCTTCAGATTATTTTAGTTTGGGGTTTGTTATGACACCACGTTTTTAAAAGACATCTTTAGATTACAGTATTTTTTTAAAGGAGGGAAATAAAACCCTGATGTATTATAGTTCTCTCACCAGAGAAAAAGGAACTGTACCAGGGTATTAAACTGCAGGCAAGCAGCAATAGCAATAACATAGAAACTAGAACACAGAGACCCTAACGGCTTCAGTAGTCAAGCTGGCTTCTTGGCTGCTAGCATGTGTTAGTATGGGAATTAGAAAGGGTGCCCTTCTAAAGGGCAAAATAAATGTTCATAAAAATCAAACATTTTCATAAAGGAACTGAATCTAATCCCTCAAATGATCGAGAAGCACAGGCAGGGAGCCTTTTCCTTGCTAGGCAGAAATGACACTAGAGGCCAAAGGGGCCAGATTGAACCAGAAACTCTGCAGGCCCATATGCCAGGAGGTGAGTCAGAAAAGGTGTTACATGCAACAGGGAATAGAAGTAACAGTTCAAGCTGGTGTGCGGGAATAAGGTTTTGAATCCAAAAAGAAGAAGACGAGTAAAAAAGCATGTTAAAATCAAGAGGGCAAGAAAAGGATAAGCAGAGGCATTCTGATTGACTGACGATTGATTGGCTAGAATATCATCAGATGGCAGTTGTTGCTTTTGTGAGCTAGAGGGATATGAACATGTGCTGGGATGACCCTGTTAAAAGGGCCAGGACTGTTAACTTTACAACCTTTGGTAAGGTTAGAATTTTCCTGGATTTGCAAGGTCAAGGACTCGTTTCTTTTAGCCCATATTCTATTACTCCCAATTTTTCTTTATCATCATTTTACTTTTCTTTGACATATTCAATTCAGAGAGTCTGCAGGAAAAACCCTTAGGATCTCAGTGGCTTACAAAAGTATATTTCTTGCTTATGGTGAACAGGTAAGGGAGGCATGGGGGCATGCAGATGGTTTTGCTTCCTCTTGTACTCAGAGATTCAATATGGCTGACGTTCCATCTCAGCTGTAGTCTCCGGAACACTAGGCTTCTATTTTGCCTCTATTGACTGCTGAGTCCAGAATTGGTACACATCACTTCAGCTCACATGTCCTTTCCTTGGCTATTTCCAGTCATGTGGCTCCACTCAACTTCCAGAAGCCTAGGAAATGCAAAAAACATGTGAAGTATTTGGTGAATATTATTGTCTTTGCTGTAGGGAGAAAGACTAAGTGTTGTTGGGTAGAAATTATAAAGAAGTCACATGTGAGGGTGTGACTCTGTTTGATGGAGTAGCTTCAAGAGGGCCATCACTGGGCTGATGGTTTTACTTGCTTTAAATGGTCCAGTTTGCTAACGTCTAGTTTTTATCCAGTTGCCACTTTCTGTTCACTTCATTTCCCCCTGATGCCTTTTTGTGATTTTTTGAACTTTCCTTTTGTGCACTGGGGTCAATAATTCCAAGCATCTGCTCTAAAACATGAGGGTATGATACCTCTTCATACTGCACAGCAGTTGTAGAGATAAAATCAGGTCTTCTTTTTTTTTTTGAAGGTAGCATAGCATAAAGATAGCATTTTTTAAAGTTAGCACAGAATATTTATCTGTAAATGTATATAGATTTAGAAATACCTTTCTTAAATTTTTGCCTAGTCATTAGCCTTGTAGGTAATAGCCAGTGATCAGGTAGACCTGGACAAAAGCATTTGCACCCTAATTCTGAATTTGGTGATTTAGTAAAGAATCACATAAAGGGGACATGTGGTTTCAATGAAGAGTGGTTTTTGACCTCTTCCCCAAATGAGTGATGGTGCACCTAAGACCTATTATTTATAAGCAGGTTAATATTGCCCATATGTCTCTCTTGCTGAAGATTAGAAGTAGAATTCAGGAGGCTACTGATCCAGATGGGGCTTTCTCATTCAGCACAAGGAGAGATGTTCTGTCAATAAGGTCAAATTTAAGTTACTAACTCAGGTTGAGGCCCTTTGGAAGGATTCTGGGCAAGCCATAAAATCTCAAAGCAAGCATCAATTGACTTTGACTCATGTACAACTAGACTATGTTTATGGAGACTTTCTTAAAAGGAGTGTGGATGTGGAGGCAAAACCTGTTGCTGCTGGTATACAATCTCTGCTTTCAAAAATTTTTTATTTCTCTGAAGCAGAAATGTAAATAAGGAATTCTAGTATGTTGTTTTGTTGTAAATACTGTGGTAGATATATGTCCCTGTTTTCAATAACTGAAAAGCCTCTACTAGAGTGGGGTTATAAAATTATATTTTTTATGACTCAACACTTAAGGACTCATTGATGAAATTAATGTACATGCCACTATTAGAATTCTGTGTGTATAACTTGTAGGTCTTCAATAACTTGAGGGAAAAGGGAAAATATAGTTTAAGAGGTCTCATCTAGAAGATATTAAAAGTTGAATAACTTATATTTGGATTCTGAGTTTGCCACTTATCATGTCCATAATCGCTGATGTGACTGAGTAAGTAACCTAACCTTTCTGAGCCTGTTACTTCATTAAAAAAAAAAAAAAAAAAAAAGAGAGAGAGGGTAGGGAAGGAGGAGCATTGAGTTTCTATAGTAACCACACTTCTTGAGCTTAAAAATTGGGTGCTTTCACGATCAAAGTAAGGGATGTTAGTGTAATACTGAACTCAGTAGTTTTTCAAGGCCTGTTTTACCCTTACTGGTCTTGGACCCAACTCCACCCCCAAAAACCTAAATACGAACACAGTCACACAGTCACTCATAAAGGACATTCCCATCTCTGGAAGGCTGAAAAATCCTCCACAAAAGATGTTTACCTCAAAAAGGTAGAATCTTGGAACTTATGAATGCTACCTTCTTTGGGAAAAGAGTCTTGGAGGATGTACTAAGTTAAAGAGATCTTGGGAAGAGATCATCCTGGCTTATCCAGGTGGGCCCTTAATCCAATGGCAAGTGTCCTTAAAAGAGATATACTGAGAAAAACAAACACACAGAAGAAAAAACGATGTGACAATGGAAGCAAAGATTCAAGTGGTGTAGCCACAAGCAGATGAAGCCAATTTATGCTGACAATTACCAGGAGCTGAAAGAGGAAAGGAAGGATTTTCCTCTAGAGCTTCTAGAGGAAATATGGCCCTGTCCTACTAGCACCTAGGTTTCAGACTTCTGTTTTCCAGAAGTGAGAGAATACATTTCTGTTGTTTCAAGCCATGAAATTTATGGTAATTTGTTACAAGAACTAACCATTTCTATGTCTTTTCTCAGTTAATTCCTGCCTCTCTTTCTCTATTAACACAAATTAGAATCCTACCTACCCTCAGTATCACTTTTTTAGTTAAAATCTTTTGATTACCCCTACCCCCAACAATAAGGATTAATCTTGTCTCCCCCTTTTCCTATGGTATTTTATTTATACCTGTTAAAATTTTGACTTCTAATATTCCAGTATTTGCCTTTTTATCCTGCCTCAGTGCTTATTTGATTACTGGAATAGAGTCAGCATTTCATAAATATTTCCTGTGTAAATATGGGGCCATGACCCATTAATGCCGGAATAGGGCCAATTTTTAAAGTAATTCCACATAGTGCCAGTCCCTAACCTCCCAAGTTTCTGGCTTCTTACTTGGAAATTGCTTTACAGATTCTGTGTTTTAAAACTGGTAGGGGAAGGCTTAATGGAATAAGAGTAATAGGAAAAGAGAGAAAGTTAAAAAATAACTTTAATACTATAGTTACATTAATATTTCATTAATTAACTAAAATTCTCTAAAATCACAATTGCCACATTTTTACTTATTTACATCATACCTTGTTCATAAAATAAAAAGGGTCTGGCCTATATACTGTATGATTCCAACTGTATGACGTTCCAGAAAAGGCAGAGCTATAGGGACAATAAAAAGATCAGTGGTTGTCAGGGTTTAGGGGTTGGGGGGAGACTAGGGGAAGCACAGAGGACTTTTAGGCTAGTGAAAATAATCTGTCTAATACTACAATGATGGATATGTCATTGTACACCTGTCTGTCCAAATAGTTGGAATATACAACACTAAAGGTGAACTCTTAGGTACTCTATGGGCTTTGGGTGATGATAATGTACCAATGCAGGTTCATGATTGTGTGCATTGTACCACTGGTGAGGGCTGCTCATAATGGGGGACGCTATGCATGTGTGGGGCAGAAGGTATATGAGAAATATCTTATCTTGTATTCAGTTTGGCTGTGACCTAAAGCTGCTCTAAAAAATAATTAATAGTAATAAATAATGAAGAGGGGAGATGTGAGGAGATGTGAAATATTAGGGAATATATCTTCGGTGGCAAAATCTGAGGCACCAGAATGAGTCACTCAGTGGCATATCTCCTTGGGTCCTTTAGACAGTTCAGAGAGGCCATTGTCTAATACTGGGTCTGTGGGATGGTACGTGGGATGGTCTTAGGTGCAAGGATCCGAGCCTTCATGTTCTCTAATGCTGTGGAAAAAACACAAACAGTGCTCCTTTTATTAAGTCTTCAAACAGCAAAATATTTTCTTTTAGATTTTATTTATTTATTTGAGAGAGAGAGAACGCAGAAGTGGTGGGGAGGGGCAAAGGGAGAGGGAGAGCTGAGCAGGGAACCCAGGGCAGGGATCCATCCCAGGACCCTGAGGTCCTGCCTGACCTGAGCCAAGCAGAAGGCAGACACTTAATTGACTGAGCCACCTAGGCAACCCATACAGCAACATGTTTTTTGAGAGCAAGATATTTTGCTTCTCTGAAACTGGATTTCATCATCTAGAAAAGGAAGGGTTGATGTACCTATTTGGAGAGGCTGCCCACCCTAAATCCTTTTTAAAAAAAAAATGTCTCCCATTGCCTTATCATGCTTGTACTAGAACACTCCTCCCCGACTCCCTCTAAGTAAACCAGGAGTGAGACACTATAGACCTCCCAAATGTTAATTTTTATCACATGGAAATTACTCATCATCATTATCATATGGTTATGCTGATGCAGAGTTCTGCCTGTCTTAAAACTAGACCCATGCTGCAAGGTATGTCACTTACTGCTTGTGCTTAAAAATCTCTTTTAAAAATTACTTTTTGAAATGGTGCTTAGTTATCTTTTTTCCAGAAAGGAAAATGATGTTTATAGCCTCAGCTTTAAGAGTTATATTTTAAAAAAAGAAAAAAAAAAAGATCAAATTGCTATGGAAAGAAGAAAGCTTATTTCTTACCTTTAAAAGATGTCCCACCTGAGACAAACATTTAAAAATATATTTAATTCTTGAAGGAAGCTTTTGAGAGCAACATAAGGAAATGAAGGAGTGTGCCTAGAAGAGAAATCATGTTTCAATTTCATGCTCTGGTTTCTTCCTGTAAGCTACAACATACATATTTTAAAAGGATAATAGCGATTTAAAAAAAAAAAAAAAAGGAATAGATACAAGGGACAATGCTGGTCATGTGGATTGTCTGACTTTATTTACACAGTGACGATGTTGTTCAAGATGGACCTAAAATGCTAACCCCAGATAGATGCCATCTGGGACTGGAGCTAGTGTTCTCTGGGGAGATCCTCATTCTCAGGCCTGAAACATAGAAATAAGACCCCTAGATAATTCAGCCTTTCTCCCGATAGACCATCATGGAGGAACTATAAGCTCAAGTTACTTTCTAAGTCATTTAATTGTTTAGCAAAATGCAGTGAAAAATACTCTGTGCAAAGACTTGTTCTAGATCCTGTAGAAGTTAGAAAGAGGAGTTATGTTGGATTACACAAAAGTGAGGGAAGGAGCAAGGTGGGAGGGGAAAATCGGGACAGAAGTTAATGGAGATGGGAGCGAGACATGCAGTATAAGTTTGATTAGGCAGAGCCCAGGGAGCTTGAGTTCCAAATTAAGAGACTGGCATTAGAGATGAGGTCTCTAAATTATGTCTTTGGGAACTTTATTTTGAGTTCCATTCTAGAATCAGGGAAGAGAGAGAGTATTTGAAATAATTCCCAAATAAATGACATGGATTCAGAAGTGTCTCTAAGATGGTTTCAACCCCTTGGCAATTATTCAATTATCTGAAGTTAAAGGATGCATAGAAGGGGAGAAGTCTAACATTCTTAGAGTACATACTGTGTGCCAGACACTTAATCTGTTATCTCATTTAACTCTAAAACAAATCCATGAGATAGATGTTGTTTTCTCCATTTTTAAATGAAGAATATGAGACAGAGAATAATTAAATAAGTTAACCAGTGTCCCACTGCTGGAGTCGTAGAGCTAGGATTCCACATTCCCTTTTTTTTTTTTTTCTTTAAGATTTTATTTATTTATTTGACAGACAGAGATCACAAGTAGGCAGAGAGGCAGGCAGAGAGAGAGGGAAGCAGACTCCCCATGAGCAGAGAGCCCGATACGGGGCTCGATCCCAGGACCCTGAGATCATGACCCGAGCTGAAGGCAGAGGCTCAACCCACTGAGCCACCCAGGCGCCCCTCCACATTCTTTTTATCCCTATCATGAAAATTTCCAAAGAGAAATGCAGTATCAAACTTTGTTGTGGTGGTGGTTGTTTAGGTTTATGGCCAGATTAATGTGTTCAAGATAACTGTAGTTTCATTCTGCCTCTGCTAGGGGCAACATAGAGCCTCTGATCTGTAGGTGGTGGTCTCCTTTAATAAGTGTCCCTAAGTGCCTGCCCTTCATTCCTTTGTTTAACAAATATTTACTGAGCTGCTTCTGGACGCCAGGTAAATATTCGAGTGTTGTAGATGTATGCATCAGTGAACAAAACTCACAAAATATCTGTTCTCACAGAGCTTACAGTCTATTTAGAGGGAGACAGGAAATAAAATACAAAGCACGATGAAGAAGTAAAATGTATACCATGTTAAAAATTAATAACTATGATGGAAAAATTAAAAAACAAACCCCTCAGGATAAGTGAGGATGGATATCACGGTGCATGGGTAGGTGTCATTTAGAAGGTGAAAAGTGAGCAGAGACAGGAAGCAAGTGAGGGATTTAATAAAGCTGAAGTCAGAAATAAAGGGGCCTTAACATTCAAAGAATCCAGACACGGTATCCTTAGAAAAAACATTAGAACGTGTTTCTAGGCCAATATGGCTGGTGCAGAGTGAGTTAAGGAGAGACTAGGATAAGTTAAGGTCAAATTGGATTGGGGAAGGACAGATCATGAAACACATTGTAGGTCATTACATGGGCATTGGCTTTTCCTCTGAGTTGAATGGGAAGGTGATGCAGAATTTTTAGAAAATCTGTGATATGTCTTTAGCTTTTAGAAGATTATCTCTCCTGTGTTGATAAAATAAGTCAGAAGAAAGCGGGGTAAGGTCGAAATAGGAAGTAGTGGACTCTTGCAATAAAAGGTGAAGATGTTAGTGGCTTAGATTGGGGTGGGGTTAGTAGAAGGAAGGGTTGGATTCTGGATATTTCGTAAATATCAGTTCAGCAGGTTTGAGATGAATTTCATGCATGGATTTCAGAGAAAAAGAGGATTTTAGAATGACCCCAGGATTTTTGCCTGAACAACTACAAGACTGAAATAATCATTAAATAAAAGGAAAAGGCTAAAGAAAGATGACTGGGAGGAAAGACCAGGAATTTTTTCATTTGTTTTTTTTTTAAACAGGTTGAGTTTGAGATACTTGCTAGATGTATGTATCAGTTGTCTATTGATGCATGACAAACTTCTTAACACTAACTTAACAGCTTAAAATAACACCACTATTAAAATAACTTAACAGCTTAAAATAACACCCACATTATTAATTCACGTTTCTCTAGGTAAGAAGTCTAGACAGGTTCTCTGCTTAGAGTTTCACAAAGCCAAAATGAAGAGCTCATCCAGACTGCTCTCGTAGCTGTACGTTCTGGGAAAGAATCCATTTTCAGGTTTATTCACATTGCTGGCAAATTTCAAATTCCTTGTGGTTTAAGACTAAGGTCCCTATATCCTTGCTGGGCTTTTATCAGAGGAGTCACTCTCTAGTCATTGTTCATGGTTCCTCCATCTTCAAAGACAGTAACATTCCGTCAAGTCCTTTCCTTGCCTCAGATCTCTCTGACTTTCCCATCTGCCTTCCTCTTCTGCAGACACCCTGGGAAAGCTCTCTGCTTTTAAAGATCTATTGTGATTAGGTGAGGTAATTTTTCTTTTTATAATACAAGAACATAATCATTAGAGGAGTAACAGAGGAAGTAGGAGAAGATGAAAGGGTGAAGGTTATGGGAGTCCACTTCAAAGTCTCACTAGTACTACATACAAGTAGAGATGTTGAATAAGAAGTTAGTTATATGAGCCTGGAGTTTAGGGACAAGGTGTCAGCTAGATTTGGAAGTTTATGTTTGAAGTCTTGATTTCTTTCTTCCCTATAACCTCCTTAAGAGGTTGGGAGTGAGTTGCTAAGGAACACTGAGCCATGGGTATGGATGGAGCTATTGACACAAGGTTAGACATTTCTGTTACCTAAAAAGTGCCTAAAATAAACATTTCAGTGATTCACTTCATTGGGCGGATCTGATTGGAATGTCATGCTTGTAGTGATACGGACTTTTCTGCCTAGAATGTGTGGTCACCGTTATTTATAAAAAATCTACTTCAGTCTCAATGGCAGACTGTGGCTGCTCCCTAAATTGTTCATTTGTTCAATCCTAAATGGTGCCCACTGTTCTCACCAACTTTAAGTAGGTCTATGTCAAAGAAAAATTGCATTCAGTGTTTTCTTATTCCAAGAAATCTAGGGCTAAAATTCAGCACCCATAGAAGCAGAAACTAAGCTGCTCTGTGTGAGATATGTTGAGCATGTCCTCTGGATGGAATAGTAAGTAGTTAAGAAGAAACCACCAGGACTTTTATCACTCATCATCTGGTGAATTAATTAACCTGAGGCTTGACTAATGGGAAGCTATTTTGCTGTTAAGGGTGATTAATTAACAAATTCTCCTACTTAGGAGTTAGTGCTTATATAGGCACATATGCATATATATGTATATTAATATATCAGTGTGTGTATATATATTGCACTATTAGGCATGATTATTTAAAATAGTATTTGCAGTTTGTTTTAAAATAGTGTAAATAATTTGAAATAAAAGCAAAGGAATTGCCTCTTCCTGGAAGTTTCAGGAGCTAATGAATAGTCCCCATGGTCATATTAAATTGACATCCAACAGAAAAGAAAATAGAGCCAGGTGACTCTTTTCTTGTCAAAATCATTAGCTTAATGGTAGAGGACACAGGACAAATGAACTGTAGAAGCAATTGTGAGCCCTACTTTTGTCATATGACAAACTCTCCACCTAAGCAATGGGAACTAGGTGGGTGGGGATAGGAAGGGGGAGGGTATTATGAACAGCTGCCAGATCATTTCTGTTATGTTTAGTTCAGCCTGAATTAGGAAGAAAGAAAAAAAAATGAAGGATGTCTTGTGCTCTAGGATGAATAAATATTGTTGAATCAGATGTTAAGATTGTCTTTAACAAACTTAATAGCATCCAGAAATCCAAAGGAGGGAGATTACTTAGATGATAATGAATCTGAAATTTGTATTCAAGAAAAGCAAATTATTTGGCCTGAGGGGGAGTGTGGGGGTGAGACTCAAGGGGGGAAAACAGCTATTTCCTAACATTCAAAGCATCGTCCTGATAAAGAAAGAAAATATTTGTTCAGCATTACATTAAAGAGTAGGGCTAGAATGAATGATTGGAAATTAAGAGCATCTAAAACATTTGAGATCAATGTAAGAATGGTCTTTCTAAGAAAAAACAAGCAGAATCTTTTACTTGAATTATTTAAAGAAAAGTTAATACACCACTGGTGAGAAATGTTTGTACGTTGTTCTTTATAAACTAGGTGATCTTTCATCCTGATCGGACTCTAAGATACTGTGAGCCTATAAAGTAAGCTAGTTTTATTATAGACTTGAGCTCATTACATATGATAATTCAAGTCTCTAAAGTAGTAAAATTACTACTAAATTTTTTTTAATTTCTATTACCTATCATCTATATCATGATATCCTTGTGAGAGACTGCTAGTTTTTCTTCCAAAAGCTAGTGTCTCTTTTTTTCATCAAAATGGAACCCCAATATTTTTTGCTGATCACTGGCTACCCAGATAAAGACTTCACTTTCCAGCTTCCTTTATCTATATTGAACCAGAAAAAAATGGCCAACGTATTGCAAGTAAAAGTGACATGTGGCAATTTTCCTAAAGCTTTCTCAGAGACAGGTGCTTCCATCTCTGTCATTTCAGCCCCCTTTACCTTGTCCTCCTTTCTGCTGACGTGATGTCTGCAGGGGAAGAGAACCTGTTGGATCCTGAGTTGTTTGGAATATGGAGAGCCTTCCTAATGAAGAAATTAAAGAGTAGTGTTAAGTGTTAAGCTTAAGTGTTCTAACTACACATACACAGGTAACTATATGAGGCGATGGATATGTTAATTAGCTTGCTTATGATGAACACTTTACATTATATTTGTATATCAAATCATCAAGTTGTATAACTTCAAAATATACAATTTTAGTTATCAATTATACCTCAATAAAATTGATGGGGAGAGAAATAGGAGCCTCTCACAGAGCTTTATGAAGCAAAGCTCAATGCCTGTATCCAGACCTTTTCCATGAGAGAAAAATAAATTACTTTTAATACTACAGCCCTTTTTTTCCATGACATTTAAAACTTAATTCTATACAGATATATAACTGTATAATAGAATGATAGCTATTCCTATAGCAATTCCTAATTGATAATTATAATTCATCATAGATGGTAAAGACATTGCAAAAATAGTTAAATATATTTCTTAAATGCTACTTTTAATTTGTTTAAAATTTACACTATTTTTAAGCTTGTAAATAATCTGAAAATTGTAATTTATTTGCTTTTTCAAAAAAGCAAAGTTAGTTATAACAGTTCTATCTTGTGTCTTCAACATTCACAATATAGACACTTTTCCTTAGAAAATCTACCACTTAGCCAGAAACTGAATCAACATTATAGTATTCCTGCGATCTCAAGAACACTCTGGGGAGAGCTGAAGCAGACTCAAGCATATATATTAATACATGCTCTACAGACATTCTCATGGGACTCTGCAACCCTGATTTAGTGACTTTCTAGCTATTCAGATAAAAAGACTATTTAGAGTTTATATCTTTGTGGGAAGGACTATACCCTGTTAGAGTAAAGTTATTATAAAATATTAGAAAGAAATAATATTCCTTTAATAAACATCCTATTGATATCTCCTATAGATATGAAAAGTTTTATGTAATTGATGTAGCATAGCCAATAGACCATGGCAAGCTTTCTAGCACTGTCCTTTAAATGAACTTCATGAAAGCCCAAGACAATATCTCAGATGGGGAAAAAAAAAAGTGTATTTTATAGGTTTGGATATGCTTAAGTAGATTCCAAGGCTCATTCTCTAGAAAATCACTAGGATATCTCTTTAGGACCATATTCTGCCTTCTTTATAGAAAAGTTATGTAATCATTTATAGTTTCGGTTAAAGATAAGTTAACATAGGCTAGAAATTAATTTCATTTTCTCAGGAATTCCCTAAACATACTAAATTTCACTGAAAGCATTTTACACTTTATACTAATTTTATTTTATTAATATGTATTTGAGCACAATGACTAGGTGTTATACAGCAAACCCAGACAAAATTTTCCTTTCAAGATCATTATCGAACACTGGAGTAGGGCTGCATTATCAGAGATACCTGGAACAGGGTTTTGCTATTGTTTTGTTTTTGTTTTTGTTTATGTAGTCTCCATGCCCAACATGGGGCTCAAACTCATAATGCTGAGACCAAAAGGTTCACGTTCTACTGATTGAACCAGCCAAATGCCCTAAAGGAGATGTTTTTAAAACCCATGTACCCAGCTCCCACACATGACTTGCTGAATCAACACCACACTTGTATCCTAAGAAACTTCCTTTTTCTTTCTTTCTTTTTTTTTTAAGATTTTATTTATTTATTTGACAGACAGATCACAAGTAGGCAGAGAGGCAGGCAGAGAGAGGAAGGGAAGCAAGCTCTCCACTGAGCAGAGAATCCGATGCGGGGCTCAATTCCAGGACCCTGGGATCATGACCTGAGCCGAAGGCAGAGGCTTTAACCCACTGGACCACCCAGGCTTCCTTTTTCTTAAAGGAATGGAATCCCCAAATTTTAGCTTGTCACATGGCTCTCCAGAATGAAAACTTCACTCTCCAGCCTCCTTTGTAGCTAGCTTTGGCCATGTGATGTCTTCATGCAAATGGACCCACCAACATTTGGAGCCAATTATCATGGCTTTCAGTTAGCCTGAATTTAGCCACTAAAATAGTGCTGATGGAAATCCTCCCTTTTGGGACACTGACAGGTCTCGGGACACCCTCGATTACTGCAAGCTATGAAAAAATACAAATAGAATTACCCTTCAAAACACACTTATGTGGAGCAAAACTTCAAGTTGTCTTTCTCAGTAAAAGGTTTTAAAAGCATATTACGAAGTAAAACCACAACTAGAAACTTCCAATAAAGGCATTTGTAGTTCAGTTGTTTTTTTTTTTTCTATGAAAAGGGGAAAAAAATGACAAAAATAAAATGCAATATTAGGTGTTCATTTGCAAGTGCAACTTACCAGATTGCAGTCTCTTTATAGAGTCACCCCTACCTTGCTGTCTCCTGTACTGTAGGCTAATGGGAGGAGAGCCCCAGGTATGGCAGGGTCTTAAGTCAAAGGGAATCAGAGATGTTCATGCTATAGAAATCCCTGGCAAAAGAAAAAGGAATGAAAATATTTCTAAATACATCTCAACAGTAAAAACAAATTATTTTTTTCTTTTAATTAACTACAGATTTAGATTATCCAGAGTTAATTTTGCAACCATGATACAACTGAAATAGTTATCCAGTACATATTTGACCTGGTATGTATGTAACTGCACTAATTTGACCTTGGAAATCAAATTAATATATATGTTACCTTGTACAAAAACAAGGGATGTTTCCCTTCTTTAGCCTGTGGAATGATTTAAATTTACAGTAGAAGATAGAGAAGTACTGTATTATATAAAATACCTCATTGTTTCTATTTAAGGAAAACATAACATGACATTGAAACATTCATATGTGTATTTTGACTTGCATAGTCAAAATAGAATGCTCAAGAATTAAAGAGTAATATCAAAGTAATTAATGACAACCATGTATGTATGTAGGCATATATTAATGAACTTAGCTCTGGACCTTTAAGTTATCAGGTTAATGCTATGGCTAATTTATAAGTTTCTCCTGGATTAAATTCCCGCTAAAATTTTGTTCTGATGGTTTATTAATGGAGTATATAAATATATTAATAATAGTGCAACCTATAGTTAGTAGAGAATAATCACTGCTATCATTTTAAGAGAGAAAGTAGTTGGAGAACCAGACAGCTAAGTTTGCCTCCATGATGTTCTCTGGTGTTTGAGTAACAAGGGAACACCAAGAATTTCCAGTACAAGAGCGATTTTTACTGATCTACACATGTGTCACTGAGCCCCTTCCAGCACTCCAGTCAAGAAAACCTGCCACAAATAAATAAAAAATTAAAAAAAAAAAAAAAGAAAGAAAGAAAACCTGCCACTTCTTTGTCCTGATGTAAGGTGCTCAGGGAGATGAGTGATTCATCTCATTTGTAAATGAATTATAGTAGGATAAATGGGAGGCTTCCTTTGAAACATAAGAATATGAATAGGAAATTTTTTGTTAGTGTTGTAGGAGCATGCTCTGGTAATGAGTATTCTGTGATTATCTTGCAGCCTATCAAGTAGATCATTTGTTCTGGTCATACTTAAGTGAAACAACGGCTAGAGGAATCATCTAATGGTCAGACAAACCGAAGATACCTCAGAGTTTCTCAGCTTTGGCACCACTGATATTTTGGCCAAGTTTTTCTTTGTTGTGGGTACTGTCCTCGTCATAAGATGTTTGGCAGCACCACTGGCCTCCAGCCACTGTATGTGCTAGTAGCATCCACACCTCATTATGACAACCAAAAAATGTCTCAGAACACTGCCAGGTGTTCCCTGGGATGAGGGTATAATTGCCCCTGATTAAGAACCACCTATTTATCTAATGACCAAAGTTACAGGATTTTCAGAAGAGGAATTGGCTGAGTCTGTAACTGCATGTGATGAAGTGAGTGTAATTTATGAGATTAAAAAAAATATCGATATAAAAATAAACTAATGTTTTTCAAATGCTAAGTAACATTTTTTGGTTGTACACTCATTAGGAGGTGTTTTATCTTGTATATTTTCAATTACTAAAAGCATAGCAGAATAGCTCACATTAAACCATTGTTGGGACACCTGGGTGGCTCAGTGGGTTAAAGCCTCTGCCTTCGGCTCAGGTCATGATCCCAGGGTCCTGGGATCAAGCCCCTCATCGGGCTCTCTGCTCAGCGGGGAGCCTGCTTCCTCCTCTCTCTCTGCCTGCCTCTCTGCCTACTTGTGATCTGTCAAATAAATAAATAAAATCTTAAAAAAAATAAAAAATAAAATAAACCATTGTTACCTAGTATTAGAGATTAGTGAGATTTCTTGTTAAGAAAGTAAATAAAAGATAATATTGTATTTAGTGCACATAAATAGTAAGATGTTAGGGAGTATCATTAGAATAGAATAAATAGTGGCATTAGAATAAAAATGAGTATAACTGCTAAGGTATCTAAGTCTTGCTTAATGATGTCAAAGTTGGAGCAGATATTAACAGGTCAGGCAAAACTGAATTTATAAAAACGTATATAAAGAAGAGAGCTGAAACACTGGGGCAATGTTCATTCCTTCTTGTATATATTTTGTCACCAAATTCTTAAAGATATAAACATCTTGATGATAGGGTCTTATTAAGCTTTGTCTTATTAATCTTAAAATACCTAGCATTTTCTGTGGCTCAAAATATGTAATTATTAAATAACTGTTGAATTAATTATCTCTTCCTATTTATTTACACTGTTTTAGTTTCATTTGCAAATACGTCTTGCTTGGAATTGTGCTATCTTTCCACATAGTTTTGTTCTGTTTGTTTGTTTTTGTTTGTTTGTTGCTTCTAATTTCATTCTCCACCATAATATAGACAAAAAAATTTTTTTTTTGAAAACTCATTTGGATCATAGAAGTTCCTTGATTTAAACTCATAGTTGACTTCCTATCACTGAGAAAAATCCTAAGACCTTTGGCAGTAAGCATATTTGAAATTTTAATCTAGCCCCAGCCTACCATTGCTACCTCATCTCCCACTGCTTACCCATGTGCTCAGATACTCAGCCATGCTGTCCTTCTTGCAGTTTTTAGAAGGAGTCAGGCTTTCTTGCATCTTTGTCACTATGTTCATGCAATTCCCTCAACCTGGATTATTCTCTGCCTCTCACCTGGTTTGACCTACTCTTAAGATAGATATATCCATCGCTTGATTCTTAGTCAAAAGATCGTCTTTTCTGCATAAAGTGTCCCAGCTGAACCGTCTTTCACTATACTTTGTTTTCATATGTACTACCTTTTAGTACTTCTCTTCTGCAGTCTTCCTAAAAATTTTTTATGACCTACACTAAAACGTTATTATGTTGTATCATAACTGTCCATAAGTCAGGTCTGGCTGGGGTGTAATCTTTCCTTGTGTTTTACTTTGAGAACATGCAGGTAGTAAAAAAGTTTTCCAGTTGTCTCTTAGGGGGCCTTCTTTGGTACCTTCACAACCATAGACCTCCCTGCCGCTGCCAACAACCTGTGGAAGATTCCATGTCACCCAAACCATAAGGCCCTCCCTCCCCTGTCCCACCATCCTCTTACTTTCCAGCCCCACTGGAGTACTTATGGTTCTCTCAGACCCATGCACAAGACTCTGGAAAACAGAAGTGGAATGACAAAATCTAAGGCCATACACGATTCAAATCCTGGCTCTGTTATTAACTCACATGTGATATTGAAGAAGTAATCGTCTGTAAAGTATGAATAATAATGGATTAATCTCATGAGGTTGTTGTAGAAATAATATAACTAAAATATGTAAAGCAGTTAATTAGAGCCTGGCACATACTGAGTGTGCCATCATTATTCACTATTCTTTTATATAAAGATGTTATTTAAGAGCAAGCTGAGCTTAGAAGTGTTAAGAGAACAATTTGGTTGAGAGAGAGCATAGTACAGCGATTTGCAGAGGCTCAGAGCTGAGCCATTTAAGTTCACAACAGCTCTATGACCTTTGATAAGTGACTTAACTCTGTGCCTCAGTTTCTTAAGGTACTAAAAGGAAGATCATTACTCCTATGATCACTGGGTTTTTGTAAGGATTAAATGACATATCACATGTAAAATACTTAGAATTGGTAATAAGTTTGCTAATTTATTGTTACTAATAAGGTAGCTGGAAAGGCATTTCTGTACTCATACCTATTCAAAAATTTGTCTCCAGTGCCACTCCACTCAATATTTCTGTTGCTTTGAACTCTACCCGTTATTCATTCTCTTTGGTATTCCCACTTATTTAAAGTTCCCCCGCATCTCTTCTGGTATCTAGAAAGCATGAGTAGCACTTCACATTTAGTCCAATGAGTTCTGGAGGAGAATGAACTTCCCTCCATGAGCAGAGATTTGCTTCCTCTAATTCCAGTTCCTTTTCCCCACCACACAAAGCTGTGGGCTGGTGTTTACTGGGGTCACCAACAAGGAAGCAAAGCTTGAAAATCTAAAATTTCCTTAGAGTCAACCTGCCCAACTGTATCCCCTGTCGAGGAAGGAGTGTGTTTCCTATTAACTTCAATCTGGCCCAGGCCCTTTAGAAATGTTTGACATCCCTATCAACATCCTTTCAGCATGTTTAAAGCAACTTAACATTCTCTTGTTCCACCTAAAATCCAGGTGATTAAACAAGAAGAAAAAGAAAAAAGCAGAACTCCCTAATTATGAAAAGTTGTGTTCTTTCTTTGGGGCTGAATGGAACCAGCAGACAGTAAATAAGTTTAGTTCTAGAATCTTCCTCAGAAAGTGATGGTGCGGAAGTTGGACAATTCATTTTACCACTTCTGTTTACATGCATTCTGCTGAAGGGAGAGGGAAAGTTGAGGTAAAAATGATGACGAATGACAGGTAAAGAGAAAATAGAATTCTGAGTTAAATTCGGGCTTTCTACTAGAAAGCATACAGAGACATAGAATTTTAAATTTACTATTTATAAAATAAGTCTGATATGAACTTCTTTCTTCCCTCAAAAGTTTTCAAATGACAAGTTGAATACAAGTTTATTATTATTTCTAAACTAAGGGATAACCTGGGAATTTGTTTTGTGCTTCCCATACTATAGTTGACAAATATTGCTTCCTTTATATGAAAGCAAATCTTAATAACTGTATTTTCAAATTTAATGTAGTATATCTCAAAAAGATAAATTCTTCTTTTAAAAGTACTTCTTCCCATAATAGGACTTGAAAAGGGCAATTTATCCCATTTTGAAAGTGGTAATATCATAAATTGGCGGTTATCATAATATAGCAATTGATTACTTTAAAGTACATAAATGCATAATTCATGCCTTGTGGCCCACTGATTAAAGGAATAAGTGACCGTATAGATAATACTAAGATGTAGACAGATTTCAAATATTGCCCAGAATGTTTCGATCATGCTAATTCACTTCAGGCAACAGAGACTAAATTACGTTTATTTAATTTGCTTTCACCTCCCTCCTCTTCATCCGGGAGCAGAGTCATGTGCCTGGATGTTAATTATAACCACACCTTGTGATCAGTGATGTTTTCATAAATATAATTTAAAAAAGACGGAGATGGGGCGCCTGGGTGGCTCAGTGGGTTAAGCCGCTGCCTTCAGCTCAGGTCATGATCTCAGGGTCCTGGGATCGAGTTCCGCATCGGGCTCTCTGCTCGACGGGGAGCCTGCTTCCCTCTCTCTCTCTCTCTCTGCCTGCCTCTCTACTTGTGATCTCTCTCTGTCAAATAAACAAATAAAATCTAAAAAAAAAAAAAAGAAGACGGAGAGACTTAGAGGGCTTTTTGTATTTCCATGGTGATGTACACAAACAAGTAAAAAATGTGCCTCCCCTGAATGTGTGATTAGCACAGCCCCGATCGAGCCTGTGTGGGTTTTTCCAAAAGTTTGCTGACAGCATTCACGGTGGGTTCATGCAGGTGACACACAGAAATGCCCAAACAAACCAACTAGAATCCAGAAGAGAACTGCAACTACTGACAACTTGCCCTGCCTGTTTTACTGTTGGAGGTAAAAATCAGACACTTGCTGTTGTTCCTCTAATAAATATTTCAGACCCTTTGATGAGTAATTAGTGCAGACGCAATCCCCTTCTAATGGCACAAGGTGAAGGAAAGGAAAAATAAAATACGTTTTAAGTTCTGTGTCTTTTCCCACTACACCACTGGAATCCGCGTCTATCCACACAATAGATTAACTACCCTCTGTGCATACTGTATTTTGCTCAGCCCTTAATATTCCGAAGCGGGGCTGAGCAGTCGTTATCTGTGGCGGTTCCTGGGTGATTTTCAAGCCCAGCACTACCCACCCGAGTAGCAGTGACACCGGCTTTCACTGAAGCCTTATTACTCTTAAAAGAGCAATTTGGTTGGTCGCACGGCTATTAGGATCACACAGCAGCCTGAAGGCTGTCAGTACAACAGCTTCTCATCTTTTTCACACAATCCTGACATCTTTTCTCTTTTCTGCCGGACACGGACATGACTGTTTTTATCATTTTCCATCAAGCTCACCCAAAACTCTGAGGAATCTATTCCCACTGAAAGCAAAGGGAAGATCAGAAATTATTTTCGAGCTCCTGGAGCTGGAGCAGAGCTGACTGCGTGCTGAGAGGAGCCAGATCCGTGAGAAATGTAGCTTGGCTCCGGGCTACATCAGGGAGCTGCGACTTCAGCTGTGAGAGATGGCAAAACAACACCTACCTCAGGTTTTTCAATGATTAATGCTATTTTAATAACCGGGAGGGAAGAGGATGTGAGGAATTTTGTGACATTAACTTGTGGCAATGTTATCATTAGAGAAAGTGAGGAAATTGACTAGACTTGAACTTTTCTTCCTTTTGATGCTCTTTTTCTCTGGACCCACTCTGAGCAAGCTGACTCGGACCCCCTGGAAAGGAAAACCTTGGAAAGGAGGTAAGTGATCAAAGTTTTGCGTTAAAGATCTAAATGGAGTTAGCAGGGCTGATCAATGGCAACTTGAGGACAGCTAAAGGTAGAGCAGCTGCATCTGCTGGAAATCGGATTTTTATTTCAGGAAAGACGATCTGTGCTGTAGGTGGCGAGGAAGAAGAGTTCTTTCTGTGTTATTGATATAAATATATGTTTTTTTGCGATTTTTGGCTTTCGGGGCTATCGAAGCATGGCAAGGATTGTTTCCAGCAGGGAGGATATAGGGCCAGACGCGTGGTACTCTAGTGCAAGCATATGGGTGGTATCCTCAGGAAGCTGCATTATTTTTAAAAAAAGAAATGGGTCCTGAATATGTTAGATGCCTGAATTGTTTGGCAGATTTTGTGAACCGGTCAGAGGGCTGCCTGAGGAGGGGCATGTGATGAAACGCAGCGCCACCGACACTAATTTGCTGGCCGTCTCGATCAGTGTTGATGTGATAATAAAGATAAATTGCATTAACTTTATTGAAAAAAAAATCTGCTGAACAAGAACAAGCCTTTTGGTACTTTGGAGACTGGAAATCCATTTTCTTCTGCTGTCGAGAAATTCAGATGAGATGAGGGAGAATTTATGGTACTTTGACCCTGCCTTTTTGTAAAGTTCAGTTGATTCTGCTTTTCCTGAATGAATGCCGTTTGTTTATACTGAACACAAGTTACCAGCGTCTCTGTTCTGTGAATGCTCTAAGCCAAACGATGCTGCAGAAATAGCCCTTAAGAGACTTTCCGAACTCTGTTTGCATGTTTGGGGGAAAATCCTGATGGGAGATGTCGGAGGCTTTTGCTTGGCAGGAGCATTTCTTTTCACCTAACATTTTTCTCTCAGCTCCGGAAACGTTTTCTGGGTTTCCCCACCTTCGCTGTACTGTCAACGGTATGATGTGAGGTTAAGGAGAAGCATGAACATTAACAAGAAGTTTTAAAAATTCATCACAACATCTCAGCAGGATTTTCTAAATACAGGAGCCCCTTCAGTTTGATCTTCCTGTTTCTCCTTTTGTTGCATTAAGATATTACAAATCTTCTACCTCTAGTACCTGCGAGGGAAAAGTTCCAACAGGCACTTAGCTTAGATGGTTGGTGCAGATGTACTCCTGAGGAGTGGAGCTGCAAATTATCTTTGGGCATTGTAAATTATATCACCACATTACTGTATTTCCTTGTGTTATCAGTGTGTGTGTGGGGGTGGGGGTTCTTGCAAACTGCAAGCTGTTATTTATGTTAGCCCGCATGGTAGCTTTTTGGTGGCTTGGGATCTAGAGATGTATGGTGTGTTATCGACTCCAGGGGATGTCAAAAGTGTTAACTTGTACTTCCTATCTAATTTTTTCAAAGACAGTCTGCACCTCCAGCATGTAAAAGTACTACCATTTCCTGTGATAAACTTTAGCTGTCGACTTTGGAGCTCTAGCTACCCAGGGAGAAAGTTAGATCCATGCAAGGCTTGGGAAAAATTGTTAACCTAGTCAGAAAGGTTTATTTCAAAATATTTGCATGTGTTCCTAAGCATTTATTCATTCCACACAGCTTTAAATACAGATGCATTGGATTGCATTTGTAAATCAGGTCTGAAATGTTTCGTCTTTGAACATATGACTACTTTTTCCAATGTGCTCTAACTAGCTCAGCTAGAAATTTGCTAGCTCTGCTGTATGATGATGATATGACTCAGTCAGGTTCAGGAATAGGCAATCATAGCAACATATTTCATTTATCATTAAAAGGGTTTGTATATTTTAGAAAGGTCGGGCCAGTCACTAGAAAACTTTAAACTTGATGACCATTCTTTAAAATTATTTTCTTTTCAGTGTCTCTTTTTGTCATGGTAGATGCATTACATAAATATTTTCCACACATTCTGAGTTCCTGCACAGTAGTGTTACCTTGATATGCATATGTACATGCTGTAAATATTTATTTATTCATGATCTTGGTATTGATGGCTGTGTGTTATCTTTTGATGGATTGTAAAATTCTGTTACTTTTCCCTTGGCATATTATGAAGTCTTCTGAAACATATTTTTACAATTTTTCAGCATTATTTTCCTTTTCAGTAAGTAGGGGCCATTATTATTTTGTAGAATACCTACCAGAAGTATACGTATTTATGGAGTAGGCTGAAGGCGGGAAATGAGGGTTCTTAAATGAAACACTATGGCCAGAGGCAAAAAGGATCAAAGTTCAAAACACAAATAAATTTTGAAGAAGGTGATTTTAACTACTTTAAAAAAAATTGCTTCATATCAATGATTGATTGAAGCATTTCTGCTTTAGAGAAAGATCTTTAAAACTGATGCTCTTTTTTTCAAAAATCCTGGAAAAAGTAATAATAACAAAACAACAGAGTTTTCTTCTGAAAAAAAAAATTTTTTTAACTCACATTGGCTATGTGCATTTGTCTTAATCTGATTGAGCAGCTGTCAACCTCCATATGGTAACCTGCCCACGCTGACAATTTCCATTTTTGTTGTATTAGCAGGAACCACCATCCTGAGAGAGGGGGTTACTGGGGCAGGACCAGGGAGTAGTAGCTTCACAGATCAGTGGGTAGCTATGGCCTGTGAGGGGTGGTACAGACAGCACGAGGCAGGGCAGCTCAAAACAGGTATCTCTAAGCTGACTTGTAGAACATTTGGAAAAAATGCCGATTGTTGTTGGCTGCCAAGGGACTTTTAAGCTCATCAATGAACATGAATCTCAAATATAGGTTAATAGGCCAGCAAGTTTTCCCTGAGGCACATGCTTTTCTATTTAATCACAATATATGAACTCCTTAAGGGAAGGCAGGTGTCTCATCTGATTAGTTCAGAGCATCGCATATGTGATCATAAGTTTGCATTCATGATAAACTAACCAGAAATCCTGACTACAGAGCTGACATCATCCTCATTAGGATTAAAAGACCTAATTATTTTGCATTCAATTACTCTCACTGAGAAGACATCTAAAAGATGTAAAGAGTTCCATTCCAATGACTGTAACTTTACAGAGAAGTTCACATTGTAGAGAGTCAATATATGTAACAAAAAGAATTTAAAAAAAATCTCTCTTTCTCTTATAATTTCTGCTGTTGGAATTTAGAATTTAAGCCAAGTTTTAACACTTACAGTTACTATTGAAGGGGGAAATTAGGAGGTAAATAAGTATAAATAGAAAAATAGGTGTAAAAGGTATAAATAGGTAAAGCCAGACCCAAGGTAAGTCAAAACATTAAACACCTGGTGGAACGCAAACACTGACCAATCAGAACAACCCTTATCAAAGGAAGGGGAGGGGCCAATTTTGCTTGCAGTTAATGCCCCATCCACTCTTCCACTTGACCTTGACTCCATCTGACCCTCCCATAAGTGAGTGTTGAGTTCATTCAAGCTTCTCAGCTATGACCTAAGAATTAAACTATGGCAATAGAGCATAAAACTTTTGATGATTCAAAAGATTCTTTCACAAATCACTCATACTTGCTTCCTCTTAAAATTTTGTCAGTCAGTTGCCTGTGTTTGTCTTTACTAAACAAAGAAAACCACTCTGGCAGTTATGACCCCGTTCTCTAGGAAGGGTTTGAATGTATTATAAGCATATACTATAGCATTATTTCAACTCATGGTACGTTGAAGACTGATAGGGTGATACTTTGAATGCCATTTTAGATTTTCTTGTAATTATTTGCATGGTCCTGCATAATATATTGGCAATTATTTAGGGATTTGGGGCAATGTTTTGAAGGTTTTTGACCTTAAAAGTTTGTTGTTGTTGTTGTTGTTGTTGTTATTGTTTTAAGTGTTAACCATGTGCTGCTGTCTACTACCTACAAGACCATTTTTATGGTACTGATTCTGACATCTTTCCCAGTTATATGAGCTGGTAAGAAAACCTGCTTTGTTTGAGCAAACAACCTCAATACCTTATGTACTAAATAAAGGTTTTCATTTCTAAAATTTGCATACTGATGGTTTACTCTTTCACAAACACCAGAATAGACTTCCTGGTTTAAAGAAACAAACAGATAATTTAGTCTTTGAAGTTTTTCCTGGAATGTCCCTGTGCCACTACACTAGCTCTGACTGCCAGATCAAAGACCCCTCAACTACATACCAAAAGTAGTATTCCATCTTTTAAATGACTAGGGCATTTAATTTAGATCAGAGGACAGTTTCAGTTTTTACAATTTTATTGTTGCACTTCTCTATGTTTTGTTTACCACTTTATAAGTTATTTGAAGAGAAATTTTGTCTTTGCTTCAATTAGCAGGCAGTCCTACATGTAATAAATGCCCAATAATTTGATGAATGAGCAGAGTATATGAGATATTAGACTGGTAATAAAATATCCTATGACTATAGTGTTAATTACACATTTCTTACTTCTAACTATATCTTACCTTTCTAATGTTGGGAAATCATTTTTATCACTACCCTTTTACTACATCATTTAAATTTCAGTTTTAATTTTAGAAAAATAGGAATGTATTTATAGTATTATAAACCTTGGAAAATTCTGGCAGACTGACGTAGAAAGTAGTGCAGTAAGGAAAAAAGAAAGCAACGTTGTTGTTCAAAAGTAATTTATAATGTGAGACTGAATCTGGAAACCGAATTATATGAATATTCATGGAAAATGTAGAGTGTTTTTTGCACTGTGTATAATCACCACTTCTGTTTTTCATTTGTTTAAATTATTTAATCTCCATCTGTATGCAATAAATAGATTTAATACCTTATCTTTCCTACAACTGAAGAGTAAATTCCAAAGCCAAGTCTGAAGTGAGTATTTTTTTTCCCTACATGTTCAAAAAACTATCAGAGTATTTTTTAGATATAGAAATTAAGGAGGAGTGTGCTTAACAACTTGATGAAGATTTGTTGTAAAATTTGCTCATGTTCTCTGGCTGGTATTAAGAGTAATGGGAGAAATCATGCGCCACTTGATGGGAGGCAGTGACGAGGACACAGACATGTCATCATGTTATGACATTCTCGCCCCCTATGCACAACCTCAACCAAACAAGGAAGAAATATCCAAAAAACCCAAATTGAAAGACATTCTAAAAAATGACTCATCTGCAAAGTTCTGAATTACCAAATCAATGTCATGAAAGTCAAAGAAAAACAGGATATATAGTATTTGATAAATTCAGCAAAATACATGTGAGATTTTGGTAAGAAAAAAATGGTTCCTGAGAACAGTCGACTTTTTTCACCTTACAAATTATGACTTGAATATGTTAATTCAACCACAACCACTTTTGTCTAACTTTTATTCAAATTGACGATTTCACTTTTAACCTCAAAATTTTATTTTAGTTATCTGTTATTAATATAATGTGTTTTTTTGCATGTGATTAAAACACCCTAAGATTTCAGGTCATACTTCCTAAAATGCATTTTTTACTGGATGACAAACAAGAAAAATTGGAAAGAGTTTTAAAGTATTTTTTATATTAGAAAATAGATGAAAAAAATGCTCAGAATTTAACTGACAAATAGAATACACACTTTTTATCAAAAAGGGGGAAAACTATTGCCCGGGAAGTAGAGTGCTGATTTATTTTGAAGAGTATGGTTTTGGGACCTATCTTTTATAAAGTCAGATTATGCCTATGAAAAACTGTGACCTGAAAATAAGTGAATGCACACCAACCATCCTTATCAGTGATATATGCAAGTTCCAACATGTGTGTAACCATTAGCCCCACCCGTCTCCACTCCAGGGAGAGGGTTCATCAGCCAGATTCCTTGAAGAAAACTTTGTTCAGGAAATCGAAGGCATATAAATATTTTTAAAGAGGATATTTAATTTTACAAAGTGAGACAAGCTGACAGTAATGAAATGCCTTGGCTATATTAGTGTTGGGGTTCATGAAGCCATAGTTAAGATCATGTCAGCACTTACATTATAAGCTACATTTTCAAAGGGTTTACAACTGAGCCATAAAATTTTGCTTCAGGATGGATCACAGCTACATTAGGCCTTGGTCAGAGAGCAGTTTCATTTTCTTAGTTTTGAAATGCAAACCTTCAACCTTCAAAGTTATTTGAATGTAAAAAAAAAAAAAGAAGAAGAAGAAGAAAAGAAAGTAAAATAAAGTTATGTTCATAGGCTTTGTTACTTGAAAAAGAATTAGAAGTTCAAAATATAATTCAAAGAGTGGTAAGGGTTTATATAAAGTGTGATTAAATTAAATATTATGTGTATCAAATAGTGATCTTGATCAGTCACGACTGTGGATCTTTTATCTGTTAGATTGTTGTTTGATTAAGAAATCATGGTCATCAATGGTGAGTGCTATGAAGTGTGTAAACCTGGTGATTCACAGACCTTTACCCCTGGGGCTAACAATACATTATATGTTTATAAAAGAATTTAAAAAAAAAGAAAGAAACCATGGTCATCAAAACAACAGATAATTATTCTGAAGAGAAAAGAGAAGAAGCACATTGCATCTAAAGGCCATCATGTTTTCAGAGACCAGAGCTTAGGGCCTCATCTAAAGTTGTCCCTCAGTCACTCAGCCATACCAGTCCATAGGATTACCTTTATTTAGGAGTAAAATTTAAGAAAAGTAAGTGAAGGATCACAGTTCCAGCTGTTAAAACATGTTATCATGTTAAAAATCAAATCAAAATTTCAGAGTCCCTAAGTGGTACCTAAAAATGATACACAACATCACAAAAGAAAGAGAACTCTTTCCTGATTCCACAAAGCCATTTATTAAGATGGTATGCAAAGCTTAATCTCACAAAAAAACACTAAAAAGCTATGATACATACAGATTTCAACCCTCCAGGAACCTGTAATTTATGATTATAAGGATTTTTTTTTTTCTTTTTTGTGGTGGGTGGATGGGGAGGGAAGGGGATTTTTTTGCCCCTCTTTAATTAGCATGTCTCCAGCTAAGGTAAGTGACAGTGTTGTTAAAAACAAAACTAAAGTTGGGCTTGGTGTTATTTTAAGGGTGAGCGGGGAAGGGGTAAAATATCCAAAATTTATTCTGAAGTCATCTTCTCTTTATATCATACCCAAACCTCAGATAGGGTGAATTTGGGTAAGCCCTAGCATTCAATCTGTTCCACAAATCACTTTCTAACTTCTGGATGATTTATACTGATTTTTATTTGTGTGTGTGTGTGTGTGTGTGTGTGTGTGTGTGTGTCTTATCTTTTCCATTTGTGCTTTTTCTCTTTTTCTTTTTTTCTTAAGTGAGAAAACAGTGGTTTTCAAGTACAAAAAAAAATCATTCCTATTACTGTTTTTGTGATATCTTACAGTATCTTTAGCCATTTAATCGCTGTGACAGTTCACCTTAAAATATAAATTTTAAGTATCTATTTGGGAACTTTGGTCTGTGGAGAGACGTGGTGAGTGACATGGTCTAGGAATAAGAAGGGAAGAGCCCCTGTACTTGATAACAAGGAGAAAATAATTGTGAGCCCATTTGTTTTTAGGCTACATATGGTTTATACTTAACAGATTCATTTTGAAATCTAGTACAACTTGCTGATCAAAAAAAACTTATACATCATATTAATCCTACAGTGTATGCTTTATATTCCATTTTATAATAGATCTCTTTGGTAGAAATAAGTGAGATATTAGCCAATAATAGTATGCAGACACAATAAGAAAAATTATGTATACATTGACGAATAATGTTTATCTGAATGGTTACATTTTGAATTCTGTCTCTGTACAAAATGCTAAGTTAATAAGTCTATATTCTCACATAAAGAAAATATTTCCCTGGTATTATTATTCAGGAAAATACAAAGATTCAATGAATAAATTCAAAGCTGACAATTTATAGCTTTTGATATGTTGCCAGAATGAGTATAGAAATTCGTTCCTTCTGTCAATTTATGAAGAGTTCACCACATAGACTATTAGGATAGACCCTACATATGCTTAGTAGAATCCCTTTCATATCAGTGTCAAAAGCTCTGTCATCAGAGAAGCCGTTATCATGCTGGGCAAAGTCCAAGATTATGTTCTGGAGACGGGGCACATCATGAAATCTCTAATGTAATAGCTGGCAGCTAATAAAGAATTTATTTTAGGGCAATTCAGAATGTAACTGAAGTGCCTTCCAGAATCCATAGGGGCCTGAGAATTGCTTCTGGCTAACTAGTATGGATTTTCATTTATCTAACAGAATGTCCCACTCCTGTTTGGGGACTGCATGGACCTGTTGTAGAGACACATGCAGGGAATTAGGGCTGAGGTTGTTGATTACCAAGTGTGATGAGTTAAACTTGACACACTGTTAGAGAACTGCGCTGATCGTGCATTTCCATTCAAGGTCCCCCCACAAAATGTTAGGTAACTTGTACATTCAAAGTGGGACAGTATGCATTGTACTATTAGCAAAATGTATGTCCATCAACTATACCCTCATACTATGCTTACCCGTATGTAGGACACCTGAAATGCATACCTTCATTCAAATATTTATTGGATGCTCCCAAGCAAAACTTACAATTTTAATGAACACAGAAGATAAGCATAAGGATATGTTTGGAAAAGTAACTAGTATAATACATGCATTATAAATTATGTGTCTCATTTTTTAAGGGCTTTGAATAGGGAAATAGAAAAGGGAAAGGTATTTTAAATGATAACCACAATAAGGAAGACAAGGAAATATAGAGCTAATGCTACATATAGCTAAGTTGGTTTCTTTCCTTTTTTTTTTTCTTTTTTACTTTAGCACATACTCTGTACTAGGCTCTGTGTTATGTAATATCTTTGAATTCTGTAACTTAGTGCCTACATCTACCCTATCCAAAAGGTATCATTATTTTTATCATCCCCGTTTGTTATACGAGAGTAACAACTTGATTAAAGTTACCAAGTAATGTGTTTTTGAGCGAGGGACTCAACCCAGGCAAACTGTAACATACATTTAGAGGACAGTCGAGTAACCAACCAGACCGTGATGGACAGCATATTGAGAATTAGTGGGAAATAACAGCAGAATCAGTTAAATGTAGCTTTGACAGTCACGGAGAAGAAATAGAATTTAGAATTTAGAATTTAGGATTGGAAACAAGGGCCATCGTAGAATTTGGCAAGACAAGTCCTATGATGACTATGATAATATTTAGGGGAACAATATGCAATGCCAGTTACCTCAGTGATTTTGGCAGATACCTGTGACCACCTCATTATATTTGCAAGATTCACATTTTGAAAGCTTAGAAACGAAAGCAGTGACACAGGCTCATCCAGTACAATGAAAGTTCAAGCTGTGCTGTTGGCCTCCTCTCACTGTGAAAAATTTAATATATAATGTCATTGTTGGTGAAAAATTTTCACTGAAAGCTATTTGCCTTATATAATGTATGTTGTGCAGAACATCTTCTGAAGTGGTTTGACAGTTCAAAATACTTTGTATCAAAGTTATTAAGTAATTTTGCATTATCACTGTAATAAATTTGTGTGTATGTGTGCGTGTATATGTAAATTAGCATGTAAATATATATGAGTATATCACATATATAAATAAATATAAATCTTTTATAATTGCTACATTTAAATATGTGAGTATAAATCATGTGCTTTTGCCATTTATCAGTTATAAGTTATACAGTTTTATAGAAGTTTCATAGAGATACGAACATGTAGCTTGAAGTCTCAATATACATATTTGAAAAAAAGAGTTCTTCATATCATAATTAAACTACTGGATGATCTTTAAGATTTACTGTTATAATTTTAAGTGTCATGTATATATGAGAGCATTCTTTTATTCATGGATGGATACACTAGCTAAGTAATTTGAAAGTGGTAACATATTTTTCCAAAGCAAAAATTTAACTTACAATTATTAATTTTAAAAACACAGTATGAGGGGCACCTGGGTGGCTCAGTGGGTTAAGGCTCTGCCTTCGGGTCAGGTCGTGGTCTCGGGGTCCGGGGATGGAGCCCCATATCGGGCTCTCTACTCAGCAGGGAGCCTGTTTCCCCCTCCCCCTCTGCCTGCCTCTCTGCCTACTTGGGATCACTCTCTCTCTCTCTCTCTGTCAAATAGACAAATAATCTTAAAAACAAAACAAAACAAAAAACAAAACATGAAGTTCCTGGAAACCCATTTGACTTACAACTGTCGTCTCCTTTCAGTTAGATCTGACTGAATTATTAAGAACTAAATGATCAATAGATACATTGAAAAGATGCATTTTTATGTATTTTATTGCAGCCTAAATTCTTATAATTTCGATTACAAAAATCTTCAGTATCCTGCAGATATCTTTATAAGGCAATTAAGGCATTCTTATGATGTGGTAGCTCACGTTTGCTAAACTTATTTGAGATTGTCATCAAAAAACAAGACCTCAAATGTCTGCTCATATCTGTCATTTATTAGCTGTGGACTCTGGTGGCGGGGTTGACTTGTTTAATTCTCAACATTCTCACAGTGTTATTTTGTGTGGAACTAATAAGATAGCATATGTAAAGCAACTAGTAATAGTTTTTCAATAAATATTTTCTTCAGAAAAAATAAATATAAATTTGAATCTTCTATTTATTACTATTAGCACACAAAGAAAAAAGCAAAGGCTAATTGCTAACATTTACTGAGCCCTCCATGTATGCCAACATGTGTAAATGCTTTCCATGCATATTCTTTTTAAATCCTATGTCTATATATTAGGCCTTACTTTTTCTCTTATATTATGACTCAAATAGCCAAATCTGTTTTTCCCTCTTCATTTGAATTCATCTATCTGTATTTTAGGCTCATTAAAGATGTAAAAATGTTAGACATATATATATATTTTTAAATTAGCCAAATAAAATGCAATCACTCTTTAGTATGTCAATAAATCAAATAATAATATCACATCTGGTTTAAAAAAAGATAAGTGTATCCATGATTAAGAGGACATGCAGGAAATATTGATATAGTGTAGAAAAAAACAAAAACAACTATATTTTTAGGAAATACAACAAGATACGCTTAGGTGGCATGGATTTTCATTCCCATATAGTATATATAAAATTGGAGTATTTACAAGGGCAGAATTGGAATTGAATGAGCCAGGTCCAAAACCAGATGGCAAGAAAAAGTGTCAAGCTGTTCCATTTGGAAATTGATTTTTAGATTTCCACGTGGTGCATTACATTATAAGTTCAAATTAATTTTAAACTCTTAATTTTTCATATATATCTTCATGACTCCCTGTACATGCTTTCTTGTCTGTCTTGTTGCCAGTGAATCTAAAATGGGCACCAAACAGCTTTTCACTCTACATTAAATGCACACAGAATAGCACTTAACTGTGTGCATTTTGAAATCTTCTCAATAAAAGTTTTAAGAGACAAGAAGCTTTTTCTACTTTAGGATCACTATTAGTCTGAATAATACATAAACATCGAGAAACAGTGGAAGTTCTACTGAGGATTGCAGCTAAGCATCAATAAAATTATCTGTCATTATCACAATTGAAAAGATTGGTATACCATTGAACCTATCCTACTAAATGTTCAATGTCAGTGTCTTATGTTTTCCCTCCTATTAGAACCCAATTGAAAGGAAGAAATGGAAGAAATATAGGTACTCATGAAAGTACTTTGAGGTGTCAAGAATTAAACACTAAAAAAGTAAAAATTTCCCTTCCCTAGCCTCAAAAACCACAAGGGATAAATAAAATACTATTGAAACATGACACTGCAATGGTCTTCTTGAACTGATGCTATCTATGTGTTCTCCGGGCAGTACTCAGTGAATGGGGTGGCTTATACATACCTTAAATAGACAATAAAATTCATTATTTTAAAATATTGTGCAACTACCCATTTAGGATACTTTCTAAGTGTCACCATAAGTGGATATGTTTGAAAAGTCGAAAGGGCAGAAAAATGGACAGGGATTTTCTCTCTCATTCAACCAGTTGACAATTGCTTTAATCCTTTAAATTACCTAATAGCATGTTTGTTATGGGTTGATTGTGTGAGGCAGAAGGCTTTGAGTAATTTACATAGTTTATAGATTTAAGATAATGCCGACACATCTAGGTAAATCTGGACATTTTAAGAAGTACGTGAAAATAGGGGGCTCTCATCAATGGATAAAATAAAATCAGTTTTATTTCAAATAAGACCTTTTTCCCCCCCCCAAAATGCTTTTTCCCCCCATCTATTTGAGGAGGGGGGAGAAAGACTTGAAAATGCCTTTTTTTTCTGTTATCTGCTATGATCTGAGAATGCAGTTTTCTGATGAATGAAGTTTTAGGATTAATAGAAATATTAAAAGCAAATCAATCATTCTCAATATGAACGCCCAAAATAATTTCAAGTACTCTTAAATGTTACATTTTATTTAACATAATACTGCAAATTTTCATGTATTTTCATATCTCAGGGTATGACAATGGCTCTGGGTCTTCTTTATGAATGTCAACAATTATGGTATTAAAGCAAAAAAAGAGCCAGTTAGCAAAAGTTCACAGTCACTATATTTTAGATTAAACTGAATTTACTGCTTAGATATGTGGGTCTAGATGTGGAAATAATTAAGGTAATAAAATCCTGACTATGGTAAGAGGGAAGTCTGATTATGCCATTCTTCCCTAATATGACCCTTAGCTTGAAATAATAAGTAATTTAAAAACTAACTTCCAAATGTGTAGGAGTTTCAGATATCATCCTATGGTTGGAAATGGGGGTTAGCAGCAGCCTGGAATATATATATTCTTGTCTATGCTTTAGCCAGTCTATAGATCAAAGCGATTCATGTTTAATAAGTTTCTTGCCTGCATCTCTATGATGTATAAAAATCGTCATTATAAAAACCAAGGAAACACAGGGGCGCCTGGGTGGCTCATTCATTGGGCATCTGCTTTTGGCTCAGGTCATGATCACAGGGTTCTTGAATAGAGCCCTGTGGGGGGCTCTATGGCTCAGCAGGGAGGCTGCTTCTCCCTTTCCCTCTGCCTCTCCTCCTGGCTCCTGTTCTGTCTCCCTCAAATAAAAAAATAAAATCTTAAAAAAAAAAAAAAACAACCCACAAAACTTAAGAACAATCCTTGTTTGGATATTATTAATAATCATGTTTTCCTCTGGGTTAATTTAATATTAAAACATTTGGGGGGACGCCTGGGTATCTCAGTGGGTTAAAGTCTCTGCCTTTGGCTCAGGTCATGATCTCAGGGTCCTGGGATAGAGCCCTGCATTGGGCTCTTTCCTCAGCAGGGAGTCTGCTTCCCTTCCTCTCTCTCTGCCTGTCTCTCTGCCTACTTGTGATCTCTGTCTGTCAAATGAATAAATAAAATCTTAAAAAAAAAAATTGGAAAGGTATTGGAAAGGGAAGCACAATTGTTCCTTGATCAAAAAGGAATGGCATTGGCTTGAATAACTGCCATAACAAAAGCTGTGTGGATTTAAGTTATGATTGATTGGAGTATTATTGAAGATTCAATTATTTTAAGAGTATTCTGAGAGCCTGAAAGTATTATAGGAAATGTAATTCTGACTAGTTGAGAAGTAAACCTTCTGTCTTTAAAAATAATTTCTGGAACTTTAGGTAACTAAGAACAAAGCATAAGTTGGATAACATGAAAAAATATCTCGGTGCTTTATTTTTTAATATTGTGTTCTGCATTTTCTAGAAATATCCAGTCTTGGCAAATAGGAGCTGTTTAGGAGTTTTAGTAATTATCATAGTATGTTAGCCCAGGTTAGATCCTAAGTAAGCTGAAGGCTTAACTCAGTTTTTTATTTAAACAATAGCATATGGTCAATGTAAAGACATTGGAAATTGGGGGAAAAGCTTTATTTATTTATTTATTTTTTAAATATTTTATTTATTTATTTGACACAAAGAGTGAGGGAGCACAGCACAAGCAGGGGGAGCAGTAGGCAGAGGGAGAGGGAGGAGTAGACTTCCTGCTGAGCAGTGAGCCAGGTGTGGGGCTCAATCCCTGACCCTGAGATCATGACCTGAGCTAAGCAGATGCTTAACTGACTGAGCCACCTAGGCGCCCCAGGAGGAAAAACTTTAAAAAGAACTCAGAATTACTACAGTAGTTTTCTTGGTGTTCATATGCATGTATATGATATACACATGCATACATATATTAGTAAAGATGTATATTACATTACATCAGGCATATACCTTTTCAATGCAGAACGTGAATTATCTTACATATGTGCTTTTGAAGTTATTTTACTATATTTATATAATTTTACATTATTATTCTGCTATAAATATCTTTAAGCATAAATCTGATCATTCCCTAGAATTATTGTCTCAGGAGATATGATCATTTTAAGGCTCTTGATTCATAATGCCAAATAGAATTACAAAAAAAAAAGTTTCAATTTACGTGCTGACCTAAACTGCGTTTGAATACCGGATCGAGTGTTCTTTTAGTAGTATAGTCAATTATCACTTATTTTTTTCAATTTGATATAAAAATTCCCTTATTTTAGTCCCTTGTTTTAAGTTTAGTATATTAGTAGTATACCTTAATTATATATATGTGTGTATATGTGTGTGTGTGTGTGTGTATGTATTTGTTCATTAGCTATGTATAGCTTATAGTTTATGAATTTCCTTTCAACTGAATATTTGAAGCACATATTTTTATCAGTTTCCTTTTCCACTTAACTACATGAAAAAATATGCTTTTATAGTTAAGAATGATCATTAAGCAGTGTCATAGTTCAATATCATAAAAAGCAGAAATTCATTAAAAATTATTCTTTGCGGTGCCTGGGTGGCTCATTTGGTTTTATGTCTGCCCTCAGCTCAGGTCATGATCTCAGGGTCCTGGGATCAAGCCCCACATGGGGCTCCCTTCTCAATGGGGAGTCTGCTTCTCCCTCTGCTCCTACCCTTGCTCCTTCTCTCTCTCTATATATATATCAAATAGTTAAATAAAAATCTTAAAAAATAAAAATAAAAATTATTCTTTGATTCTAGTGACCAATATTTAATAAAAATCTTTCAAATACTCAAATTAGATGATGATATTAGAGCCCCATATAATAAAATCTAGCCCATGTAAATATCAACAGTTTAGATTAATTCTGAATGGCTTAAACATCATCGGAATCATTTCATGTGGAAAAAAAAATCCTAATTTAAGCAAACAGTTGTCATGTGAATTTCAGGAAAAAATAGGTAAATCTACATTTTGGTTACATTCACATACTATGCAGATTTGAGGAAGGAAGTAGTCTGGTCATTCTTTTTGAAACAGTTCCATAGAGAACAGGTAGACAGTGGTGAATAGGATGTTGTGAAATTTGGAACGCTTTTCATATGGGGAATGTTAAACAGAAAGGTGGAGACTTATTATCTCCAAAGAAGAGGAATAAGAGAACGTTCTTAGTCATGTGGAAAAATGGAAATAGATGGTTTGATGCTTCATGAAGAAAGGGAAGAGTTTCCCTCCTTGATGCTTAAATGTGTGTTCGAAAAGGGGAGAGAAAAACAAACAAACAAATGGAAGAATAAAGAAAGGAAAATAAAACTTAGCTAAATTAATTGATGTTTTACAAAACCCTAGATTTCAAATCAATGTAAAAGTTAATGCCCTAGTGACTGCAATCATCTGAAAATGATACATCTATCTTGTGGACATCAATACGTATTATCACTAGAAGTCTGAGGAGAGCATTCAGGGACACCTGCTGTGAGAGGTTATCTCTATGTTCCCATCCAACTCTCTGACTGTGTGGTTGTATAAAATTTAAAAAAGCAGGATCTTGTAAAGTATGTCATTTGAAGACAGCCCCAGAAATAAATACTGTAGTAATGGGAAAATTTGATAACAAAGGAGCATGATATAGTTTTCAAATTTCTCTTTTGCGATTTTTGTTCATTATATGTTAACCTCTTAGCATAAAGTATATACTTTTATTTTTATAAAACATGCCATTAACTGCCGTAAAAGATCCCCAACCTCATAGAGGATGGCAATGTGTAACAAGACTCCAGGAGATGACTAAGCAAGAGAGCCTTTTGGCCTGCCACAATTCCATGGTTCCCAAAAGAAGACAAGACTCAATGAATCACAGCAAGCCTGTTAACAAACTGCAGACTCAGTAAACAGCAGGACCATGGATATGATATGTCCATCACCCCTATCCCCAAGTCCCACAGGGTGTCTGAATGGGCCCAGATGGTGCTGTACTAAAGGAACCCAGGGCCCGGGACTTAGCATCTTTTATAGCAAATAGCAAAGATGTCATTCCTCCTCCATTGGAGAATAAGTACTTGTAAGATAGTTGTCCTGACCTGCCTAATTGCCTGTGTAACCTACTTCAGAGCAACTCAGAATCAGAGGGTGGTTATGCTCTGTGGTTTGGTAAACTCAGCAAGGACTTGCAAGAAATGAGGTTCATGGTAGACTGTTGTCTAAAACTTAATAGACATTTTGGATCCAATGTTATTTTATTTTATTTTATTTTATTTATTTGTTTGACAGAGGGCGAGAGAGGGAACACAAGCTGGGGGAGTAGGAGTGGGAGAAGCAGGCTCCCTGCTTACCGGGGAGTCTGATGTGGGATTCGGTCCAAGGACCCTGGGATCATGACCTGAGCTGAAGGCAGATGCTTAACGACAGCCACCCAGGCACACTGGATCCAATTTTAAAAAGTAATTTTTCTCACTTATTGCAAATTGGGGAGAGGGAAAAAAACAAAAAACAAAACACAAACAACAACAACAAAAACATTGCAAATTGGGGAGGGGGGGAAAAACACCTCACTCTGGAGTCCCTCTTCCCAAATCCTCTTGCAAATTCCTTTAATTTGCTTTCTCAGGAGAGTGCTGCATTTCTTTTAGACCTCTTGTAATTTAATGTTCTTGGAACCACACACATGCATTTTCAAAGGTCTAACTAACAAGAGAATCTGGATTTCCAGAATCTAACTTATCAGGCAAAATACATAATATACCTCCAAAACCTATATCTGAATATTAGAATAGGAAACACTGTACTTTCAAATCAATATTAGTATCAACATTTTCTTATATCTATGTAAGTTTTCAAAAGGCCCTGTTTGAAAGATGGTTATGAAGCAGAATAACACATCCAAGAATTCCTGATTCAAGGGAAGGGGCAGGATGGAGTGGAAATTCGGTAGGCTGCCTGTACCTTCAGGAACCTTACAGTCTAAGGAAGAACACCAAGTAAAGCAGAATTACGCAGAGTCACAGGAAAGAGAAATAAGCTCTGTTAACTGCAGAGATAAACAAAGATCATAACAAATGTGACAGAAGGAACAAAGGGGATTCTTTAATACCAGAAGGCTAGGCTTGATTATGATTTTTTTTCGAAATAAGTATTTTTTGTAGCACAAAGAAGCATTTCTTGATAGTGTAATTATCAAGCCTGTGTGAGCGTATGAGCATTTCACTATGCTATTTTTATTTTTGCTCTTCTTGCAATGTCATTTGGGAATGTCTTAATACTTAGTTTTATAACAGAAATGTAAGCGGGAATGACATTTTTCTTCCATTTTGCTTGAATAAAAATATATTTTAAAATACAGCAATGTTGACTTTTCAGAGTTTCAGAATTTAAATACAATCTTCTTTCTTATAACATTTGGTAAAAAAATAAAATAAAAGGCCATGATTACAAGTAATTTCTGTAAAGAAGTGAAGGTCTGAATTTCAATGGCCCATCCTCATAGAAATTCTATTTTGGATGACTAGATCCCATCGATTCATTTTGATATTACATATAAATGAAAATACCAAATGTCTTTTGCTTTGTCAGTGAAAAAGTAGTTTGGGCTTAACAAATGGTCCAGTGATGTCTATTTGGAAGCTTCATGACATATTAAAGCAGTTGATGAGGTACAATTTGTTGTGGGGTCGCATCTGATTGATGGTTTACTATCTACCACGGCCTCATCTGCTGTGATATTCCCATAATAAATGTTCATCTCTAGACAGTGCTAAATGTGCTCTATCTAAATCATTCGTTACTGATAACAAGTTTTAGTATATATGAATCAAATGTTGTTTATAGTTGCCTTCAATGGGATTTATCATTTTGAAGCTTTTCTACCACTTCAAATGGAATAACTATGATAGAGATTTTTGAATAAATGTTTTGAGCCCATGGGTGGTAATGTACCAGGAATTCAGTGAAAAGATAAATATGAAGCAAGTTATCTTGAAGAATAAAGGTAAAATGTGGTTTTGTAACTTTTTTTTTTCTGTTTCTAAACATAGAAGTCTATTTTTATGGTATTGGTTCTTTGGAAAAATAATTAGAGTAAAGGACAATTTAAAAGTATCATTTGTGAAAATCATATGGGGAACTTTGTTTCCAGCTTTTAGGAATAACTTATTAGCAACTTTGACTCTGAAACTATCTTTCAACCAGAAGCTGCTGCTGCTTCTTTTTTTGAAAATATCTAGCCTCCTTTCCCTCCTAAGTGCTCCAGCCTTGATCCCCTATCATTTTATTTCCTGAGGTCTTCCACCCCGCGTGGCTCTTACTTCTTTTGAGGCATAAGATTCCTTGCTGCTCATTTTTAACCCCAAGGTCTGATATTTTCAGCCCACAATCGATATTTATTGAAATCCCAACATCTCTGCATCAGCCACCCTACATCAAAGTCTCTTCTGCAATCCCACATGTAGAGAAACACTAACAGCCAATGTTTTTATTCTATTTAAATTATGTTTGGTTTATTTAACTTATAGAATATTGTCATTTATGCATTACTTGGATCAAGAAAAAAAATTAAAGTCTGTTATTAACTACAAAAATAAAAATAGGAAACAGATTTTATACTGTGATTATTAACTTTTAATGTGAATGGCAAAACTGGTAGTCATCTTTGTGTTTTGTAGGGAAGGAAAAATAATTTTCCCTTTACTCATCTAGGTTCCAGGCTGAGACTACCTCCTCCTCCCACCCCCAATAAAAGACAGATTAATAGAAGAAAAGCAAATAAAAGTTTAATAATATGTACCTCCTAGAGACACCCAGGAAAATTATGTAACTCTCAGAAATGGCCCAAGCCACCACCTTAAATAACATCTCCAGCTAAAGACAAAAGATGTTTGGGGTGGGACAGTTATGGTAAGTTACCTGGAAAAGCAAAGTAAACAAGGGTACAGTTGTTATGCAAATTTAAGTAATCACCTTTATCTTCTATGCTGATGAATTTCTAGAGGTTTAGTCATCCCCTCCCCAATCCTGGTGCAGCCTGGAGACACCTTTGCAAATGGCGATCTCCCTTGTAAATGTAAATGTCTCTTACCAAAGCGTACCTTTCTGCTTTGTTTTCAGAGGCTTTTCTGTGTCTGTTATTTCTTAAAAATAATCAGCCTAAATATTCCTTATGCCAAGAGGCATATTTTGGGGTGACAAATTCTGCTCCCCCTCAGTTTCACGCAGGAGGAACAATACGAAACAATGACTCCTTTGTCCCTTGTTTACGGACTCATGGTTTCAGCCAGTGAAAGAGGCTGTGATAATACTCTGTAGTACTGATTTGCTTAGAATTTTCAACAAATTGTGTATATAATGCAAGGTGTTATATGACCCAGAATTTAAGACCATCCCACATCTGGGGATGACCATTTAATGACCGGGGGTCGTTTAATGACCATCTCACTTATTTTGAGCAAAACAACATTTAACTACTATTACCATTAATTTCTGCTCTGATCTTATTACTTCCCTTCTCCTCCTGGATTTAGGCCAAATTTGATGTTCTTTTTCCAGCTCCTGTAATTGTAAGGTTAGGTCGTGTATTTGAGACTTTTCTTGTTTCTTGAGGAAGACCTGTACTGCTATATACTTCTCTCTTAGGACCTCCTTTGCTGCATTCCAAAGGTGCAAAACAACATTTAAAAAAAAAATCAAATCAGTATAAATTACTCTAAAATGTTTATTTGATAATGATACAAAATTTTAAGAGAGCATTATGAAAACTTTCGAATGTGTTTGCCCTCTTATATTTCTTACATTGTTATGTAAGGACCTATTTAGCCCGAGTGCCCCCACCTTGGTTGAATAGCCATTTTGTTGTTTATGTAGTAAAACTTAAACTGACCCTGCTCGCCCTCCCCCCACACCCACCCAGGGAAACTTACCAAATACAGGGGTGGGTCAGGTCAGGTGGAGATAACAGCCCGAATGCAGGGATGAGTAAAGCGCACATACTGTCTTGCTAGCTACCAAGGAGTGTGGGCCCTGCCTTTTGAGTGCCTTTTAGGCGCCTTTTGGGCGCCAGTTCTGACCAAGGTGTTAGGCTGGTTCACATAGCTACTATGGGGTGAGTTGTAATTCAATTGGCCACCCGTGTGGGACCTAGCATGACTGTGCAGCTTTCTCTGTGTATTACAATCTCATTCGCCACCTGTGTGTGGCCAGGCCCAACCACATGGCCTTTGCTCTATAAAAGTTAGTCTGTGAGGCAGGGAGGGGTTGCCCTCTCTGTAAGGGGTGGCCCCAACCAGTCTGTTTGACAGTCGGTTTGATTCTTGATGCTTGGCACAAAATAAAGCTTTGCTTGACCTTCGCTTTTTATCAGTCTCGCTCCTTTGACCATGGACCCATTATTGGGGGACCCAACAGTTACATTCCATTTCATCCCATTTCTGTTTGGTCTCCTGGGATTTTACAAGTTTACAAGGTTCTGAAACTGTTTCACATTAATTTGATCTTTAAGTGGAAATTGGGGGAATCTCTATCCTCTAGCCAAAGAGCACTAATTTAGTACTTCCCACCTCTTCATGTCCCTAAGACAGGTGGCAGAAACTTGAGTCACACAGAGAAAACACCTCTTGCATATACCAGCAAACATTTACGATCTCTTCCCTGCTGTGATAATACATCAAGACTTCGGGAATTATTTTTTAGATCCACAGAGGAGGTGATATAGATATGCCTCAGATAAAAATGATGAGAGTTAATATGATGTAGGAAAGACGTTAGGGTTTGAAGCCAACAATCAAGAAAGAATTCTTCAGATGTCTTTAGTGCAAAAAGATAATTTTACCGAAGCAGGGGACAGGAGCCATGGGCAGAAAGAACTGTACTGGGGTCATGAGTAGGGGCCCATTATATACTTTCAGGTTGGGAGGGGGGTGGGGATAAGAAAGTCTCTAAGGAATTTTGAAAGCAAGGCTTCCAGGATCTTGAGGGGGGCTAGCTATTGTTGGGGAAAGGTCATTTATTACAATCTAATAAAACCTTAGTATGAGACCCTTCAGATGTATACCGGTGGGCAATTTGCTTGGGGGAGTGATTACCAACACATATCTTGGGGACAGGCCAGTGGGGAGGGAGGTTAGAGATAAAGGAAGTTTCCAAAAGAATTTTTATACATTAAAGTAGACTTACGGAAGTGGGTGGCAGTGGTCAGGCTAGGATTGCCCTTTGCCCTTAGCAAAGTATCAACATTGAGGAAGTTGTGTCCCTAGAGGAATGCCACTCTGCCTGTTTCAAGGACTTGTCAATGGGCTGTAGGTAGTAAGGAAGTTTAACAATTTTTCTTCTCAGGGCACCTGGGTGATTCAGTGGGTTAAAGCCTCTCCCTTTGGCTCAGGTCATGATCCCACGATACTGGGATCGAGCTCTGCATCGGGCTCTCTGCTCAGCAGGGAGCCTGCTTCCTCCTCTCTCTCTCTCTCTCTCTGCCTGTCTCTCTGCCTACTTGTGATCTCTGTCTGTCAAATAAATAAGTAAAAAATAATTTTTCTTCTCCCTTTGTTTCCCACATCAGATAAATAAAAAGAAATCTTTCTTTTGTTTAGGTAATCAGAGAAGATCTACTTTTTTTTTTTTAAATATTTTATTTATTTATTTGACAGGAAGCAGACTCCCCGCCTAGCAGAGAGGCTGATGCGGGGCTCGATCCCAGGACCCTAGGATCATGACCTGAACCGAAGCCAGAGGCTCTAACCCACTGAGCCACCCAGGTGCCCCGAAAATCTACCTTTGATAAAAACACTTTTTACCCCCTCTTATTTGGTTATGGCATATTTAGGCATCACACCAATTGCACATATTCTGTGAAAATTCCCCTGCAGTAAGAAAAGCTTTAGGGTGTCCTGCATACATAGTAAGTAGTGACCATAAGAATTAAGATGTGGAGGAACAGAGTGGAATCAGAAAAAAAATTAAAAAGAGAACTAGCAATAAAGGATGTGAAGTGTGGAGGTGAAGAAGAAAATTCAGCTCTTATTACTTAAAAAAGAGGCAGGCAGAGAGAGAGAGAGGGAAGCATGCTCTCTGCTGAGCAGAGAGCCTGATGCGGGGCTCAATCCCAGGACCCTGAGATCATGACCTGAGCTGAAGGCAGAGGCTTTAACCCACTGGGCCACCCAGGCGCCCCACATCCTCTTGATAGAATGGAGTTAGTGTCTCTTTTCCTTTCTCACACACAACTACCAACCTACCAGATACTGTCTCCTGAATTTCTTTCTTCACCTCTGCAATATGATACTTGGGAGTTTTAATTTGGTCTTCCAGTTCCTTCCTTTATTTTCTTGTTCTTTTATTTTTTTTTTCTTTTTTTTTTGTCTTTAAAGATTTTATTTATTTATTTGACAGACAAAGATCACAGTAGGCAGAGAGGTAGGCAGAGAAGCAGGCTCCCTGCTGAGCAGAGAGCCGGATGCGGGGCTCAATCCCAGGACCCTGGGATCATGACCTGAGCGGAAGGCAGAGGCTTTAACCCACTGAGCCACCCAGGCGCCCCTTCTTGTTCTTTTAAATGCTCACATTCATTTTTGTTAGTTCTCCAGCAATTTGACAACCAAAAATTGATTTTTGTTTCTGACACATACATATAACAAAATTTACTTCACTAAAGGAGACTGCTACACCTTGCTAAAATCTGGAAGGATGAAGTGAAAAATAAGAAATTCATTTAGAGGAATACCTAGACAAGCTGATCATAATGGAATTCTTGATTTTTTTATGAATACCTTAAGTAAGGATGACTTTGTGACTTAAATCTAGAAATCTTGCAGTTTTATAAAATCTAGTTGTACAAATGAATGTGTAAAAACCTAATTTTGCAGTTTAATCTGTTATTACTCAATATTTTTTAGTCTGTCCATATGTTTTTTAATTTCAAACTCTTTATGACCTTTTAAATGTCCTTTAAGCTTATTTAAATATTACTTTTCAGTAGGTCTTTTTAGGCATTTTTTAGGATATCTTTGACATGAATGCCCTGTTTCCAAAGTAGCGTGTTTTGTTAGTGAAGAGTAAATGTTGACTCATCACATCTTGGTTACTTTCACAATGTAGCTACTTAGGTGACAGATTAGATTTAAGTGATTTCTCAAATGTTTGCTAAAGGTTTCCACTTTACCCACAAAACACGCTCAGATTTTAAGGCATATACTTTAGTGAAACATTGGCAATAAGGTAAAATTGAAGCCACACACTGTCCTCAGATACATCACCTGTTCTGGACGTGGGAGATTATATTGCCTAATAATAAACTGATTAACCTGAGAGTTCATTCTTTACTTTGAAGATCTCTGAACTTGGGCAAGACACCCAACCTCTTGTGTTAATTTCTTCATGTTAATTTCTTCATTTCTTCTTTCTTAATTTCTTCATCATCATGATTATTCTCCTTAACAAATTACAGTCTCTTATTTTATTTGAAATTCTTAACCACTCCTGAACTCTAAGAGTATATCAGACACAATATGTGCAACACCACTTTTAATATGAGTTTGATTTGATTTGAGCTCATATTATCTTTTTTTGGTGTGTGTGGGGGGGATACAATCCTATATGCTCATGTCTCCAAGATTATTCGTTCATAGGAAATTCAAAACTTTTAATGTCTGTGTATGTTATGCATATATTAGTGTATGTATGTATAACTCTTCAATAAACATCTTACCTAATACGTATGATCTAGGAAAAATTTTCCAAAGTTTGGCATATAGGTATTGTTTATTATAATAATCGGTTACTTAGTGCTACCAAAGCTCTCCTTCAAACTCTATTGTATAAACTAGTAGTAGTAAATTCTAATAAAAGTCAGCCACTTGCAAAAAAAAAACAAAAACAAAAAACACCCCACAAAATACAGAAAACAAAACAAAACAAGCTAAAGGAATTATGTATGAAATGTAAACTGGTATAGTCAAAAGCTAGGTAATTGCACAAGAACACTGTTGATGTTGCCAGTGAAGGTGTGACACGTGATGAAAAATACAAAGAGGAGTTCAGAGCAATTGCATATCATCCTAATGAGAAGATTCATGCTGGCAACTGTCCTTTTGCTCTCCTTCAGCCTTCAGTCAAGATAACTTAATTTATCTTTCCAAGGTACCTTAACCTTGTGGGATAGAACAATACCCAAATGTTTCACCTCCTTGACCACATTCAAGAAAGCCTGTTTGTCTTAGGCACAATATTTTCACTTATCCTGGATGTCAGCCTATTACTCTAACTGATTTATTTCTAACTAGAGTAATATGAGTTTAAAAATATATGTAATGTGAAATCTAAGGTGGTGAAGCCCTGAATAGATTTAGACTGCTTTACAGTATATGTGATTTAGAGCTAATGGAGTATCCTGACATTTTATAAGCATTTAACTTTTGGAGAAATCACATCCCAGGTCACAAAGCATATTATGATTTTAAAATATTGTATAGCTCTCCATATTTGGAAAGACATTGGTGTAATGGCGAGGAGAGCCAGGACTAGTCATTCATGGAATGTGATTCTTACCTTTAGCTGATGGATAGAAAAAGTATCAACATTTCAAATAAATTTTTTTTTAGTTCTACAAATGCATTTCTCATGTTTTAAAAACCAAAGAAGCAAATATCAGAGTTAATGCATGCTCCCACATATATTACAATATGTTAGTAATTAGCCTGTAGAAGCACCTTCATAAGAATATTTGAGAGCAAATCTGCCATTTGGGAACTGTCAATAAAATAAAGGCAAAGAAGTCAATTTCTCTTGGTTGTGTTGTGAATCTTTTAGGTGTGTTCTGTCTCCTTAAAGATCATTACCTGTTCTTTACCTGCATCGTCATGTTTTCTAAAGGTCAGATTCAGTGTAATGTTAATTTATATTCCCCTTCAATTAAACAACACATTCATAATCTGAGGATATTTGTCATCAGATTCAACTTGTCAGAAATATTATCATAACAGTTTTAGGAAGATTATTATAAGGAAAAAAAAAAAGCTGTCAGAATTTCAAGTGGTCACCTGCTCACGTCTCATTTTACTGTGGAAGGTCTCTGCTCCCAGCAGTGAGCTAGGTTTCTTTCCTCCACCCCCACTGTGGGTTAAATCCAGCCCATACCTCATTTTTCGAACAACCTTGGAACTAAGAATGTTTCCCACTCTTTTAAAGGGATTGTAAAAAATAAAGAATAATGTGTGTTAGAGATCTTAGGTGTCCCATAAAGCCTGATATTTACTATCTTGCCTTTTGAGAAAAAAAAAAAAATGTGCTTTTCTCTTCACTAGTGCTTTGGAGTTTTCACCTAGATTATTTGCATCAGACCAGCTGACATGAAATGAGAGAGTATCCCTGAGAAATTCACCAGAAATTTCCTGCAGACCGTATTTATTATACTGCTTGCTAACATTCTGTTGGACAGAACTCAGTCCCTTGAACATCCTTAACCCAAAGGAAAGCTGAGAGACATGGAAGAGCTAGCTGGAAGGTCTGACAAATAACTAGCTAGTCTCAATCATATTAAAATGTTACATTGAAAAGTGACCCCTGAAAACTGTTCTTGGAAGGAGAGTTTCATGATGGTGGACATGACGAGTTCATGGTGTTCTCCTCTCTTTCCAGTCATCCAGGTGAATAATCATTCCCCATGCACTTACTCTGAGTCAGGCATGCAACATAAATAATTTTAGCTGCTGTCTTTGAATCTACTCCGCTATATGAGGACTAAAGCCACCTCCCAATTCTTTTTTAAAGTGCAGCCAATAAAGTAGAAGATTGTATATTGCCTGTTTGACTGTATAATTTGGCCAGCATTGTTAAAAGATAAACTGAAGCATATAAAAAATTTTATTTTATAATCTTGAGATATCTACAGACTGAGATTTTGGTTAGGTTAGGCTACCACAGCATCAGAGCTACCTCAGTCTAATGGTCTCCTTCTTTAATTAAATTAATGACACATTCACTATTGATCCCTGTGGACTTTCTTTGCTTTTCCCTTTGTTTGTCTTTTTATTTTTTTGTAAAGATTTTATTTTTAAGTAATCTCTACACCCAGTGTGGGGATCAAACTTAGGTCCCCCAGACCAAGAGTCTACTAACTGAGCCAGTCTATGGTCCACCGCTTGGGCTTTCTTTGAATCTTGTTAATCAGTCTGTGAGTTCCTTAAAATTCCTTTTCCAGGCTATGCTTTTGTTAGGATCCTATCCCCCCAAAACTGTCATGAACAATGAAGGGTCTTACATTGAGCCCATCTTGCAAACTAACTAGTAAGCCTGTCAAGCTTTATGGATCCTGGCAGAAGACACATGTGACTCTTTGGTCACAGAGACCTTATTATTCACACAACAGTAAACATCATGAAAATGTTCATGCTTGTGTTAATTCCCCTTGAACCTAAGTTTATGGTTGTGACACAGAGAGAGCCCATCATTCGATTGTACACACAGTAGGTGGTGTGTCAGGAGAACTGTGAGCCTCAGGAAACTGAGTCTTCTGTAAATAGCAGTAAGCATGCCTGCTCTTAGATTTGGAAAGCACTAATTCTGTATTCCCAGCCTGTTCCCTCATTAAGCATCCCCATGGATGTAGGCTGTTGGAAAGGGCAATCAGTGCTATGTAACAAGACAGAAAAAGCTATGAGACTGCTAGAGAACTTTCCCCCAACATTATCATCATTGAATTACTCTATTTTCAAAATTTGACAAATATATAGATCTGTATTGGAGGCACATTCAGTAGAAGGCATAGGTAGATTAGTTAAAATCTATACCTGCTATTTATGGGAGAAAACTGAAATCATAATTTTTAATATTGAACAGTTGTTTGCTGTGCCAACTTTAAATAAATGCAGAACGATTAGATTTCTTTAAAATTGATTCTACATAGTTTTAACATATAGTTTGTTGGTTGGCCTTGTAAAACAGCCATAGTTGTGACTCAAAATTTTATTGAATGTATAAGCACATAGAGGTCTTAAATAAATATAGGTCAGTAAATATAATTCATAATCAGTTTCTAGAAACTGAGTTGGGAGTTCTGACTTGTAGACTTTGTTCAAGCTGGAATTCAGCTAAGGTTGCAATCACTACTTATGGTATGGTATATTGATTCAATAAAACTTTCACAGACCAAATGATCTATATTGGTGCTCTCAATTCAAGAAGCAGCAAAACGAACACAATCTATATGATATGTTGCAAGCATAATTCTTCCATTTTTCTCTGCTTTAAGTGATAAAAATGCTTGATGCCTTCATCTGTAGCAGAATATTCCCAGCTGAGTGCAATGTGGAATTCCATATTTGTCTGATAAATGAGTGACTGGCAGTACACAGGTGTCCATCTGCATACATCGATTTGCATGCGGGATGAAGACCTTCTAGAATGAAGTTTTGAACATGAGAACTTGCAAAGTATAACCTAGAAATCAGAGAGAAAGAGGCAATTTAGAAAAGCCAGGCAATATGACTCCTGCCTAGTCCTCTTTAAATTCTTTGGAAAATATTGGCATCTTTATTGTTGAAAAGGTATATAAGTGGCAAAATGAGACAGTGATTGGGAAATGGTACCATGTCATACTGGTGTGGTGAGACCTCAAGATCTTGGAAGTAGGATGTAACTTTTTTTTTCTCTTTTTCTTTTTTTTTTTTTTTTTTTAGAGAGAGAGAGAAATCACAAGTAGGCAGAGAGAAAGGCAGAGAGAGAGGGGAAGTGGGCTCCCTGCTGAGCAGAGAGCCCAACGCGGGACTCGATCCCAGAACCCTGAGATCATGACCCGAGCCGAAGGCAGAGGCTTAACCCACTGAGCCACCCAGGTGCCCAGTAGGATGTAACTTTGAAGGAATTGCTGTGCCCACTGGTATAGCAGGGAGTCTGTGGAAATGGAATTTTTTTGTGAGCACAAATGAGAAAGCTCTTGAGACCTCCAGAAACATTTGGGGAAGGAATAATTTTATACCATTTACCTGAGGGAAATGAGAATCCAAACCTGATACATTACTTTTACTATGATCTCATTGTGCCCAAAGATTGTTTAAACTTGAGTAAATTTGATTTTTATGTCTTGGTATTTTGATATACATTGAATCTGTTTTCAGGGTTGTGCTTTTTTTTTTTTTTCTTTTCTTTCCAGCTGTAAGAATATTTCATATAAGAATATTTCCATGGGGGCACCTGGGTGGCTCAGTGGGTTAAAGCCTCTGCCTTCAGCTCAGGTCATGATCCAGGGTCCTGGGATCGAGCCCCACATCAGGCTCTCTGCTTGGCAGGGAGCCTGCTTCCTCCTCTTTCTCTCTCTCTCTCTGCCTGCCTCTTTGCCTGCTTGTGATCTCTGTCAAATAAATAAATAAATAAATCTTAAAAAAAAAGAATATTTCCATGAATTCTATTATTTTAGTTATATGTGAGTGAATTCTTAAGCTTAAAAAAAATTCTTAAGCTTTTAAGATAATCATCTTAGAAGGTAATTGATTTGTTTGGCTTAAAACAATTGACTATAAAAAAAGCTTTTACAAATTGATAGACTCCTATTCCCAATGACATTTGTATCCAGGAGTGCTCAGACTTCAGGTTTTCACTAAAATAGAATTTACTTTACCAAATATTTATTAATATAAATAAGTTATATAATAAATAAAGGCATAGTATAAATGAATAAAGAAAAGCAAAGAAGTGATTCTATATGCTTTGAGTATGTAGAAATATTTCATGGAGACATCCTTAAAGATGTCAGTGAAATTCCACTGTGTTCAAAATCGGTAGCCACTGTGGGCATTAGAACTTTTCAGTCAGGGTAGTAACATTCTTTGAGCTGTACTTTGAAAGGTTAAAATTCAAGGAGTCCCCAAAATCTGAAGTTCAGGTAGGAGGCACTTATCATAGTCTGTACGGAGTGTGGACCTGTTTCAGTAAATGCGCTACAACTTTGTCACTGATTAAACAGAAGGAATGAAGGATAAAAGGAAGAAGAAAAGATGCTTTCAAGGTTTAACCCTGAAACCAGAAAATGATGATGTGAATGTGATTTAGGAAATGATGTGTTCAGTTTTGATAGGTCAGTGTGAGTGAAAATGTCCACTTGGCAGTTAAAAAAGTGTGGTTTTTTTTTTTCATATTTTTTCCAAAGATTTTATTTATTTATTAGAGAGAGAGAGATCACAGTAGGCAAAGAGGGGTCAGAGATAGTGAAGGAAGCAGGCTTTCTGCTGAGCAAAGAGCCTGATACAGGGCTCAATTCCAGGACCCTGGGATCATGACCTGAGCTGAAGGCAGAGGCTTTAATCTACTGAGCCACTCAGGCACCCCCAAAAAATATGTTGAAAGAAAGATGAAAGATGCCTGCGTGGCTCAGTAGTTAAGCATCCCAACTCTTGACTTTAGCTCAGGTCATGATCTAAGGGTTGTGAGATCAAGCCCCGCATCAGGCTTCACATTGGGCATGGAGCGTGCTTACGATTCTCTCTCTGCCCCCTCTCCCTCTGCTTCCCCCCACCCCTTAGAAAGAAGAAAGAAGGAAGGAAGGAGGGAAGGAGGGAGGGAAGAAGGATGGAAGGAAGGAAGGAAGGAAGGAAGGAAGATGAAAGTCAATGATTTGGGAGATATCTAGACACATTAATGACTACAATAATTTATGTAACGCATTTTAGATTTTATGCGGGATGTTTAATATACATTATTTTACTTAATCCTCATTAAACCTCATGTGATATATATAATAAAACTGGCAATTTGTGAGGTTAAATAATTTAATAAGTACTATACATTTATTTCCAGACTGGGATTGCAGTCCATATCTGTATAACCACGGTGCCTGAATGCTCTTAACTCCCACGCTCGGCCGCCTCTTATGATGATGGTTTAAATTTTGGATGTAGCAGAAATCAGAGATAATGAGCAAGGCCTGGGAGATAAAAGAAGAAAGAACCAAAGATTCAAGGAGGTGTGTATGTGAGATGTCCATGGGAATGAGGCCAGGGCACAGACTCAGGCAGGAAAAAAATTCTCTTATGAATCTTAGGAGACTCAAAGACTGTGTGAGGCCCAGGGAAAGCACTTCTTTCCATAGCCACCCTTTTTCTTCATTCTCTGAAACTAGACTTTCTATGATGTGTGAGTGTGAAGTATGTGCATGTGTGTATTTAAGTGTGTGGGTGGGTCTGTATAAGGGTGAACAGAGTATAATTTTTCAGCTCAGGGGAAATATTTTTAATAAGATAGTTAAGTCCTGGTGCACCTGGGTGGCTCAGTGGGTTAAGCCTCTGCCTTCTACTCAGGTCATGATCTCAGGGTCCTGGAATCGAGCCCTGCATGGGGCTCTCTGTACAGTGGTGTGGTGAGCGGTCGGAGCAGCGGGGAGCCTGCTTCCTCCTCTCTCTCTGCTTCCCTCTCTGCCTACTTGTGATCTCTGCCTGTCAAATAAATAAATAAAATCTTAAAAAAAAAAAAAGACAGTTAAGTCCTGGTTGAATTACAGTGAAACTATTTTGGGTGCTAAAATTTGCATTGGGCTCCATGGATATAATCAGATCATATGTCTTCTAAACCCTTTTACCACAAAATATATCTGAAGAATAAAATATATTTGAGCCCTCCTGGTCTTTATAAGAAAAATGAACTTTCAGATACTAAAAAATTGCCCTGAGGTTAATACCAAAAATAATTTCCAGAGCCTTTGAGAACATCACAAGGAGTAAATGGCAGTGCTAGAATAAAATAACCAAGTTTTTCAGCTCATGTCTTCTTTTCCTACTTCAATTCAAATAATTTAATTGGTGAAAGTTTTATGAAACTTCCTTTCATACATTATTTTTCTGTAACTCTTTGTGATTTGTTTTATTTGCTTTAACATTTCTACTTCAAAGCATGCCCAACTCTGTTTGTATTGTCAGATACTTTATTATTTTAAATGTAAAAGTTCTCCTTTTAAGACAGTCACCCTCTATTCCCAAGCGATCTGTTTCTCTTTAATCTACTTACTCCTTCCATAAGGCAGGCTCTATGGGAGCCCTAAAATGGATCAAGCTTTGTCCTTACAGGCCAATTAGCTCAGGCTTTGATCACACAAAAGAAGAAATGCACAAAAGATCAGCCTTGTCCTTCTGGAAGCTTCTCTCTTGGGACCTCTAAGTGAAGCATTCTTTGTTTCCTTATTTTTCTTGAAGCATTTAGCAGTCTCTCAAGGAAAGAATGTTAGTTCCTTCAAGTTGCTAACATGAACAGTCTTTTAAAATCCACTGAGAAAAAATTTTTAGTATATTAAAAAACAACCAAAAATAATTCTTCCATGGAAGCCCTGGTTGTTAAGTGTAAGGCTTTCCTTCCATTTACTTTTGAAAACAGAGGTCAAGATTTTATTCAGGGTGGGGGTTATTGACTTTTAAATTACATTCTGTTTTTGGTTCCATGAAATATTACTCTTTTGGCCTTCAAAATCATGTCTAATGACATTCAGTTGACAGTTGCATAATATAGCCGTTGGAAATGTGGGCAGTGTCTATCAAAAAGACATATTTTACTTTCCAGAGCTACCAGATGACTTAGGGACCATTTCATGTTTCACAGACACTCATTCGTCATGTTTTCTCCACTGGGATTTGCAGATAACTTTTTCAAGTCAATCATATTATGAGAATTTAACCTACATTTTACATCCTTCTAGGGGATCTAAGAAATTTCAGCTTTCACCCATCTCTTCACCAATCAGAAAGGGAAGAATTTGCCTGATATGCTCAGAGTGACAACGTGAAAGCAAAAGAAATTACTCAGTAAACTCCCTGTGTGGCCTTCTGTTACAACAGGGTTACTTTGCATCAATTGGGAATAAAAACATCATGATATACTCCCTAATGGGAGGATGATGCAGTCTGATAGATACAAGCACAGCTTGAGGAAGGCTATGGCTACATCTGAATCTAAGGTTCATAGCTTTTTGTGGCCGAATACCTATGGAGAAATACCATGGGGGGAAAGAAAGAATTATGTCTTTTTATGATTAGCAGTCCTTGCTGCAAATTAGATTTGTTTTCAACAAAATAACTGGAAGACAGGCAACCCAAGTTCCAATTCATATTCTAATATGCATTTCTCACTGTGAGTGACTACCTTCATACCACCTTCAGTGTTTTTAAACTCTAAGGCACAGATTTCTATTTCTTTGACTGTTGGATTGATTAGTTAATGCCTTAGCAACAGCAAACAGATAAATTGTGATGAAAACATTTTTACTGAATGAGAAATAATTATTTTATTTACATTATACCTAAAATTTTTAGAAAACTTCTTTTGAAATTTTATGTTATGTCATTTGTGTGTCTGTAGAAGTGAGTGTGCATTCCCATTTCTTTTTCTTTTTTCTTTTTTTTAATGATTAGAGATATGTATTTAAAAATTACAAGTTAAAAACTGGTTTGTTAATGATGCAGTAATTCAGAGCAAAAGATTTATGTGCTTGAAATTTGGCTGTTATGGTCAAAGCTGTTCTAATCTGAGAATTTAGTGTGATTTTTGTTCTATTTTATTTATTTTACCAAAGACAATTTTATATTTTTCAAAGAGTTGTCGATTTAAAATAGTAACAGTTATCAGTAAGAACAAAAAATGACAACTACATGAGGTGATAGATGTGTTAACTAATTTTATTATGGTGATCATTTAACAATATATACATGTATCAAATTATGTTGTATGCTTTAAACTTAAATGATATTACATGTCAATTATATCTCAATGAACTGGAAAATTCATTGGAAAAAAATAGTACCTAAAGTTGGCATAGAAAATAAATGAGATGGATTTAAAATTCTTATCACAGCTTTTGGGACATAGTAGGCACTTATTAAATGCGATGTTGGGGCACCTGGGTGGCCCAATGGGTTAAGCCTTTGCCTGAGGCTCAGGTCATGATCTCAGGGTCCTGGAATCAAGCACTCACATCAGGCTTTCTGCTCAGCAGGGAGCCTGCTTCCCCTCCCCCAACCCTCCCCACCCCACCTGCCTCTCTACTTATGATCTGTTTGTCAAATAAATAAATAAAATCTTTAAAAAAGCATAGAAAAATGTGATGTTTGTGCTAATAATACATACATACATACATACATACATACATACCCTACGTAAACAAGGAAAACAATGTGTTGGTCATGCCCTACCCTGTCCTGGCCATGTGCAATGGGACCAAGTAGGGAAGAACAGCACAAAATCAGATCAATGATAATGGAAAAGTCAGGAACATGAACAATATTTGGAAATCCCTTTGCATTATAATATTTTGTAGATTTGCGGTTCTCTGTAGCAGACCCAAACATCATATCTATTCAATAATCTAATGTTGAAGATAGTGTTTTTAAATTACTAATATAGTACAGTCGTAAGAGAGTGATGAGTAGGACTCTTCCAGTTCTTTAAGAATAACAGAAGAAGAAAGCTAAAACCAAAAAGCAATAAATTACCTACATGTTACAAACTTCTGACCTTGAAATTTAAGACACATGCAGAATCTGCCCAAACATTATTTAGCATCATTTCACAGTACCCTATACAGTCAATATCAGTCTATATAAGAAGATTGGGAAGATAGGAGCCTGGGTGGCACAGTGAGTTATGTTTCCAACTCTTGGTTTCCTCTTGGTTTCCGCTCAGGTCATGATCTCATGGAGGTCGGTCCTGGGATAGAGCCCAGCTTTGGTTCTAGGCTCAGTGAGGAGTCTGCTTCAGATTCTTTCTTCCTTCCCTCTGTCCCTCCCCGTTCACTCGTACTCTTTTCCAAGAAATAAATAACATCTTAAAAAAAAAAAAGATTGGGGATAAAAGGAAATTGAGTCTACCTTATGGAGAACACAGTAATTGAGGGCAGAGACTGTCTTTTTTCAGGGAAGTGCTCTGATCAACGCTGTGTGTGTGTGTGTGTGTGTGTGTGTGTGTGTGTGTGTGTTGGGGACTGTCCTCAGGGAATCCCTTACTTTGCCTTGAATAGGGAAAGGTTGAGATCTGAATTAATATTTCAAGTGTAGAGGTTAAAATGCAGAGATTGGCAAATCTCACCACCACTATACAGAAAAGAGAATTGGAGGCTTCTACTAATTAAAGGGAAATTAGCTGACTTGTCTGTAAGAGGATTCATTGGCATTGGGAAAAGCAGGGGGAAAGCTTAAAATTACCCCCAAAATACCATGCTCACAACCTATAGGGAGCTGATAGTACCAGAGTAATCTAGACTAAATTAGAGAGCAGTGGTCACATCTTGTCAACACGCAAACAATTTTGTACTGTTTGTCTCTTCATCTCTCCTCCCTACTTTCAATACTGGAGGAATTTGTTCAAAAAGGAGGAGTGGCAAAACTCAACTGCTCCTTTCTTCATTCAGTTCCATCTGACTGGATGGATAGTGAAAACTTTGAATCTGCTATATGATTGGGCAGTGCTATTTAGTGAAAGTGTATAAAGACTTATGAAGCCTGGTGAAATATCACTAAAAAATGAAAAGGGGGATTTTTACTATAATAAATAAAAACAACTTAAGTTACTGCTTTTTGTGTAAACCCCAAGGAGCTGAGATTCCTTAGTAAACTAGGTACATACACATGGCATCTTTCTCCAAATTTCTAGTCCTGTGGGCCACTCTGATGCTCTTACGGTCCAAGATCTTTGTTCTATCTGAAAAGAGCAGAGGGTCAGAATTTAAACTGTTCATGAGTCTCTATCTATTTCTTGCAACCAAATGACTAAATAAAGCCTGTATTATAACGTGTAATATATTACTAAAAGATTTTCTTCAATAGTGGTTCTAGATATGCTAATAATTATGAAAATAAACATCAAAACAAAATACAACAAAAAGGAACCAAAATCCTAACAACATATACAAATGATGATGAAATTATGCATTTTTTAATATTTCTATTTTCCCAATTTTATAATAATAATAAATTATGGTAGGAGCAGCATTAATTAAACACCTGTTGAATATGAGACACTATTCTAAGTGCTTTACATACACTTATTTAACTCATCATAGCAATCCTAACAGACAGGAAATACATTATTAACTTCCTTTTGCAGATGATGAAACAAATAGTCCTGCAGAGATTATAGGACATCTCCAACACCACACAGCTATAGCTAACTACCTGAATTTAAACTTAGGAAATGTTACTTCAGAAATGTGAGCTTCAAATTCATTTATTTGTTTGTTTATTTATTAAATGTGTTAAGACATCAAGTTCCACTTATGTCAAAAATATAATAAGAACCAGGAAGATTCTGAGATTTTATCTTACTTGCAAGCTAATGAGTTAGCCTATTCATGGCAGAAGACATGGATCTCCTGGGTTAGAAACAAAGTATATTTCCTTACAGAAATAGTAAGGAAAAAGACATCATCATTTTTCTTATGTCAGTTTTTTGGGGACCCAAATGTCCACAGGGAAACATGAAGAGATTCAGGGGACACAGGTAAGGAATCCTGTGCTCACACTAGACATGGGTGTGGCCTCGACATGGTCCCAGAGTGAGGGAATATTTTTGCTTTTCAAGGCTGTTCACTATACAAACCTCTTGAAAAGATATTCTGAAACAAACACCATCAATATGTCTGGTTATAGACAAGCAGAAACATGAGGTAGCATGGTTAACTGTCTCCTGGTAAAGCTTCATTAAACCCATTATAATGGGAATGCCATGAAAATGTTATAATTTGTGTTTAGGAATGAATTTAGGGTTTAAACTTTTGTTCCTAGGATTATTTTTTAAATTTAATTTAATTTTTTTTTTTTTTTTGGCCAGTCACAAAGAAACATACAGCCAAAGGTAATTGCTTTGCTTTGTGTAAATCATACTTTATATTCATAATTTATACTTGTTTTCCACAACTGATGTATGCCTACTTCCTCTTCTTTTTTTTTTTCCCCAACACCTGGAGGACATCACATCCTTAGTGGAGATCCAGATTTGGCACTTTGAAACATATCTCCAGTTGTAACTGATCGTTTCTCTGGATGAAAAAGACTATTTGGTCTTTTTCTCATATAAACAATGGGGTGTTTTATAATAAGATTTGTATTGGCAGCACTAAGTTTCAACCAGCTTTATGAATTCAAATTGACTTTCTCTTGCTATTCGATAATATTCAGTATAAATACCAGTATTAAAATAAGATATTTAGTATAATCATTAATAATTTGGAATTTGAAAGATACCATAGAAATCTTTATAGCATTGATTATTTTAATGGGGGCTTATGATTTTATCCCATATTTAAAATATGCTTTGAATATAAAATGTGTCAAATATAAAGAATGACTCACTGTCCAAGCCAAAGAGAAATCAGGCAAGACTTAAGCAAGTAAGAAATCCTCTATTAGTCATCTCTTTTTTCTTTTTAGTGTTTATAGAAATTTGTTCATGAAAACACACTACCATTATTATCAGAAGAAGCATGTATTCTTATTCTAGTCTTTTCATAAAAGTACTCTAGAAGAAGATGATTAGGGCATAAAGTGATGTAACTTGGAAATATGAATAAAGTAGGTATGTATATTTTTCACTGTTTTATTATGAATCAATAGTCATAACTGCTTGAGTACCTGGACCTTTCCATTTTACCGAGTATTCTCACATGAATTTTCCCTCCATCCTTACAATATAATAATGATATATGTGGTATGACCTCCTTTGTAGGTAAAGAAGTTGAGACATAGAAAGTTTATATAATTGTCCAATGTCACATGTGGCTGCATAGCAGCCATGAGATTCAACCCTAAGTCATTTAAGAAAAAAAAAAAAAAAAAAGAGGGAGGGAAAGTAATAGTAAAAAGTACAATATATACCACAGAAGCCCCGGATCTTGACTTCTTATTGTGCTGGTAAATGACAGTTGCCTACATTTGTAACCTTTGCACATTATCCTCCTAAAAGATAATTTGCAAATAGAATTATTATTATTATTATTTTTAAAGGTTTTATTTATTTATTTGACAGACAGAGATCACAAGTAGGCAGAGCAGCAGGCAGAGAGAGGGGAGAAGCAGGCTCCCTGCTGAGCAGAGAGCTGGATAAGGAACTTAATGCCAGGACCCTGAGGTCATGACCTGAGCCAAAGTCAGAGTCTTTAACCTACTGAGCCACCCAGGCGCCCCCAGAATTATTTTCTTTTCATATTGTCAGCTTTACCCAAGTTTGGGGATTGATAAAACAGTCTCACAGAATGTAAGAACTAGAGAGACTAGTAGACCCTTGGATCTCCTGGTCAAGTGGATCTGAGAGTTGATTAGACCCAGAAACACTTCTAACCATCACTGCGCCTGCCTTTGCATACTATGATTTGCTATACCTGGAATGGGGTGCTTGAATCTTAATCTTAAAAAAAAAAATTTTTTTTTTTCTTTACCTTTGCATGGATTCTGATTAACCATCAGGTTAGAAAGCATTTTCTAAAAGAAATTTAACCATCAGGTTATTTTCTAAATTTTTTCTAATTTTTTTCCTAAATTTTCTAAATATTTTCTAAATTTTCTAAAGGAATTTAACCATTTTCTAAAAGAATTTAACCATCAGGTTAGAAGGCATTTTCCTCAATATGGCACATTTAGGAATCCTCTTGTCTTATCTCCCTTTACGGTATAATCTTTTGGTTAATTGGCATGTAAAATGAGAGTGCCAGTATTTCACAAGGCCTTTGTTTCTCTATTATCATTTTGTTTGCCATGTTCTTATAAATATACACGCGTATCCCCTTACATGCATGTACATAACTATATTATTTTTAAGATTTACATTATATGAAGTGCTGACTTGGGCTTAAAGTGCATGTCTACCTATCATTACTACCTAAAATTACTAAAACTATGATTTATCATTAGCTCTGTGATTTTGAGTAAACTACTATAAGGACCTATTTAGAAACTGTCCCTGCTCCCCTTCCCCCAGGGGATTTACTTGGAGACAAGTCCCCGAAACCAGCTTCAGGTAACAAAGGCCAGATACAAAGGTGGGTCAGGCCAGGTGGAGACATCGGATCAGTGGGGGATGCATACTGTCTCCCTGGTTACCAAGGAGTATGGGCCCTGCCCTTTGGGCGCCAATCCCAATCAAGGTGTAATAGGCTGGTTCAAATATCTACTAGGGTCAATTGTAACTCAATTGGTCACCGAGCATCACTGTGGAGTTTCCTGTGCGTGTTACAATCTCATAGGCCACCTGTGCGTGGCCAGGCCCAACCACATGGCCTTTGCCCTTAAAAGCTAGTCTGTGAAACAGAGAAGGGTCGCCCTCTCTTGTAAGAGGTGCGTCCCCGAACCTTCGGTTAGATTCTTGATGCTTGGTGCGAAATAAAGCTTTGCTTGACCTTCTCTTTATATCAGTCTCACTCCTTTAATCAAGGATCCATTATTGGGGCATAACACTGCTTAACCTGTAAGGATTTCAGTTCCTTCAGTTTTAAAGGGGAGATACTGTTAGTAATCTCACGGGTTTTATGTAAATTTGAAGTCTGAAAATTTAATCAAAATGCTTGGGACAAAGCTGACATTCAATACATTTTAATAATTTTATCATGTCATATCTATATTTTATCAATAATGTCATAGTAATCATCAGACCCAAAGTGATAAAAGAATGTCTTTTTAGAATTTATAACATCTCATTGGCAATAGTTATGTTGTACTTCTATGGCCATTTGCTAACCTAGTAAATGGAAGGATTTCATTACCTGTAAGATAATTTTGCTTTTCAAGTTAAGAAGGAATAGTCTTGGGGCGCCTGGGTGGCTCAGTGGGTTAAGCTTCTGCCTTCAGCTCAGGTCATAATCTCAGGGTCCTGGGATGGAGCCCTGCATCATGGGCTCTCTGCTCAGCAGGGAGCCTGCTCCCCTCCGCCCCCGCCCCGCCCCACCTCTGCCTGCCTCTCTGCCTACCTGTGATCATGTCATAAATAAATAAAATCTAAAAAAAAAAAAAAAGAAGAAGGAATAGTCTTACAAATGTGTAGTAATCTCTTAAACTAGATTTATATCCTGACCAGTGTCTGCAGAATGAAAGATGTGGCTCAACTTCCATCTTCAGAGAAAACCACCACCTCAGACTGATAGGGTGCCTCTTAACTAGTCCCAGTGAGTGAGGCCAATCAGACACACAGGGCGTGGCTCCCCGCGTTCCCCATTACTCCGCTGCTTCCTCTTGCCTGCTTTCCATGTGATGCGTCCTGTTGCTTTATTGAGTGGTGGAATCCTAGCTACAGAGTAGCTCAAAGTTTTGAGAAAATGATTTGAAAACATTTTTTCTTATATCTAGAATAATTATGTATAGCTGCTTATAAAATACTCCAGTTCGATGTTTAATCCTTTATGCAAATGTGGATAAAAATACACTGAACTGGGGCGCCTGGGTGGCTCAGTGGGTTAGGCCGCTGCCTTCGGCTCAGGTCGTGATCTCAGGGTCCTGGGATCGAGTCCCACGTCGGGCTCTCTGCTCGGCAGGAAGCCTGCTTCCCTCTCTCTCTCTGCCTGCCTCTCCGTCTACTTGTGATCTCTCTCTGTCAAATAAATAAATAACATCTTAAAAAAAAAATACACTGAACTAGTTTCCTTAGTACACTATTTGTGACTATTCTTTTACTAAAATGACTAAAAAAAAAAAAAATAGTCTTGAAAACTGGAGTCTTTGTCTTGTGTTCATGAATGATTGATGAAGCGGCCTTTATGTACCATACATTGTGGATTGCAGAAACAGCAACTTTGGTCCTTCATGCGACTGAATTTTACTACAGAGTTCCTGGTAAATATCAGGTTATAAATACACGGTGCCTTGTAAGTGCTTCACCCCATTCCAGGCTGTTCTCTAGTTGGCCTGTCACAGGTGGCTATAACCAAATAACCAACAATTCGATTACCCTGTTGCTACAAATGTACCCTGAAAATAGCAAGGCACGTGCAGCTTTTGAAAAGAGGTTATCGAAGAAAGGTGTAGAACAATTCGGTAAATATTAAGCGATTTTGTAATTCCAACTATGCCTTTTTCTCTCTGGAAATAACAATTCTAACAGTCACTGGCAGAGTTCTGGTTATTTGATGGACCTTGCATATTGTATATTGTACATGGATTTATGTAAATGCACATAAATACAGGCAAGGTTCAAATGGAAGCTACACTAGAAAGTGTACTGTGCGGTATTGCTTTGGATCCCTGTTTCAAGCAGATGTTCTAGGCAGGGCTGTTCTGATAAGATTTTTCTAGTCCTCTCAAGAAAATTGCCTTGAAGAGGATGGGAGAGGAGTCGTCTTATGTCATGTTTTAATGCTATGGTTTGATTTTGCAGAAGGACAAAAACAGTATTTTGGGCGCTAAGCGTGAGTTAGTAAATACACTGTTAATAAGGAATGAGAAACTTGAGATAATTAAAGAAGCAATATTTACATTATCCCATTTCCTCAGTGTGTGGGTTGGAGAACAGTTGTGGCCCCTTTGCAGACGGAAAGTCTCCTGGAATCTACAAGCAGAACCTAATGAACTACATTGCACATCAACCACACCTGCTCTGTTCTTCAGCGTTTCTCATATTCACTGGACCCACGCTCGTCATCTGGGTAAAAATTTAAGGCAGAGCCATCTGTGGGTGGCAACAGAGAAGAAGGAAGCCCATGTATTCCTTTTTATTCAGAAAAGGGGTTTCTCAAACACAGAAATACAAAGCAAAGAGCAGGGTCTTGAGCTACTACCACCTTTTCAACTTGTTCGGCAAGTGTAGCTCATTGAATTTATTTGATGGTTTCCGGAGGGGTTGAAACTGTGTTTTCTTAGGATTGAGAGAACTCTCTAACGAAACACACTCCTAATTAACACCTAAATTCTTTCTTTCAGGCTAGACAGAGACTTTCTTTGCATAACAACGTCTGGGGCATTTGCAAATCTCAGCTTGCTTTACATTTTTTAGGGGTTGCAGTTCTTGTGACCAGAAATGCATATGAAAGCAAATTTATTACAGTTGTAGAGAAGGAACAGTTAAACTAAAAATGATCTCTGATTGAGAATAGCAACATTGGATGTCTGACATCTGTTTCTCTAGTTGTTTTAAAACTCAACATAGACGAAGCATTTTAAATCATAATGAATAGCATACTTTCAATTCAAGGCATATGATTATCAAAAATTCAGTAGCTTCTTTTTACAAGATAACTAACTTTTAAATAGACAACCATTAAATACTTGACAAAAACTGAGCGGTTCATATATGTTAAGATATGCTTTTAAATGTTTTGAATTCCAGCTGTTTCGTTTTTCTGTTCTTAGTAAGAAGAATGTGCCAGAACTCTGGATACATTGACATAACCTTTTCCTAAGTCAAGAACATTTTGCGGATGCTTTCATGAGGTTTAAGCCAATCACTTTTACTTTTGTTGGAGTAACTTCTTACCAAAATAAATCTCCTTTGATATCGAGTGTACTTTTGATAGATTAGAACTTCATTATGTTTTTATAAATTATTATTAAAATGCTAATAGTAAAGATAATTATAACTATTTATGATTACTTAGAGCTCTCAGTTGCTTATTATGCATGTACAGTAATTTATTACTGCTTTGTTTGTGGGAAGTTGTATATAAAACCAGTAATATATTAAATCCTAATTTCCATTCTAATATCGAGTGAAAAAAAATCATCTGAAGGTGATGAATTTTCCATGGCACCAATCACTGTCACACGTTCTAGGCAAATGATATTTTTAGAGAGGCTTTGAGAAATGTAATAAAAAATTACAAAGGAAAGTCATTTCCTTCATATAGGAAAATACTGAGTGTAATTAGGAAAGAGGAGAACCTTTAACAAGAGATGTCTGTTTGCATATCTGATATTTGCCACGGACTTCTCATGAGATTTTTAGTAAATCACTAAACTATGATGTACTTCCATTTATTCATTTTAAAAATAAGTTTTATAAATCTAACTTTCCTATTCCACTCGGCCATTAGGACTGAATATGATATTTTGTTAGATACTTAAAAGTGCTGCACTGGATTCTGTATGTGTGTGTATTATATGTGTGTGCACAAGGGATATGTGCCGCTGGTGAGACTATGATATATAACTACTCCCTGGCTAAGAATGTGACATGGTTCATAACTTATTTTATTAAACCGTCATGCTTTGGAGTATTGAAATTATAACTGGTAATAATTTTTGAGTTTTGAAAATGCAGCAATGTACTAGATGAATTACATTCGTTATCAACAGAGGGTTAAGAAAGTTCATGTAAGTTAACTATTTATGTTAGAGTGCCTGACAAAGGTTAAGGTTCAAAAATGTTTGCTAATAAAGTTCAGTAATAGTGATTCAATTACCGAATTGATACTGTAGGATAGGTACGAATATTCCTCATTTGGGGCTGGGAAAACTGGAAGTGGAAGATGTTAAAGAAATTGCCTGAGGTCAAATTGGGACTATCAGGATAGGAACTGAATGTGCTGACTGCAGAGCCCGTCCTCTTAAACGTTATATTCTGCTAACATTCTAGATATATTTATTTCCTCCTCAAAATCTCATGTAATAAAGCTACCTAAAACTGCCATTAGGATTATGTTATTTCACCCAGAATATCTACATACCAATATAAGATGATGAATTAAAGTTAAATAAAAATTCTTAGAATGGATGGGAGACACATAAACCTGAAAAGGTGACGGTGGGGCTCTTCCCGTGATCTTTAGGTAGCGTTTAGGTGAATTTGGGAGCTGCAGTCGTTTTGGTGACCTTAAGGATTTTGTGTGCAGAAAATATTACTCAGGAGTTTGCTTTGGGTTTTAGAAGAATATTTGGCGATGAATGGAATCAAAAGAGGACATGCTGTATGTTTATATGAATTTTAGGAACAAAAAATATGTGATAATAGAAATCTGAACAATTAATGACTCAAGGGAGATAGGATTGACTGGAAAGTTGCAAAATGGAGCTCTCTGGAGTGATGAAACTATTTTATCTTGTTTGATGGCGACATGTATACGATTAGCAAGAGTCATTGAAATGAGCACTTAGTAACTAAAGGAAAATGTTCTTTATTCATATATGACATGATTGTAAATAAAAAAAATCTCAATGAGATCTACCAAAAAATCCAACTGAATTAATGTGATTTTTACCAAGGTTGTAGAATACAAGATCAGTAAACAAAACTAATTGTGTTTTTACAATAGCAATATAGAATTAAAAAATAGAAATATTAAAATACAATTTGAATAGATTAACGATACCAAATTACATTGAATTACCTATAAACTAAGTCTAAATTTTTAAAAAAATGTACATAAAATTCTAAAATGTGTTTACCCACAAAGGAAACAATCCTATTGCCCCAAATATTTTGGGGGCTGTTTCACAAAATAACCACAAAATAACATTGTTTGCTCAGAACACTAAGAAAATAAACTTTTTCTTAGTGTTCTGAGCAAACAATGTTATTGTCTGAATGCAGTTTCTTGTTTGTAGCTTTAAAATATACTGAGCCTTATGTCAAAGCCCTCCAGGTGGGATAATTTAACAATCCATCTCCCCTAAAAACTAATTATATTTAATTATACACAACCACACTCTTCTCCCTACTCATAGACATTTGTTGTGTCTACCTAAGTCTTCTTACTTGGGCTTTTGCATGGCCACAGTTCTGGAAATGTCCTTCTTCTTTCCCACTTCAAAAAAGACACCAGCTGTCTTCAAGACTGATTGGTTTCTTATCTGTTGTCCCGTTCTTCCAGGTACTGAACCATATGGCACCATGACACTCTTCATTCAGTTTTACTTTCTCTTCCAGTGAATAGCCAATAAATTTGTTCCCTTCTCCATTCCACTAACGCCCACCTACTCTTTCATTATAGATCTTATATCAATGCTAGCTTATTATTCAGATTCACTCACAACTAGAGTGTAGGGTTCTTGATGGCAGGGACAAGTTCATATTTGTCTTTGTTTGTAACAGGTACAATAAATCTGTATTTTTATGTCTGTATATCTATAATAGAGCATATGTTGATAATCATCCATTCTAACTTAAAGAGTAAGTAAGTTACAAACCTTTCCTTTAGATTCAAATTATGGTTATTTGGAAAGAGACAAGGGAGGAATCTACAATGAGTATTTACATGTATATTTGCCCTATGTACATTCCTCAAAAACAAAACTGTCTTTAAGTTCATACAATAGGTTTTAGCATTTACAGCTCATTTAAGATGAAAGTTGATGCTCTTTAAATATTGAAGGGCCCTTTTAGCTAGAACAGATGCTTTAAAATTGAAAGAGACTTTCATCTGAGATATAAGGAATGAGTTTCATTTGTGCAAGCATGTTTCTTACTATGAATTATGAGTACCTATTATGTTGTTTTGTGTTAGATATTTCATATTATTCTAGACTTATAATGACAAATATGAGTAAATGTTGAAGGCATATTATGGCTGTTTGGTTCATAGCATTTTAATGAAACATAAAAAAATTGAAGTGCTCTGGTAAAGCTTTTTACTGTCCATGTGACACTCTTTCTCTTATGGTAAGATGCTCCAAGCATACTTTACACTTAGATTTCTCAGGCTCACATAATTGCATCCTAAGCATAGTCTCTATCATAAGGATATTTTTGCTATTGTTTACTATTCTTTGGTATTTAAATGTTTCTTTTGATAACTCTTTGGTAACCATCTTCTATCTTTATTTCCCAAACTTACCTTTAGTTTTTTCTTGAGTGTTTATGCACCTTAAAGAGGCTACTTTTGCTTTGATAAAGGGATCTAATGATAATACATGCTTTTCAATTGCACATGTGACTTTATTCATAATATTTTAAAAAGCATTAAAATATATTTTCAGAGAATGGGGTAGAAAATGATATTTAATTACCAACCCGTTTTACAAAAACCCACCAGGCCCTCTCCCAAATTCTTCTACATACAGATAAACTTTAGAAGACTTGGTCAATTTTCATTCCCTTCTAGTTTGGTTTATTAACAGTGGCAATCATTTACTGAGCATATAATATATGATGACATTGCTTCAAGCATTATTTATGTTTATTATGTTACTCAAGCTTTATAATAAACATTTGAGGCAAGTGTTATTATGTCACTCTAAAAATGAGGAAATTGAGATGTCAGGGGTTTGCATAGGCTGAAATAGCCAAGTCTGAAATTATCTCAATTCTGAGTGATCTCAAAGATGATCCTCAACCATCTTATGATGTTATATATGAGAGACTTTTCTATTTATTATAAAATCCCTCTTTATAAAATACTTTAAACATACTGATGAGGATAGGTTGACATATTATTGTTAATAAATCCTGAAAATCCTTACCTTTCTCAAGGAAATTTACAGAGATAAGGATCTTGATTACAGAGATTACAGAGAAGGCTCTCTAGCTGAAGTTATGATATTATATTCAGTCTGAAGATGGCCTAGGGACATGTTACCTATTATAAACCCAACTTCCAATTTCATGCCAGGGTAAATCATGATGACCATAAAACTATGGCTGTCCATGTTTGATTCTGAATTGGTCAAGAAATTTGCTCTGGTTAATCCCCCCTTGTGTTCAGCATAGTTCTATATGAAATTGCATCTATAATTGGTATGGGGACTTGCATGTTCTGCCATCACAGAGGAGCTGCTTTGCTTCCTGCTGAGAAGTCAACCTCTAATGCTTCTTGAGTTGACCCAACCATGTGATAGACCTGGGTTTAAATTCACTTTTTTTCAGGGTTAACATTCTACCCTAAATAAAATATAAAGGCCCCTTTTCTTCATTCCAGCTTTCAGAAAACTATCCTACTCCTCATCTTGAAATCAAAATTATTATTGAAGAGTTTTATTTTAGGTGTAGGTAGGGGTGCCCAGGCCTACAGGAATAGAAAAAGAGACAAAGGAATCTATTAAGGGAAACTGGCTAAAATATTTGACTTTGTATCTGAAAAAGAAAGGTCTACGAAGCTCTTTATCTGTAGGAATATCGAAGATGTCTACAACAAAGGAGGAGTTAGCTAACTTTTAATATTTTTTGAAAGATTTATTTATTTATTGGAGAGAGAGAGTGAGGGGAAGGACAGAGAGAGAGGGAGTGAAAGAATCTTAAGCAGGCTCCCTGCTGAGTGTGGAGACCAACTCAGGGGCTCAATCTCAGGACCCTTAGATCATGACCTGAGCTGAAACCAAGAGTCAGATGCTCAACCCACTGAGCCACGCAGGTGCCCTAAAGTTAGCTGACTTTTAAACAAGGTAAACATTTCCTTCATAAGTAAGGGAAAGCAAATTTTACTTGTCTGTCAGTACTATTTAACCCTTTTTCCCCTTAACTAAGGAAATGCTTTCTTTGTTTTCAGATTGGCATTGCGCTCAGCTAGAATGATCACCTTCCGGAACACTTTTTTAAACTAGGCACAGTCACATGATCCAGTTCTAGGCAACAATATATAGGTAGATATCACTGGTGGGCCCTCATGGATTGGCTGAAATCTGATTTTTGCTGTTTGGCTTTGGCCTTTCCCCTTTCTCCTGTATGGATATAATTCTTGGCAATAGAGCAACCATTCTATGAGCATGACATTAAATGCCAAACTCTGTGGAGAGTAAGGTTAAAAGTCTAAAGAAGACACTATGATGGCGTTGGAAAGCTCCTGTATCCGGCCTGAACTGTTTCCTCTAAGACTATTTTTATCATGAGGAAAAAAAATACCCTGTTTGATTCAGTCACTATAGTTCAGCTGACACAATTTCAAAGATATAACCACATTTGGACATTTTTTTTTCATGTACTATATTAATACGTTGAAAATGCTGTATTGTTTTCATAAGTGCTGTGACTAGAATTCCTCTTGACAGAGAAACCTCACAGGCTGTAAATAGAACAGTCTAAAGTGAGTCCTGACAATGCGGAAGAGTGTGTTACTAGACCAGCAAGCACATGTAACAAGACCTACTTACTTGAGCCTGGTTCTTGTGCAACACTTCTTGTAAAAGATTTCTGAAGGCCTCTTGGTGCTTTCCCAGCTTTGATGATTTTACTTTTTCAGCATAGTTGCAGCAGGATATTGCTGCGAAAATAACAGAATCTACTATTTATCCCAATTTAGCTGTTGCTGTGCCCAACTATTCTCTAGTTGTAGAGATTTAAGCTGTTCTGAAGGTGATGAAATTTTTAGTGTGTCTGCACCTCAAAGGTAGAAATAAAATAGGAATAAAACAAAGGAAGACAGAATGTTATTGTCTTTAAAAAGCGAAAGCTTTGAAAGTTGCTCATGACCATAATTTTAGAGAAATCTGCCAAAATTAGTAATTACTCAAGAGCCACATGATTAAGTAAATATTCTAGTTCAGTCTTTTATTTTATACCGAAAAACATGGTAAGGGGAATACATAACCTTTAGGTACCTAATGTAATAGGAGCCTGACTCCTAAAATATCTTTGTAAGAAATTCACCATTCTACCTTGAAATTTAAATACAAAGAAAAGTGTATGTGGTTATATGAGTAACATCAAAAAATAAACTGTCTTCAATGAAAAGGCTGTCATTCATAATGATATTTAAGAAAGGGTAGAGGGGCACCTGGGTGGCTCAGTAGTTATGCGTCTGCCTTTGGCTCAGGTCATGATCCCAGGGTCCTGGGATTGAGCCCTGGATCTGGCTCCCTGCTCAGCAGGAAATCTGCTTCTCCCTCTCCCACTCTCCCTGCTTCTGTTCCCTCTTTCACTGTGTCTCTCTCTGTCAAATAAATAAAATCTTAAAAAAAAAAAGAAATAATAAATAAAAAGTAGAATGTATAAATTGACAGCCTACTATTTTAAAAAAGTTGGAATTATTACTGTTTATCTGTAAACATTCTAATATATTTTAAGTCACTCTTTATTGCTTATTAAAAAATACCTATTCTCTTTTAAAGTACTGGATGTTTTTTTGTGTGTAAATATACAAAATGAGTTTAATGGCATAAGAAACACACTATATATAAACTTAAGAGAGTGAATATTATAGATACCTTATTTTGGTAATCATATTGATCACGATGGTATTTGGTTGCTTAGGATAATATGAATGGTATTTTATTAACTTGAAGCCCTGGGGTTCATGAATCACTAATCAGCTGTGTTAGCTTAGGTAAGGTGAATATCTCTCAATATTTCAATTTTCTTATTTATGATGGGAAAACATTGAAGTATACTTCAGTCTCTATTAATTGATGGATACAAGTGTAAAAAGTAGTGCTTTGATCATATTCTGGATTGAAAACTTTGCAGATGTTACCCAAAAATAATAGACTGAAGAAATTACCCACTTTCAGGGTCTAATCCATAGTTCTTGAAATAGCATAACCCAGTAATTATGATTTCCCTTCTTTTTTGGTTGCTGCTAGTGGAGATTGTAGTAGGCAACCAGAGAGAAGAAGCTGGTTTCACTCATATGTGGAACATAAGCAACCGCATGGAGGACGACAGGGGAAGGGAAGGAAATCCAAAGGGGGAGAAATCAGAGAGGGAGAGGAACCATGAGAAACTGTGGACCCTGAGAAACAATCTCGGGGTTTCAGAGGGGAGGAGGGTTGGGGGAGGGGGTTGGCAGGGTGGTGGATATTGAGGAGGTCACATGCTGTGATGAGCACTGGGTGTTATACTTAACTAATGAATCATTGAACACTGCATCAAGGACTAATTATGTACCATACAGTGGCTAACTGAACATAATTTAAAAAAATAAAAACTAAAAATAAAAGTTGTAATTGAATGTCATAAGAGGAAGAGCAAAATGTAAATACAACAACAACAGCAAAAAGTTTAACAATTGAAATGCAGTTACGGTAAATAATGCCTTTGACTTGATATTGGGCTGGCAGATGTGTTTGGTATCTGTATGAGTTGTCTTCTTCTGATCACCCGTGAATAGGTAAGGAAATAGTACAATGGGTAGTACTCAGTAAAATCTCTAAAATCTCTAATAGCTTCTTCCTCTTTTGTCTCACTTGCTAGCTCACAGGTGTGTACACTCTCTCTCTTTCACACACACACACACACACACACACACAAACCACAAAACATACAGAGAATCAGGATCAGGGGCTCCGTTAAATTTATGCTTCTGTTCCTTGGCCTCCTTTTGAACTCCTAACACAATGGCTTCTCGCAATTCATCACAAGGGAGTCTATTAGAAAATGATGGATGAACTGGCCTAAATCTATCACTACTAATAGAAAACAGTTCAAAAATTAAGATGCTTAACACCTTAAATGAGTACTTCTATTTTTCCATTGAAAGGCTACTGTAACAGTATCTTCATCATCAATCATCAGTCATCATCATCATCTTCAGCTTCTTAAGTATTTATTATTGAAGATGAAGTCAAGGACAGGTAGCTTTAATTTTGCATCATGCTGTGAATGTGTTCTGCTCCTGGTTTCCAGGGCTCTGATGATGTGTAGGTTAACTGTGATAGATAATGTTCTCTCCATGATCCTTAAGTTTGGTACATTCACTTGTAAAAGGCACTAGTCTGTATGTCTAAAAGAAAATCAATTAGTCTTAATGATACAAATATTTGCTTAATAAGACTCCTTAGGGAGCCAATATTAATCAAAGGCTCAGAATGATCTGTAATTAGCACATCAATTGTACATGTGTTAGTGGATGATTGTAAAGTGCTTAAGGGTTCTTAGAATACTTTATTCTTTATTATAATTAAAAAAATTTCTCCTGACACTTTAGTTAAATTTCTTAGCCCAAGATATCATTGTCTTTCATCGGAACTATGCCTCTAACCTTCTAACTTCTATTCAACCTTGGTCACATTGACCTCAGGGGAACTTTTTTTATAATATAAATCAAATCTGGTCTCTCTTCAGATTAAACCTGTTCAATAGCCTTGCATCACACTAAAATAAAATTTAAGTTTTGATCCCTGCTTACATTTTCTGGACCATTTCCTCCCACTGCCTCCCTCCCTCCCTAACATTCTGTGTTCCAGCTACATCAGCCTTCTCGATGCTTCGAGTTTTGTCTCTCCTGGGGGCTTTGCATTTGCCATGTCCTCTGTCTAGGACACTGCCTAATCACTTCTTCTTGCCCTTTCAGTTTTAATTCAATTGAAATTTCAGAAACACCTTGCTTCCCTGACTCCTAAACTATGACCTAAATTAACCAATAACTCTCAAATCTTTTCCTCTATTTTTACTTCATTTGCAGCATTCATTTCTGTCTGAAATGCTCTTCTTGGGGGGCGTCTGGTGGCTCAGTGGGTTAAGCCTCTGCCTTCTACTCAGGTCATCGTCTCAGGGTCCTGGGATCCAGCCCTGCGTCAGATTCTCTGCTCAGCAGGGAGCCTGCTTCTCCCTCTCCCTCTTTCTGCCTCTCTTCTTACTTGTGATCTCTCTCTGTGTCAAATAAATAAATAAAATGCTCTTTTTCATTGATTTATTTGTCCACGATCTTTCTCTCTTCATTAGATGTAAACTTCATGAATGTGAGCACTTCTTATTCAGAGCTGTATTCCTTAAGCCTAGAATAATGACTGTGTATATATATACATATATGTGTATATATATATACGTGTGTGTGTGTGTTTCAGTATGTATACGTTGAAAACCAGGTGTTAATTGGGTCTCTTTCTTCATCCCACATTTGCTGACTACTTATAAGCCTATTATTCTTAAGTTATTTTTTTAATTCTGCCATGACTTCATTATTTGTTTCATTATTTTCATTATAGTGAGAAACTGTATTCCTAGGAAGTACCTGATTGTTCATAAACAAAGTACAGTCTACCATTCATTTCACCAAAAACCTTGAGGGGAAATGAAGAAATTGAATATTCTGAGGCCTATACAACATCTCTTTTCTTTGAAAATTTCTGTTTCTCTAGGTTGCTGGCCTTAATAATACTTTTCCTCTCTTTATAGTGCCTCTTAAAAGAAATATATTTTAACTTCTACTAGGGAGTGCGGTCTACTGTATAAATCACAATGAGTTCCCATCTCATCTAATTAGAAGGGTTTCTCCCTTTTTTAGTATAAATTTCCTTGGCTTTCTTTTTGCCCCCAACTTAGCTGTTTCACTGTTGTTTTCTTTGTGAACCAAATCAATAGAGATTCAAGTAAGCCAGCTGAGTGATTTTCCAATAAGAAATCACATTTCATGCTAATTATTTTGGAACTGAAGAAAATCACAGCATCGCAGGTGAGCAGAAGAATGAGCCTGTGGTTTGGCTTCTTGTGGACGATACCGCCACCTGTACCCTTGCTCTAAAGTAAACATTATCTTGTGCTCTTCAGTGTTCTCTGACAGCTCATAAAAGAAGGCACCTTATCCCTTTATTTATTCATAGGCTTCTTTTCTACTTGAATATGATGAAAGCCGTGAGTCCTAAACAGATAGTTGGATTCCTTTTCACAGAAATACAGAAGAACACAAAATATTTGTCCTCCTTTCTCCACACCTTTAATATGGCAACAAACATGTTTTGAAATTCTGTAAGAGATATGGTGTAAGCTAATTGAGATTCAATTAGTACATCACACGCTTTTTGCTATGCAGAAGCTAACTGGGGGATCTGTCTATTAGAAATTACTCATAGCTGGATGAGAGCTAGATGAATAGTAATTTAGACCTTGAAAGACATGTAAGACTATAAATGGAAGTAAAAGTGAGGCTAATGCAAGATCACCCAAGAACTTCTCAGAATTCCCTAATGAGAAATTTTAATTTTCATATTTGACATTAGGGCTTATAATAATGACGAGACCTTAAGATTGAGTACAATTAGATCCATAAAATGCGTTGCAAATATCTTGAAAACGACCAATTACACTGAACCTTTGAGCTGGGTTTGTCTGACTTTCTTATAATGATTCATAACAGGATTTTCTTTCCTTTGTTATTAACAACAAATGTAATTCAGTATTATGTAACTAATGATATATAACAGCCAGAGAGATCTTTTCACAATCAAAGACAAAATGTCACTTCTCCATTCCAAACATTGAGATAGCTTCCCATCTTCCTGAGAATTAATTACGAAGCCCTTACCTTGGCCTTCTAGGTCCTCCCAGGATCGTCACCCACCCCACCTCTACTTTCTGTCCTTTTAATCTCTCTCCCCTCGTCCATCTGTTCTAGCAGCTGGCTTTCCCTGTCTTTATGTCTCATGGCCATGCCCTTTCCTCTTTTCAAGCTCTTTCCATATTCTGTTTTCTTAGCAGAGAATTTCTTTATTTCAGATATCTACATGGCTCTTTCCCTCAGCTCATTCTGCTCTCCTTGAGGGTCACTTTTTCAGAGAGGTCTTTCCTAATTAAACTTTGTAAAATAGAACACTCTTCTCAGAGCCATTAACTCTGTATTCCTTCTTCTGCTCTATCATTCTTAGCATTTACAATCTAACATACTATATTTTATTTTATTCTGTATTTTTCCACTTAGAATGTAAGTTTCCCAAAACCAAACAATCTGGAGTTTTTGCTTTGTGACTATGTCTGACCTGTCTGACATGCCTACATAATAGACACTCAATATATATCTGTCCATGAATGAAGGATTTATGAGTCTTTATCTTTGTGTTTTATCTAAATCAGTTAATTGTGCATTCACTAATGAAAAACAACAGAGTAACAACTTTTACATGAATTATTAGAGGTTAGCCTTCATTTTATAGTAATGCTATTGTTAAAATTAATGGCATCATCAAAATTTTAAAGAAAGGTCCTTATATGATATAATCCTTTTAAATTCAATTTTTTATTTTATGAACAGCAAATATCATGAAAAATTTGTCTTTCAGATATTTTTAGCTAATCATGCACTGAAAAATATTCTGTATCTGATGTCTTACATAAAGATATCTCTTCAAATAGTACTTAACATTAATTAGTTTTTGTTAAGCAGAGAAATACTCATTAATAAAAAGAGAGATCTAGTCCAGGGCTGCTTTATATAGCATTACATTTTTAGCATTTTTTTATTATACTCCAAGCAGTGAAAATTACAATCAAAAGCATATTTTTTAACTATAAGAAAATAAAATAATAGGATCACTCATACTATCGTTAGTTAAAATAATGTGCCCCCAACATAAAGTTTAGGCAGAAATAGAGATAAATGATTTTACATAAATCTTTCTTTAAACTTCTAATTCCTTAGAACCTTTCCTTTTAATGTCAACTATCTTTAGTTTTATAAGATAGTTGGAAAATATTATTTGCTTTACATTCATTTTATCTCATATGAAATAATTTACCTACCACATTCAAATTCCTAATTTTGTAGTTCATATAACATTCTGAACAGTAGTGGAGAGGATCTGTCTTATTTATCTATGTATCTATGTATCTATCAGTCGTCTATCCATCTGTCTATATCTACTATCTACCAATTTATACTTCTGTGGGGCACCTGGGTGGCTCAGTCATTACATGTCTGCCTTCAGCTCAGGTCATGATCCCAGGATCCTGGGATTGAGCCCTACATCGGGCTCCCTGCTCAGTGGGGAGCCACTTCCCCCTCTCCCACTCCTTCTGCTTGTGTTCCCTCTCTCCCTGTCTCTCTGTCAAATAAATAAATAAAATCTTAAAAAAAAAAAAGACTTAAAAACAAACAAAAAAAGAGATACTTCTAAAACTCTTACCCTCGTTTAGTACACCCAAATTTCCATCCCCAGGGGTGGTAGGGAGATGGGGACAACTGGAGAGGGAAGAAGTAAATTCCTTTTTACTGTTTTTCCCCAAAAGAAATCATACCAGTAGCAGTATGCATCCTAACACTTTGCAAGATATTAGGGATAACACTGACTCAATAGAGAAAATTCCATTTACTGCATCACTACTTCCTGTGGTTTCTGCCTGAATTTACCATAGTGAAAATGCTCACACACAACATTATTTCAATTAAAACAATAGGTTATTATAGTCTGCAGGAAACCACACAAAATGAAAGAAAAATAGACTTCATAGAACTTTTTATATAATTTATATTATCCAAGTGTCTCCAATTTCCATAAAGAATAAGTACATAAATAATCTACCTTGAACATCAAGGCTCATACCTGGATATTTTGTTTTTTGGTGTGTTTTGTTTTCATGAGTATTGTGTGGAAAGGAAACATTATTTGGAAGCTATTATCAGGTCTCACTATATTTTATACATTAGCTATCATTCTTTTTCTTTTAGTCTGCCTCAAGTATGCATTATCAACAATGGAAAATATTTGCTAACATACAGTGATATGTATTTATTATTTTTTATTAAAGAACATTACTTAAATGTATAGATAATGGGTATAAAAATAGCATTAACATCACAGGATTCTTTTTCTTTTAGTGTCATATTGAAATATGGTAAAGGATAGATTTTTAAAGTTTTTATAATGTAATCATGTATCATTATTGAATAAAACCAAATCAAATCATGAGAAATTTTTTTATTGTTTTCTTCCCCTGGGTAGCATATAAAGAAGGAGTTAAGATAAGTAATTGTCAAGAAAATTGTTGAGGGGTGAGGGACATGCTTTTTGGACCTTACTTCTTTTTTATTGTTAATTTATGACTATAATAGTCTTTCTTAAAACATGTGTTCCAGGTATTAATGCTGCATAACAAATTACATTAAAACTTAGCAGCTTAAGGGGCACCTGGGTGGCTCAGTTGCTTAAGCATCTGCCTTTGGCTCAGGTCATGATTGTAGGGTCCTGGGATTGAGCCCCACATTGGGCTCCCTGCTTGGCTTCTCCCTCTCCCTCTGCCTGCTGCTCTCCCTGCTTGTGTTCCCTTCCTCACTCTGTCTCTCTCCTTGTCAAATAAATAAATAAAATCTTTTTAAAAACTTAGCAGCTTAAAACAATAACTATTTTATTATGTTCCATGACTTTGTGAATTAGGATTCATCTGAGAGATTCAATGCTCTGTGTCATTGACTGAGGTCAACAGATGTAATCAGCAAGCAGCCTGATGGGCTGGTATGGAAGGTCAGAGCAGCTTCACTCATATATCTGATGCCTCGGCTGAAATGATTGGAAGGTGGGGCTCAACTGGATCAGCTGACCAGTGTCTACATCTGACCACTCCAGTGTGATGATGTCAAGGTGGTTGGATTTCTCACGTGGTAGGCAGCAAGAAGCGGCTAGGTATACTGTGTCAAGAGACAGGAAGCTGTAGTTTCTTCTTAAGGCCTAGGTTCAGAAACTAGAAAGGTTTCTCTTTTACTATTTTGGATTTGTTTAAAGAGTCCCCAAAGTCTTCTCAGATTCAAGGCAGAAGAACATAGACCCTACTTCTTCGAATGGTGGAGAATCAATGGACTTTGGCCATCTTTAATGTGTCACAATATATCATATTTATTTATTTCCCCCCATTTTATAATGTGTCTGAAAGTCAGGAATTCTAATTAATACTAAAATTCTGTTGAAGGTATTCATGAGATGTAGAAATATATTTTAATAGGTGAAAATATCCTTTTTTGATGGCTCTAAGACTTTGCTTTGTCCTTTTTTTTTTAAGGTTTAAAAATCAGTTCATTTAAAAAATTGGTCATTGATATATCTTGTTTTGGGGAAATCACATGATAACATTCCTTACTGATATTCTTGTTGTGAATTTTAGGCTTTATTTTAATTTTTATTAGGGTTCCATCATTCTCATTCCTTATCGCATTATATTGTCAAAACTCTTAGTCTGCTAATGAACAAAAACAGAAACAAAACCAGCCATCAAAAAATAAAAGAACTTTCTCTTGATTCCAGACTACTCTGATCTATTTTCTCCCTTCCCTTCACCTACAAACTTGTCACAAAGAGATTGTGAAAGTAGTGTGTCTGTACCCACTTCTTCACCTCAGCAGTGTATTTTGCAGGAATATCTCCCACTCTTCATCAATGGCCTCATAATTCCAAAATTCCAATCTCAACGAACATTTATTATTCAGGTCCTGATGGTCTTCTCTGCTGTCTTGGACACTTTTTATTTCCTCACATCTGGAAATTATTCATCAGCTCTCTGGGGCATTACAAACTCCTGATCCTCCAAGTTCCACATGGTCTTCTCTTGAGATTCTTTGTGCCTTGTCTAGCAGGAGGTGTTAGTTCTCTTAATAATTCTGCCACTGGGGTCTGCTACTTTCATTCTGTAGTCTCTCACCAGGTGATCTGCCTTTGTTCACAAGGGAGGTGGTTACTATGTACTGATGACTTACATACTTCTGTTTTCTAAACTTCTTGCTGGCACTTCAGATCCAACATCTAACCATGGGACATCTCTAAATACATGTTCTAGAGGTGCTTCAAAGTCAACACGACTAAGCTCGATCAGCCCCTGATATTTACTGTACTTTTGTGGCACCATCAGAATTCATCAGCTCAATCATGTTGTACAACAGGGATTGGTCCCTGGTTTGTCTCTCTTACTACCCTTTCCCAACCCTCCAACTACTCATAGCCATTAAGTAACTAAGTCTTGTTAATTCAACCTAGTAAATAAGTCCTGTGTTTTAAAATTATCCTTTCCATTCCTACTAACACCGCTCTAATTTGGACATTATTTTTTGATAGGAGTAATGCAAGTGTGTCCTATTTGTTTCCCTGTCTAGTCTTACATCCACTCAGATACCGGAGTGAACCTTACAGACCTAACAATACCACCACGATGCTTCATGATGTTTACTATCTCTCCATTATCAAGAATAGTATTTTTAAAACTGCATATAGTTGTACATTAATAAATTATAAGCTTAATTTAGTGGATTACAATAAACATTTTTAATTAAATAAAATATATTATATAGAAAATCATAGAGAGCTTCACATTTAGTAAGAATGAGTATATCGCTTGGTTATTTCAAGGGTATGTATGTGTACATACTGAGCAGCAATTAATAGGCTCTTTTTACTCTGGAGCTGTGAAGCGTTGGTATTCCCAGGGCACAAGATTAAGCATTAAGGGGTGGGAGGAGATAAACTAGAACTTCTATTTATTTTCTTTAGAAATGATAAGCAATAACTTGAGCTTATCCTACTTATCCAATATACTTGGTGTCTTCCCTCAGTCAGTATTTCAATAGTTGAAGTCACATGACTCTACCAAGTTTGAGGTATTCACAGGGAAGAATAAGTGCTTCACAGTGAAAGGTTTGAAGATGATGATGTTCTAACTTCTTAAATCTCTTTTAGTTTATGACAATTCATCTGTACCTGGTTAAGTAAATTAATGGATTATATTCTCAGAGTTTTAAGTAAACTAACCCTTATAATGGATCTTTGACTTAAAAAGTAGTTCTAAAGAAACTACGAAGTAAAGACCTTTCTGTAAGACAATAGATAACTGGAGTTATCACTTCTCATCCTGCCAGGAGCTCTTTATTGTTCATAATACAAAGTAAAGACTATTATAATACTAATTAAAGTCACCTCAAATACTTCTGCCCAAAAACAGCATTTCCTGGGACAACAGGAAAGACTGGAATGGGGAGACATAAATGTCATGAAGGTCCATAATTATTACAAGCACCTTCTTCTATATGCCTTTAACAATCTACTTAACTGATAAAAAGGAAATTCTCTAGTAGTTATTATAGCAAGGCAGTAGACTGATTACTGACTTATATGTCACCTACTTTCCAACTCCTGAGTATTAAGTTGAGTTTTATTTTTCTTAAGGATCCTATATCCATGATCACCTTTGTGCATTTTCTCATTGCACTCATTCATAAGGAAAGGATCTGTTCCCTTTGAGAGTTCTGTGGTACTTAATTAGCTTTTCATCCCCTCTATCCTGCACAATTCCTGACACAGAGCGAACACATACTAAATGGTGAACCCAAGCATGTGAGTATGTGTTGTGTGTGTGTGTATGTGTATAAATTCATGAGAGTGGCTAAGTTAATGCTTTGGTTTACTCTGTAATTTGAACACAAATATTAGAAATGCAAGAACTTTGCTTCATTAAAATAAAGATGATCTATTCCTATCTTTAACCTTCTTTGGGTATCATGTGCTTATTCCAGAATATTATGTGCACACAAAATATGTAAATTACCAAAAAATTGAAAGGCTATTTACAATCTTTTATCTACATAATTATATCTGAGGCTTTGCACATACTGTATTGACTGCACATTTGCTGATGTGAGAAAAAGCAAAACAAGAAACTTAGAAATTAGCTGCATATCAAATGTTTGCTTTAATCTTTGCACATTGAATAAGACACATTTTTCAAGTTGATTTTTTTCACTCTGACTTCTGAAGGTTTGCGTACGGTATCAGAATCACTCAAAACATAGGTTCACATCAATCTTCCCAGTTCCTGAGTGATTACTTCACCATATAAACTTGTGTTCACCTTGAGAAGCTGGAATAATTACTATATTACTGAGCACATTAAAAAATGTACATTACTTATATCAAGCCATTAGGGTTTCCTTAAGTCTCTTAGAATATGGGTAAAAAAATCTGGCTATTAGAAAATAATAATATAAAAATCTATCGAGTGGAGTGTGTACGCTAAGAGATTACTTAGAAGAAATTGTGGTTAAAAGAGAGGTATCCTGGGGCACCTCAGTGGCTCAGTGGGTTAAAGCCTCTGCCTTCAGCTCAGGTCATGACCCCAAAGTCCTGGGATCAAGCCCCACATCTGGATCTCTGCTCAGCAGGGAGCGTGCTTCCTCCTCTCTCTGCCTACTTGTGATCTCTCTCTGTCAAATGAATAAGTAAAATCTTCAAAAAAAAAAAAAAGAGAGAGAGAGAGAGAGAGAGAGAGAGGTATCCTACTAAATCCAGAAATCTGCGGTAGATCAGTACAAAGATATTCCCTGAAGGTTAGTCAGATTCTCCTTAGGCATGGTTGGTTTGTTGTGGAGATATGGAGAGTTAGGGCATGAGATCTTGTTCCATGTATGAGTATTAATAGGGGTTGACTTTCCATACCAGAGAAATCTGCTTTTAATATTCTTTCTAAATCACTAAAAACCAAGAACCTCTAACCAAGGGAGATAATTTTATTCCTTGGGAACTACGGTCAAAGCCCAATTGGAATAAATAAATCTACTGATATGGCTTTGACTTTTGTCCTTTTTGTGATACTAGATGACTGCATTACTGTTTTGAGAAGGATTTGGATCTCTTTTGTCCCTGTTTGAATATACAGAGTTCTCTTTTTGCTACCCAGGAAGGGTAGAAGATGGTCTGATTCAATTTCTTTTTATTCTAACCCCTTGAATATTTGGGAAACAGAGGGCCCAGCTCAGCACACTACATTTAGACAGAATATCAGTTTGGCTATTTAAACTTTATAGAAATGGTTAAATAAGAAGACATTCATATAAGTGTACATTTAAGAAAAGCATTTCTTAAATTGAATGTTCCATAGCATTCTGATTATTCCTATTATAGCACTTAGAATATTATATTAAATAGTTAGTGAATATGATAATAAAGAATTCATCAGCAGATTTTTGATATGCAAGGAGACCTTCCCAAAACTTAATGATTAAAGCAACCACTGTTATTATTGTTAATGCACCTGTTGATCATCTGATCAGTTTGCTTATATGGCCAGACTAGGTTGATCTTCGTGACACTCACCCATAGTTCCATGGTTGGTGATAGTTTTGGCTATGGGCCGTGATATCTGAAATAGTCTTATTCTCATATCTGATATCTTTCTACTAACACAGCTAATGAGGATATCTACACCACAGATCTCTGTCCAACTAACAATCTAGGAAGAACCTGTTTAGATTCTACTAGATTGTAGCTATTCCAAGAACTTAATAAAAGTTACAAGTGCTCTTGAGGACTAGGCTGGAGACACAGTAATGTTTCTGGGTCATTTACTTAATCAAAGCAAGTCACAAGACGAACTTGTTTTTAACATTGTGGATAGAATTCCCACCCTCTTGTGCTTTGATGGGAAGGACTTCAAACTCTTGCGGTCTTTTTGAAATTTGCCATAAATGATAAAACATCCAGAATATCACAAGAGGGTAAACTACTCTTGCGTGCCTGGGTGGCTCAGTCATTGGGTGTCTGCCTTTGGCTCGGGTCATGATCCCAGGGTCCTGGGATTGAGCCCCACGTCGGGCTCCTTGCTTAGGAGGGAGTCTGCTTCTCCCTCTCCCACGCCCCCTGCTTGTGTTCCCCCTCTTGCTGTATCACTCTCTGTCAAATAAATAAATAAAATCTAAAAAAAAAAAAAAAAAAAAAAAGAGGATAAGCTACTATGAGATCTGAAATCTCCTCCCTGTAACATTGGCAACATCATTAATACAGTTGTATCATCTTATTCACAGGAATTATGTTCCAAGATCCATAGCAGATGCCTGAAATGGCAGATAATATTGAACCCTATATACTATCTTTTTCTTATACATACATACCTATGATTAAGTTTAATTTATAAGTTAGGCACAGTAGGAGATTAACAATAATAACTAATAAAGAAATAGAATAATTATGACAATATGCTGTAATAAAAGTTATGTGAATGTGGTATCTCTGTCTCTCAAAATTTCTTATTGTACTATATTCACCCTTCTTCTTGTGATGATGTAAGATGATAAAATGCCTACATCATATGACATGAGGTGAATGACTTAGGCATTGCAGCATAGGGGTAGGCTACCAGTGACCTTCTGACAATATCTTAGAAGGAGGATCATCTGTCTCCAGACTATGGTTGACCATGGGTAGTTGAAACTGTGGAAAAAAGAACCACAGATAATGGGGGACTACTGCATCTTCACCTTTTTTTTTCTGCTTGAGATCTGAGTCCCCTTCAAAAACCCACTCAGATGCTAGCTATTAGCTTTACTCCCTGTAAAACACTTTTCTTTCTGTTATCCCAATTGTACAACCTCTTAGCCTCTGCCTACCTGGGGAGGCTAGATAGAATTGAAAATCTAAGCAAAAAATCTACTCTGCTTAGAGAAAGCTGTTTTGAGAACAACTGGAAATTTCAGCAGGCTGGTGCAAGCCTGAATTTATGGCTTATTTTAGTTTTATTTTATGTCTTCATTCCACTCAGCCTTAAGAAGACGATAGCTCAGATAATAATAGCTCATTTCTGAAGTGGGTTCAACAAAAGAAAGCTTTGACCATTCTTTCAGCCTTTTTTTTTTCTTTAATAGTGTGACCATCATAAGCTTT
>NW_019154086.1:85285557-85383814 GCF_002288905.1 Enhydra lutris kenyoni | reverse complement strand
TTTCTTTCTTTCTTTCTTTCTTTCTTTCTTTCTTTCTTTCTTTCTTTCTTTCAAAGCTGGTGGTCTGGAGCATCAAGTGTTGTAAGGACCCCTCAGGAGTTCACCAGCTATATTACATGGAATCATTGAGTTAGATGATGTCTATAAAGAGATATTGGGGGATGACATTAAAATAAACACTAAGCGTTGTGAGAACAGGAAATTCTAGGTAAGGTGGTTTTCAGAGTTAGATCTGAGTAAAACTGTGAGATTGGTAAAAATGTCTTCTTGGCAACTCATGATTTAACTTAAATTTTACATTCTGCTTTGTCTCGGAGAGTTGTCTATCTTTACTTATATCTTCACTGATAATGTTCGGATGGTTTTTATAGAAAATATTCAAAGATGAAAATAGTCTCAAGATCCAGAAAAATGGATTTAAGCAAATGGCAGATGGATGAGGGTGGCAACCTTCATGTCATACTGTGGAGGTCACAAACTGTTCTTAAATAATCTTGAGTACTCTCATGCATGAAGTTGTATATTCATCTAATAAACATTTATTGTGCACCTTCTATATATCAAGCACTGAGGCAATTACAGAGAAGAATGAGGTACATTCTTAACCTCAAGAATTATACTGCCTGGGAAAGAAAGCCTACAGGTAAGTTGATGATAAGCTATGAAGTGAAGATAAATGTGAAGTGCTCTGAGCATACAGGAGAAGTAACTAAGTATTATCTGGAGAGCTGGAGGTGAATTAATATGGGAGATAAAATAGACGGTGGATCAAAAACTATGACTATTCACTATTCACAGGGAAAGGCAGAATTCAGGCAGTGCGAATGATACAAAGCATAGCACAAAAGTAGAAAGTAATTTAGTCTCTTTGAGAAATTAAAAGATGATTGAATTTTCTTTTTTTTTTAAAGATTTTATTTATTTATTTGACAGAGAGAGATCACAAGTAGGCAGAGAGGCAGGCAGAGAGAGAGAGAGAGAGAGAGAGGAGGAAACAGGCTCCCTGCTGAGCAGGGAGCCCGATGCAGGGCTCGATCCCAGGACTCTGGGATCATGACCTGAGCCAAAGGCAGAGGCTTAACCCACTGAGCCACCCAGGCACCCCAACAATTCAGTTTCCTAAAGCAGAAGTTATATTGTAGTGGGGAAGATCATATTTTTAGGTATAATAATACTGAGTCAGAATTACCAGTGTTTAAGTGATCAATTCGTGTACCAGCATTATTACCTACTATATCACACACTCCACTCTTCCTGAGTCATATTTGAACTGCTCAGTCCTATATCCTTCATATGTATCTGGATTTTAGCACTTTCCATCTTGGATTGTATGATTTAACATCTATATTTTCTTTCACTTTAAGCTTGGAAATACGATAGTCTCTTACCACATTTCTATCCCCTTCATCTGGAACAGTGAAAAGTACTTGTAATACTTGCTGAGTGTTTTTTTTTTTCAACCTTTCTAAATTACCTTAATTCTTCCAAATCTTAGTCTTAAACTACCTACATACCCTTCTAGTAAGCCTGTTTTATTGTCCCAAGCTCTTAATAACCCCAACCAATAATCTTTGAAGTAGAACAAAGTATTCACTTGGGGCTAAATTGGTTTCTTAGCCCCAGTGAATTCAACAAAAGCGCTGAGCCTTGTAAATGTGCAGAAGTGGCCAAGGATCCTAACGCAATGTCATTGGTACCAGGATTCCTCCAAATATGGAGAGCCACTTAGGTGAGGATACCATGGATTTCACCCAAGTTATCTGTTTGCAAACACATGTTTATGTTTGACTCTTCTTTTATTATCTGAAGGTATGTGCTTTTAGTCAGCTAGGTGTAGTATTGTACAGTCTTTGCTTCTAGCTCCACAACTTATAGAGAATAGTGAAAATCCAAGAAGCAATGTCTCTCAGTATCTAGTAATGGCACATCAAATCTGCTAAAATGTTTAGAAAATTCAATTTAACAAAAATCTATGTGCATAGTATTTTGCTGTCCAGATTCAAAAACTTAATATCTATGGAATTACATGCAAGCTTTTAGGGGAAGGAATAGTCATAAAATAACTCACAAGAGATCTTCCACATATCTATTTTACATTAAACAATGGAATCCATAAAGTTGACACAGTACAAGCCTCTATGGCTGTATTGCACTATTAATGGAATAGCCGCATGAGTGATTTAAGGCATATTTAAATGTCATGCTTCAGGCATTGTTGCCTTTTATTGACAAAAGAGATTGCATGATGGTTGTTTTTGAGAAGTTATTGCTTTCTGAGCAAGAGTACTGCACACAGAAAAAAAGTATTGGGGTTCGGAAACTGTGAAATTGCTACTGAAAATATTACCTGAGGAAAATTGATATGATCTGAAGGAGATGTTATATTGTAGGCTTTCCCTCAGTCATTCTTGCTAATTCCCTCAATCGTCCTCCTTGCTCATCTCCTGCCCTCCTTGCTTCTAGCTTTCTTTGAAGTTATTTTTATTTTCTCTTTTTTACACTTCAGCGAATGCTCTCCCTATGTGAGAAAAACTGAGGACCAAAGTTCATAGCTGTTTACTATCTTCTTGTCTAACACATGCATGACAGAGTGTTATACTAAAAATATCTAGCAAACTACTTGCATTTTTTTTAAATTTTATGAGGAGAAAGGGTACTATCTTGTATATGATGTATTTTTTCCAATGGAAATAGGTTGCTGTTATAACTCAAGAATCATTGATAAGCCAACTTGGTAGTACTTTTCCAGTTGATTACATTATAACCAGTATCAGTTTGCTAAGATTTAACGTGGTGGCATGTAATTTGGTCCCTGGGCACTAATGCATTTCTAGGAGCACATCTGTGACTGAGTGGTTGACTTTAAAGTCACCCTCTGTCACTCCATTTTTGTCAGTGCCTCTTTATTGGAAATTTACCTAGAGAAAAGTCACAGATTGTGGCAGCTTGTAGCATAATGTGAGATACCTTCTAGGCATAAAATAAAAATACCAGAAAGACAGTCAAAGAATTTTAAACTTCTATTTTGTGATTAGGTGAAAAGAATACTAGTCATGTAAACCTTACAAAGAAATTAAGACTAAAATTTTACATTTATTAGTTTTGTGTGTGTTTCTAAATACATGTTTCCAAAAGAGATTATTAATTTGATCTCAACAATGATGACAGATCATAAAATGAGTTGCTAAGGTGTCAGTCATTCCAAACTTTGTAGGAATTATTGATGTACTAAGCCATAGCAACAGTGTTAGATGTTTACTGATATATTTGTTTCTTTAAAATGTGTTAACTTTTAAGAAATATATAATCTCATCATTAAAACCAAACATCAGATGTCATCTATTCATGTATCCATTTCCTAAAACATACAAATAAACAAACAAAAAAAACCCAACCAAAACATTTGAAGAGAAGTAAGATATATCCAAGACTGCAAGGAATCCAGGCTTTGGTAAGATGCACAAGAATACAAATATGTACATTGCAAAATAGTATATGGAGTAAGACAAGTTAGTTCATACAAAATATTACAGAATCACAGGGATTGGAAACAGCAATTCTGCCTACATTTATCAAGAAAGTTCTGAGAGATATGTTCAGTCTTCAGCCGGGTTTCAAAGAAATAATAGTATTTTGCCCAACCAATACGTAATGGGAGGCATTTTTGAAAAATGGGAACAGAATATAGGAATGCAGAGTCATGAAATCATTTGACATGTGTAGGAAACTTCTACCTACTTGGTATTGTTGGAGCAAAAGAAATATACAAAAAATTTTGTAGCAAGTGCTGCTGAAGAAAAAAAAATGATCATACTTACTTTGTATGCAGTGGTAGGACTTTTTAAATTATATTCTGTAGGCAATGGCAAGGAATCATTTTATGACTTTAACAGAGTAATGAAAGTCCATAATATAAGCAGTAAGTAGATTGTGCTTAATGATGAAAATGATAGGGATAGGAATAGGAAGAACTGAGCCCAGAAGCCTACATAACAAAGGAAAGTACTGTTAATATACATAAAAGAGATGCCATGGCTTAAATAAAAGCAGAATTTGAAATATAAAAATAAAAGGAGTAATAGGCATTATAAGTTGTATGACATGTACTCTAGACAGGTTTGAATTTATAAAGGAGAAATGTCTCAGTGTAGGCTTGCTGAAAGTTTTCTTTTAAACTATTCTTTTTTTAAAAACTATTTAAATGAGAAACTAACATTCTTACAATCTATATTTTTGCCTATAACCACATGAGAATATATTTTTAAATATTTTTACAATAAAAATCACTTTATTCTTTAAAATTTGATTTAAAAAATTGATTTTTAAAAAGATTTTACTTTTTAGAGAGAGAGCACTCATGGGGTGGGGAGGGGCAGAGGAAAGGGACAGAGAGAATCTCCAGCTGACCCCTCACTGAGTGTAGAGTTAAACGCAGATCTCAGGGCTTGATCTCAAGACCCTGAAATCATGACCTGTGCTGAAATCAAGAGTCTGACACTTAACTGATGAGCCACCCATGCACCACAAAATAAAAATGATTTTTAAAAAAGATTTTATTTATTTATTTGACAGAGAGAGAGATCACAAGTAGGCAGAGAGGCAGGCAAAAGGGGGGCGGGAAGCAGGCTCCCTGCCGAGCAGAGACCCCAATGTGGGGCTCCATCCCAGGACCCTGAAACCATGACGTGAGCCAAAGGCAGAGACTTAACCGACTGAGCCACCCAAGTACCACAAATGATTTTTAAATTCATTCTGAATATCCTTATGTCCATTCCAGTTTCTTTATTGAAGGTTATTGGGATATTGATATAACATCTCTAACACGTTCACCAAAATGATGCATTGAAATTTAAGTTAAATTGGACTTTACGTTAACATCTCACTAAAACTATATTTAAGAAGAAAATCATAATTATGACAGCTTGTAAATTCTATACTCTTATTTCAACATCAAATTTGAAAAACATATAATTAATTGAAAGCAATTTCCTCTGAATATAAACTTTATGACAATTTTTAAGATGCTTATAAATTCTTTCACAGAGGCTATTTTATCATTATTTTTTCATTAACTATGAATTAGCATCAATATGAAGTAACATTTCTAGTGACCCAGATTAACAGACTTTGAAATAACATTTCAGCTCTGATTTGAGCTAATACTTGAAAGTTTGCGTAGATGAATCTTACTTCTTGTGGTTTAGAAAATATATTTCTGGTTATATGCTCTTCATTTAACTTCTTATATTGAAGCTTCAGTTTCTTTTCTACTCAACAGTTAATCTTTATTTTTATTTATTTATATTTTTCTTTTAAAGATTTTATTTGTTTTAAGAGAGAGAATGAGAACACAGGGGGAAAAGAAGAGAGGAAGGGAGAGAGACAAGTGGACTCTGCGTTCAGCGTGGAGCCCCACTTGTGGCTCCATTCCAGGAGCAGAGATCCTGGCCTGAGCCCAAGTCAAGACCTGGTGCTCAGTGACAGAGCCACTCAGGCACCCTTCTTCATTTAGTAAAACTAAAAAAAAATACCTTCAGTAATCTTATCAGTATTTCTATGTTATAATTATTCTTGGTTTAAAAACAACTATTGCTATTAGCTTTTGTCTTGTATTTATTCTGTTCTGCTTGTTATTTCGTTGTTGCTCATTTATGTGACATTCTTGATTCTTATTTCCGTGTTGTGTAGCTATTTTTACCATATTTCTTATATTGTTATTGGTACCACTAGAAAAAAATACTTGGTAGATTTAATGCATAACCTGTGCCTTAATGGCTGATACATTTTTGGTGGAATTTATTGAATACAGTGGTTTATTTCACGTCTAACGGCCTAGGACTTTGAGATCTAATTCTGAGAAGATATTTATACTGTGGAGCTCTAATGTCCTTTAAAACCAATTCGATATTCATTCAGCTACAGAGAGATTTGGTATGCCATTTACTCATTCATCTAGTCTATAAATATTTATTGGTCACCTACTACGTGAAAAAGTATTTTCAACGTGCTAAAAAAGATGAATCGAGATGAGCATTGCTTGGTTTCTAATTTCAAGGAGCTTAAGAGTCTAATGAGGAAAGGAAGACATATTCACAAAGTACCTCACTATAAGTTAGAAAGTGAAAAATAGGAAGAAAATTATACAGATGAAGTATCATGGCTGTTTGGAATAAGGAAAGATTATTTCTATCAGGAGAACATAAAATGGTTTATTGATATCTCCAGGTAATTTTTTTTTATCTTTTATTATATGCTAGGCAGCATTCAAAGTATGATAAACCAGTGTGGTGAGCAAGTAGAGTCCCAGCACTCAAGGAATTCACAGTCTGAATGGGAGAACCGAAGACAAGTAAACAAATAAATAGTGTAATTTCAGAATGCCTGAATGAGATGAAGAAAAATGAACATTAGCAGATAGTGACTGGGTGAGAGTTAGTGGCAGTTACTCTGATTTGGAAGGACAGCACAGGACTCTTAAAGGAGGTGCTGTTTGAGTTAGGAAGTGGGCCTTCAAGAGGAGGCATTCATTTGAATGTGAGCTAATGTACTCTCTACACAGGTCATCTAGTGAGAATGAGCTCGCCCGGTTTCATTGCCTCACAAATGGTCACTGAACACAGAGAATAATGATAGGAGGTGAGTTTGGAAAGGAAGGTAGGAGCCAAAATTTAGATGCGGTTTAGGTGTTTGATTTACCTTTAGTTGAAACAAGCATTCACGGGCTCTCTGCTCAGCAGGGGGCCTGCTTCCTCCTCTCTCTCTGCCTGCCTCTCTGCCTATCTCTGTCTGTGAAATAAATAAATAAAAAATCTTTAAAAAAAAAAGATGATTATAAGAAACAAGCATTCATTGCAAATTTTCAAGCAAAAGAGTTTGTTAAAAAAGTCGACTACTGTGCTGAGCCTGGAGAAGGAGAACTAAATAGGGCACAGGAAATCAAGAGTAGGGGAGAGACCAACTTTGGATAGAAGGACCTATACAACAGGGACGTAGACTACTTATTGAAGGTTTGTGATGTTCTTAGTACTTGTCTAACCATTTTGTCCATACTCACTTAATTCTCATAACAATAAGGTAGGTACTATTATTATTTCGCAGTTGAGAAAACTGAGACCTAGACAAGTTAAGTATTTTGCCCTGTGTCTCACTGCTAGTAAAATGCAATTCTGGAATTTAAAACCCAACTGTAAAGGGTTTTAAGAGAGCCTTAAAAGGTTTTGAAGAGAGCCTACCTTCAAGCACAATGCTTTATTATGGTACTAAGTCCAGACGTATTTAGAACATATCAAGAGCTTTTATCAACTTAATGAGCTCATATTGTTGAATCCATTAAAGAAAAGTCATTGAGGAGAATACTAATGGTTGAAAACTTCTATGAATGAGAAATATGGAGAATGAAGAACACTGAATGAGAAGCATACTAATGTAATGGGTGTGTCTACTTTGGGCGGAGGAAGAAAGCAAGCTAGGGAAGAGGCAGAGAGGTAGGAAAAGAACAGTGGAAGGCAGTGGAAGGCAGTGCTCTTTACAAATGTTACATGACTGTAAAGGTGAATGGATCTAATATGTTGCTTTCTTGTGGCTATGGAGGGGGTGATTCTAGCTTGCCCTTGGGGTTTAGAGGGTGGAGGGGAAATGAGGAAGTTTGAGGATTCGCTAAGTTTCAGGCTAAAGGAAAGGAGACAGAAGATGTTATGAGAGAATGTAGGGCATTTTTTCAGGATAGACAAACTTTAGGATTATTTCAAAATCAAAGAGGAGTTTAAATTTGTAAGCAAATGCAGAAAAGAGGTGAGATTTGAGAGATGAAGTGAGCTAGAAACAGGTAAATTTTGGAAAGACTGCAAAGTTTCTATTCTGACAATTAAAAAAAGAGACAGATTGTTCTAGTCTTAAGGATCAGTTAGCGTCCATTGTCCTGATTTCTCCTATGTGCTCATGTTGTGTCATAGAAGTAGAACACATAGCTTTGCCTGTTCAACTCTGTTCCTCTTTATACAACTATGTAGTGAATAAGTAGAGAATCCATTCAACAGTGACGGTTTTGCAAACACACTCAACCTCCAAACAACTGCATATGAATTAAAGCAGCTCAGGTTTCACTTTGATGGGTATATTGCTGCTTTTGACACTGGTCAGAGGCTTGAGTTTATAGTTATATTATTTTCACTTTTAGCAATTTAATTAGGAACTGAAAAATTATTCATGTGCTTTCCCTAGTGAATGGTACTTAAATTACTTGTCAATATTCTATTTCTAAGAATGTACAAAAATTGAATTTTTGCTCTCTTAATGTGTGATGAGAGAGGAAAAGACACACATTATCTGGCATATCTGGTGTGCAGGCAACTGTCAATGGTTCAGATGGCTTTACGATGGTCAGAGGGCATTCATAAAAAAAAAACCCACCTCTGATTCTGTTAGAATGAACTTAATAAATCTGACAATATTCAGTAAACAAGAATAAGTGACCTGGAGAACAGGCTACTTTATTTCGTGAACTCTCTGTGAGGTTCCACTAGAGACTCTGAATTTTCTGAGTGTCAGAGAAATTTCTGTTCAGGATATTCCCAGAGGATGAAGTGGTTTAAACTAAGACTTCACAATGGCAGCGTCCGCCGTGGAGCTGGCAGATGTCAGAGCATGTGACGAGACGAGCCAGCCGGGCCGCAGAGCCAGAGAGCCTCCCTGATCAAGCTCAGGGAGAGAAGAGTTGATGTGTTTACAGTGGACAGATCAGAAATAAATCTGCCATGTTAATCAAGGGCACAGAAATGCTTTCTCTGCGAACTGTGTACTCATTTCAATGGGGGCGAATGAATCACTCTGGAAAAAAAAAAAATCCGTTCAAGTAGTTTTCTTGTAATTGTAACCAAACCTGTCCTTGGGCATAGATTATACACAGGGATGTGTTCGTATAGTTGTTGATTTGCCTTTGTAGTATGCAGTATATTCTCAACAAGTACTTTAGTCCGTGCTTTAGAGACCAGAACAAGATAATTGGCTTACTGGGTCTATGTTCATATTCAGCCTTCTAGAGACCATCTGGGTCGACTCTTTGGAGCTCTGCTACTGTCAAGAGAAACTTGTAGAGGGTAAAAAGCGAAGAAATAAATAAAAGTTGTAAGACCTGTACTTTATTTTTTTTTGAAAGATTTTATTTATTTATTTGACAGAGAGAGATCACAAGTAGGCAGAGAGGCAGGCAGAGAGAGAGAGAGAGGAGGAAGCAGGCTCCCCGCTGAGCAGAGAGCCCGATGTGGGGCTCCATCCTAGGACCCTGGGATCATGACCTGAGCTGAGGGCAGAGGCTTAAGCCACTGAGCCACCCAGGTGCCCCAGACCTGTACTTTAAAGCAGGGGGCTGGTAAGCCATAAAAATTGAAACCCAAAATTTAGTGTTCATGTATGTGTGCATATCCAGTTCCCTTATATAGTTCAGACCTGAGGCCATACTGCACATCTGTATAATTTTGATTGAAGAGTCTCTCTTTAAAAACAAAAACAAAAACAAAAACAAAAAACAAAACAAAACAAAAAAACCCACAATTATTTCAAATATTTAACAATAGAAGATTTCATAATAAAAATAAAATTTCCTCAATTCTTTCAGAAGATCTGCATGATTGGCAAGATGTACCCATATTCGGGATGGTTACAATTGCCTGAAGCTGTCTAGCCTCATGCAAGCAAACTGAATATTACTGAATAGTAAATTACTTCACTTACCTGACCCCTACAGATGTTTGAGGCAGAGAGCCCTGGCTCAGCTTTTTGACATTCAAGAATTATCTGACTGATGTGGAAATTCCACTGGCAAATGGAATAATTGGTCATACACAAAAGTAGAATTTGGTTAAATAGGTAATCATTAAAATCAGGGACTCTTCCAAGGCAGCTGGAACCAGTCACAGTCCACTCAGAACAATATTTTATCTCCACCCCTCCAAAATGCTTTTCTCCCTTACACAGATTGTGATCTAAGTATTTGCGTCAATGTCTCTGAGTAGAAAGAATAGCAAAGGAAGATGAATTTAAGTGAAGAGAATCAGTTTATGAACAGAAATGAATCAGCATATCACTTCTGCAATGTGACTCATTTTCTTGTGTCTCTAGGTTTGTTTTTCTTCGACAGAAGGATATGTCAGTTTTCACAGCCAACAGAACACAAGCTATCAGCTAAATATGTGGAAGGTTGACTAGAGACTGAACAATCTGATTCTGGCTACTCTGATAATTTAATGAGCTTCAGTCCTGAATGAGTACATCTTTAAATTTAAGATAAAATGCTATTTTTTTTCCTAAATAAGAGCCATCAAAAGCCAAGCCATACATTTAAATATAAAGGACACGTATATGTATGAAATACACTACATGCTTTGTTTGTTTTAACATGTATTATGTTAGAAGTATATATTCATATGTATTTGTTAAACACATATTTCTTTATAGAAGTTGTTTAACTTATCCTCAGAAAAACATAGGTTATCTTAATAAAACAAACCAGCCCTTCCATAAATATTTATTGAATACCTACTACGTGTGAGGTATTGTTCTGAAAATATAGCAGTGTCTAAAATAAGCAAAAGATTCTGCTCTCCTGGAAATTGCATACCTTATTCAGATAGTGTGTATGCATGTATTCTAACTATGTATTTAAAACTGATATACACTGGCACCTGGGTGGCTTAGTTGGTTAAGCGACTGCCTTTGGTTCAGGTCATGATCCTGGAGTTTGGGATCAAGTCCCGCGTCAGGCTCCCAGCTCCATGGGGAGTCTGCTTCTCCCTCTGACCTTCTCTTTCATGCTCTCTCTTACTCTCTCTCAAATAAACAAAGAAAATCTTTAAAAAAAACCCCCTGATATACGTAATTTAGGGTTCCTTTTTCTACATGCATGAAATTTCCTCCATGTTGGTTGTATTGTGGTAGATGTTAAGGTAATTTCTCAAGTGTAATTGAGTCTAAAGAATCATTGAGGACAAAAGGCTGGACTGCAGTATCGAACAGGGAGTTTAAAGTACAAGATTGAAATAGGGTTGTGTTGATCTTATTAATCCAGTATTGAAATGGCATACCCCATTGTTCTCCAAATGCTTTTTGAGCGCCAACTGTGGGCCACACATCATGCTAGGAACTGGCAAGAAGAAGGTAAATAAACCATGGTTCTTTCCCTCAAGGATTAGAGGACAGCTATTAGGAGTTTATAACCATTTACAGTAAATGGCATTAGGTTTTAAATCATGGAGTTAAGAGAGAAGATGGGATGGTCATCTTAGTGGGCCAGTAAGGTGTGAGGTCAGGTTTCCTGGAATGCAAAACATTTAGGCTGTCTTGAAGAATCATTACTAATAATAGCATCTCATATTTATTTGACAGTTATATTTACTAGAATTCATGAAAGCAGGGATTTTTTTTCCTATGTTTTATTTGCTTCTGTATTTCTAGCACCTAAAATTGTGTGTAGCACATAATAGGCAATCAATAGTTGTTGAATGAATGTGCTAGATACTGTACTAATGAATTTTCATGATTTTTTCAAACCCCTGAAACAACCCTATGGGGAAGTTATTATAATTGTTATTCTTATTTCACAGATGAAAAAATGGGGGATTTTTTAAAGTTTTTTTTTTTTTAAACAAAACCATTTGTTTAAAATCATGAAAATTTTAGTTGATAAAAGCAGGAGTATGCATAAGTAGGGCAGTTCTAGAGTCTTGCTGTAGACATGTGAAGGCTTATGAGATGATCAAAAAGTACCATGTTCCATGTGTACAGAAGGACAAAGGCTTGAAACTCATATCATATTTTGAAGATTCTTGCATTGTTTCAAAAAGTTTATGTTTTATCATAAAGGCAATGGGAAGTCATTTAATGTATTAAAAGCAAGAGAATGGTCTGATGAAATCTTAGCCTTAGAAAGTTCAACCTAAAATTGTTACCAACATTCGCTGAAGTTGGGCAAAAATTCAGGCAACAAAACCAGTTCAGGGTTTCTTATAGTAAATATGCTGACGATCATGAAAAATGTTTTGTGTTGCATGCTTCTTTTTTGTAATTGCTGGGTCATAAAACTGTGACTTATTTCTTTGTGTCTCACTCTTGCATTATACTTGTAACTTTTAGAAATGAAATTAAAACGTGAAAGAGAAAATACATGTTATAAAAGATCATTGCAGGGCGCCTGGGTGGCTCAGTCGGTTAAGTGTCTACTTTTGGCTCAGGTCATGATCCCAGGGTCCTGGAATCCAGTCCCACACTGGGTCCCTGCTCAGTGGGGAGCCTGCTTCTCCCTCTGCCTCTCTCTCTCTCTCTCTGTGTCTCTCATGAGTAAATAAATAAAATCTTCAAAAAAAACAAATATAAGATCATTGCCATGTGAAATTGTATAAAGTCAGTGACAGTGTAAATTTTCCCAAGGTCTTTTTTTCCTGCCTTTCCTCCAAACTTCCTTCTTTGCCCCTTATTTTCTAGGCAAGTGGAACTCCTTGGAATTTTGAGATTGTGTCCTGTTTTTTTGTGTCTTCACCTCCAGATTGTTTTCTTTTCCAAGAAAGTTAGTGTTCATTGATAAACCTATTTTTGAGCGTTTTCTCCATTGTTTTTATGCATCTTTCCATCCAACCATTCCATCTTTGTATTTTATGTCCATAGATGCAATAAGCAATAAATAATATATATTGCTCAACACATTTTTTTCTTAAATGGTACATTTAGTTTAACAGACTTTTTAAAAACTATGACTAATCTGGGGATATTTTAATTTTTGGATAACAGCACAATTTAAGAAAGCAAACAAATTAGCCTATGTACAAATGTTTTCAGCCTATGTAAAAAATTTGTACAGCTCTGAAGTTAGAAAACATGTTTTTTTGTTTTGTTTTATTTTGTTTTTGTTTTTAAATGGAAGGACTTTACATTCTACTCAAATTTTATTCAGGGTTTGTATCTTATAAATTGATTTTAGGTATGCAGGTTAGTATGTGATATGCACAGTAAACAGGTATTGAAATATTAGCAATAAAAGCTTATTGACTGTGGTATTAGCTGACATTTCAAATCAAGAATCCTCACAAATAATGCCTTTAGGATCTCTTTAAAAATGGAGCAGAGAAATTATCTACTAGCATGTACTAACACATTTTAAAGAAAAAAAGTCTATGTAATAATAAAAATACAGAATATTTCAAGAGAATGACTGAACCCTAGGTTAGTGTCAAGGTGGGACTCTGAATTAGAGTCACCACTGCAAGTTTCAAATGGAAATAATTTGTTGACTATGAATAGGATATTTGAAAACAATAGAAAGATATCATCTTGGACTATGATTTCTTGTTGAGATTAATTTTTTCCAAATATATTACTGCATGTGCACTGTTCAGCCTATATGCTCTATACTTATAAATTTTAAACTCAGTGTTACAGATAAACAGAAATCCATAAAATTTTTTTCCTCCATGCCTTTTTAATAAAAGGCATACATTATCCCTGTAAGACAAGGCTGTTTTCCAATTTGGCAGTTTGTATGACATACACATCTAAGCAATGATACAGTTTCTTGAGAAGTAACTCATCTTTCCACTTCCCTTTGTTATATGCATCTATATTAAAATTAAATTTCATCAATTACATCTAGGCAATGAGTTTTAGCCTCAGTGTATCTCACTAGAACAATAAGATTCTAGAGTTAAGGAAAGTATTTCTATGTTTCAGTTTGCATCTACCTTAGGGAATGATAGTTACATTTATTTGTAACTTGTGGTTTTCAGTATTCTACTTTGAAAGCAAACTGCAGTCATTCTTCACTTAGGCTCACACATCCCTTATACTGTTAACAAAGTTCTCCCAAATTTCCACTGGTTTGGGGCTTAAAAATAATAATTCTCTTGAAATGAGATCTATTTCATTAAAAAATGATATTCATTATATTTAGTTCCTACCCTAATAACTTTATAATTATAACTGTCTATTTCTTTTTCTTTTCCTTTTTTTTTTTTTTAGATTTTATTTATTTGAGAGGGAGAGAGAAAGTATGAATGGGGTGGGTGGAAGGGGAGGGGCAGGGGGAGAAGCAAGTTCCCCACTGAGCAGGGAGCCCCACAGAGGCTTGATCTCAGGACTGTGGGTTCATGACCTGAACCAAAGGCAGAAGCAACCGTCTGAGCCACCCAGGCACCCCGTATAACTGTCCATTTCTATTGAAAACATTTAAATGCCCCCCCGTTGTCATAATATGTCATTTTTTTCATAATATTAAGTACTTTTGATCCTTTAACCATTGAAAATATGGAGAATATAGTAAAATTTTAGTTAATATATAAGCCATTCTGCATATATTTGTGCTTATATTTTGAAACTGATTTTTCAAAAGTTTTGTATTTTATAACTTTTGCTTAAGGGAAAATAATAAGGTACACATTAAAGTGGTAATTTTTATTTCTTAATTGAAGGTTATGTAGCTATAATTTATACTATGCTAGATAGTGCATCTAAGATGAAACTCATCAAAATTCCATTAATGCACTCTTGGCTATGTTAGCCCATGTAAGTTAAGTAATTCAGCCTGTAAACTTAAAGTAATAGCCCTCGCCTATCTTGTTCCTTTTTCATTGTATATTCTCTCCTTGGCTTTCTATTCGTCTCTAAGTTTATCACCGAGCTATGGACCCAAGTCTGTCTTTCCTCCTCTGTAAATGATTATCATCTTCTTTTAAAGGAATTCTCTTGTTCCACTTTTTCTTTCAACCTTTTCCACATTCAGGTGTTATATTAATAGATTGATATTACATAGAAATTAAAACTTCTAAGAATAGTACATATTCAGTATGACATTTAGTCCCTATAAAGTCTGACAAGTCACACAGGCAGTGAAGTCTATCTAGTAAGTGAAGCAAAGTGATTTCATTTGCTTTCCTGTTAATGTAGACCATATAGAAAAAAATATAGGAACAATAAAAGATATTATTTAAATTCAGTTAAATAATCCATGTAGAATCTTTAGCATAGTGCCTAGTAAATAGCAAACAATCAAGTAATATTAGTTATAATAAATATTATACATATTAAATGTTATTATTATTAATTTATGTGCATGTTGATCCAGTTAATAGTATCTCATAGTTATTGATGGAGCAACTGGTTTTCAATGATAAAATAGGATGCATATGGCTAGCCATAGATTTTAACTCACAGCAGTTGCAAACCCCAGTTGATAAATAATGACTGCCTAGTCTATTTTGTCGAAAACGATTTTGAGATTAAATCTGGATAGAACTGTGTTTTGCGGCAGTTTTTTTAAATGTACACAACATGCAAAGCCAGTATGCATTTCACATATATGACATACCTGCAAAAAAGATAATTATTTAAAAAGGGGAAAAAATATAAGCTTATACAGTGTTTCTCTGGTCTGAAAAAAATTTTTGATATATCCATTGTTCTTTCCAATTGGAAATTTTGTAACATTTTTTTCATATTTTGTTTACCGTTTTATCAGATAAAAACATTTGTTGTAAGAAGGATAATAATAAAAATAGTGAAAATAAATGCTTCCTGGAAGACAGAAACAAAAATTGTAATACTGCAAGTCTATGGTTTAAAATAAGACCTATTAGGAAGACAATAAACTCTTAAGTTTCTTTAGGCACTGTAAATACATAAGTAAAAATATATCTGAAGACTCTTATTCAGGACTAATTTAATTAGATGTTTTATTCAAAACATTATTTTTTTTTGTAGATGGCAATGGACTTTAATAAGATTTTTCTTTTACATATATATTTATGCCTCATTATCAAAAATATACTTGGCATTAATAATGCAAATCTTAATTACAAGTTAGAAAATTGTACATTATTGCAAAGGCTACATTATTGCAAAGGCTTCCTATGAAACAAGATTGTTTGGATAATGGTGTCTTGGTTAACACGAGTTTTGCTTTAATTATTTTCAGTCATTTCTATAGCTCTGCACTGTGGCTTAGAACTTAGAGCTTATTTATGACAGTGAACTTGAAAAACTCATTACATATACACAGTACAGGTACCTGTATATATTATTTTGTTTCAGAAGAAATAGAGTAGATATTAATAACTCCAAAAATAAAATGCCTGTTAAATTGTTGTGCATATTGCTGTTTCTTTATTTTAAAAAATAAGAATCATGATAGCATGCATTGGACTGATCCTAAGACATCTGATGAATATTAGCTTTCTTTGTACATTTCATATCTTACAATACGTACGATAAAGCATGAAACCATAAAGAGAAATGTTTGTTTTATAGAAGATATGTACATTTGAAGTACTGGAACATTGGATTAAAATTTATGATATCCAGGCACAAATTCAATCTATGAAGTTCTGTTTTTGATATAATTGGGGATAAAAAAAATCACCTCAAATGAACTGAACTTTGATGCCCTTCACAGTAATTTGTGTTGTTTGAAGAAATGAGTAACTTAGTGTAATCACAGCACTCCTAGCCAACTCTTGCTAAGTTATTGAGAAGTATTATGCTTTTTTGGCTGAGTTCATTTTGGTGTAGTAAAGGGATTGGTTTAAATGCACATTTTTAGGTACATAAATTTAAACATGAAGATGTAGGTACTATTAGGAAGCTCCCTTGAGCTGACAACTTAAATGGGGGCCTGTCATGTGTCAAACTGGTGACAGCTAGTGTTCTACACTAACAGTAAAATGGCATGTTTCCCAGTATCATGTCTTTCTGTGTATCAAAATCACCAGGGGAGCTTGTTAAGAATATAGGTGTCCAGGTTCCATCGCAGACCTATTGAATAAGAATCTCTAGGTACAAAACCCAAGGACCTTTAATGTTTTAAGTAGCCCAAGTGGTTTTAAAGTTGTTTCAGAACTACTGAAGCAGTAAGTTCCTCAGTGAAGTAGAAAAGTATCTCCATATTAAACATAGAGTCATACTTAGGAATAATTTGGAAAATGTTTTATTTATGTTTTTACAAATGAAGTTCTAGTACAGGAAATTTAAAAATTATGGAGTGTCCAATACCAAATCAGTAGCAAGGGCAGTATTGGGGGGAATTAAATAATCATTGTGAAGAACTTTATCAGATTTTTGAAGCTTCTGTAGCAGCTTTGATCTACTCCTATTGGATTTCCCGTGTTTATTAAAAATAACCATTGCTAAGGTAAAAGGTACATATCTTTGTCTTAAGAAACACTATAGAAGATTGGGGAGGGAAGGGGGTATAATTGGCTTAGTAAGAAAGAAACATGGGGGAGAAATTTCCTTGAAATCACATAGCCCATAGGAAGAAAGGAAATGCAGCTTAGAATGAAGTTTAGGAAGGAGTCTTTAAAACTCATGTCATTTCCTCACCATCAACCTTATTTTGTGGGGGTGGTTGTTGTTTTCACCTAGTGACAAGGTGTTAGGTTTTTCTTGTATTTTTTATCATACAACAGATAGGTGTGAAATTTGTGGGAATATGGTTGGATTTGCTAATAGGGATACAGGTAGATAATGGATTTATAGGAGAAAAAAAATAGAAAATTAAAACTATGTTCATTTAGACATTTCACCTAAATTGATAATCTTCATAATGAGCACCGGGTGATATATGGAACTATTGACTCACTATATTGTACGCCTGAAACTAATAGAACACTATATGTTAACTACACTAGAAATATAAATAAAAATAAGGTAATAATAATCTAGTTAATTAATCAATCATTAGGTTGTGTAGAAGAGAATTTGAAAATACATCTCTAATGTTTGGAAGTATATCATCTAGTTAGAGCAAAACTTACACATAAAACAACAATATGTTATAAAAAGTCGTATTTAATTACATGGTTATATTTGCAGTGTAGATGAAAAAGAGGGAATTCAAAGGTGAGATAAATAATTGAAGATGGGGGTAATTGCCGAGATTCTCATTGTGTTTAAGTAAGATGTGAATAGCAGACAGAGAGAGAGAAGGTATTTAGATAAGAAAGAACCATGTACCCAAGGTGATGGGAAGTGAGAAAAGTCTTAAGTATCATGTGAGCTGACTAGAGTCAGTATAAATGGGAATATTTTGGATGGTAAAAATCAAGTCACATGACATTAGGCGCTAACATTACCATTTAAGGCAAAAATCTCTTATAATCAAAATTGGCCTTAAAATAAATTACATGACCCACTAGGAACACCTTACATAGTTTTTATGATACAACTGTGTACGGTGTCATTCATATATATATATATATATATATGTATATATATATATATGTATATTCAATATATACAGTAACATTCAGTCTATATTCGACAGACAGGCAAAATATAATTTTATATTATTTACATCGTATCACAGAGGGATGAAAGAGAAATGCAAAAAAATAGAAATTCTTACAATAATTTCGTATTTGCTAAAGATAACAATGCTGCAAACAGTCTTTGAATAGTAAATAAAATGATAAGGAGAGAAAGAAAAGGAATTAACATGACAAGGGTCTATTATGTGCCAGACGCTTAGTTGGCTTCTCTGTAAAACATCTATTCTTCATGATAGCACCTTGAGAGAGGAGGCTTAGGAGGGAAAAATCATCATTGCTGTTTTACATAAGACTACAAAGATTAAGTGGTTCACCTAATTGTTGAATCTGAAATTAAAACTAAGGTCTGTCGGAATCCAAAAGCCTTGCTGTGGTGTGACACCACATTCCTGTCCTCCTACCAAGAAGGACTTTTAACACGTTATTAACTGAGAGATCCTGGAGATTTCTTAACAAATTAATGACACCATGACAACTTTTAAAATGAGATAAGTAAGATAGGTCAGAGTGGAAAAGAGATGCAAAAAGTCATGCATGAAGTGATAAATCCCCATCTTATGGTAATAACACCAAGTATTGGAAAGTATGTAGCTTTTCCAAGGAATAATTGATAGAAGACTAAAGGAGTGCCTGGGTGGCTCAGTTGGTTAAGCGTCTGCCTTTGGCTCAGGTCATGAACCCAGGGTACTGGGATCAAGCTCTGTGTTGGGCTCCTAGCTCAGCAGAGAGCCTGCATCTCCCTCTCCCTCTGCCTGTAGCTACCCCAGCTTGTGATCTCTCTCTCTCTCTCTCTCTCTCTGTCAAATAAATAAATAAATAAAATCTTAAAAAAAAAAGTAAGATTATCAAGTGAATCAGCTCCTAACTTCTAACTAAATCTCTCCACTTTCATGTACTTTCATGTACTAAAGAGCACACACTGTTAAAATAACAAAAATTTTAGAAAAATCAAGTTCATACTTACTGCAATAATGTATAGTAAACATGATTTGACTTTGATGGATAAAAAAAATCCAGCTTTCGTACCTTGCTCTGTTTATCCACAGGCAAATTTATTTCAGTATTTTTATTTTCTCTTAATTAATTAATAGTGGAAGATACTCAAGTTGAGTCTATTGATAATAAAATTTTAAGTGGTTATTGTGGAGAGATCAGTGCACAGAGCATCAAGAAATAATTACTCCATTTTAAAGTTGGTGTTATTCCATAACTTTAGGATATGGGAAATGGATGAATGGATATTAGGACTAGTGTAGTCACTTTTCTGCATAAAGGATATACTTAATTTCTGAAGCATTATATAAATTACAGAAGCCCAAGAATTTGAAAACAAACTTTCATTAATATGCTGCTGCTTTGCTGGTCCTTGTGGAATCTTAATAGTTAATGAGAAGTTAAAAAAAAAAGATATGCAATAGTTAACAAGAAGTTTATACTTGAAAGACACTTTGGAATATTTAAAATTGAATATAAAATTGCATTGAAGTACTATCCCTAGATCTCTAGACACTTACCAAACTGGAGAAATCAGACTGTGTCTCAATAGCTGTTCTCATTTCTGCCACTGAGATCATGAAATTAATATTTATAGATTCTGTCTTTCCTCAGTACTGAGACATATGAAAGTGTTCCATCCAAAAGGGGAAACCATCTAGATAGCAAGATGATCTTTGAATGGGAAAGAAAATACAAGTTCTCAGCACAGTTATCACCTTAGCTAATTGTAAAATAAAATTTATGGTTTTGGCAAAAATTCTGTAATTCATATGGATACTGAAATACAATCACTTGAAAGAAAGACACAATATAGAGAAATTTTTTAAAAACAGGATTTTGGCTTTAAAAAATTATGTGATTCTTTTGAAACTTTGAGAAAATAAACTATGTTAGCAAGATACTGAAGGTGTACTTTATTAGAGATTTTATGTAACTTTTTAAAAACAAAGTAAATTTTGGGGTGCCTGTGTGGCTTTATTAAGTTAAGTGTCTGACTCTTGATTTTGACTCAGATTATGATCTTAGGGTTGTGAGATCGAGAACCATGTCTGGCTCCGTGCTCAGTTCAGAGTCTGCTTGTCCCTCTCCCTCTGCTCCTCCCCGCCTGCTCACTCACTCTCTCTCAAATAAATAAATAAATAAAATCTTTTAAAAAATAAAAACAGTGTAAATCTTGGTGTATAGTAGACATGTAATTTATAGAGCATATCCATTAAATATTTGCTATTTGTCAAATCAAGTTTATTATACTTATTTGTATTTATTGTCATTGGAACTGAGGTCCTATCAATTTCTGTAATTACTTAGACAACTTAGTGTTTGCCCTATGATCCCCAAATAGGAATCATACAAAACAGATTTACCAGAAGCTTCCACGCCTTGCCTGCCAGTTTGCTATATCTGTTCAAAAATTTACTCATTGTGAAAGTAGAAATACAAAGGGGAGAGAGTGCTAAAAACTAGTATTTCTGGTTCTCCTGTTGGACACAGGAGAGATTTTACTTTGTCCCCTTCTTGAGTTTTGGTATGACCATGAGATTTGCATTAGTGAAGAAAATATGAGCAGATATATTCATATGCGTGTTCTCTCCCATTACTGCAGGGGTCCTGCTTCCATAAGGAGCAAAGTTCAGCTATCACCCACAACTTGTGTGGTCTCCAGTATTCATAGCCAACTTTGTAGGCACAAGAAATAAGCCTTTACATTTTAAATAAATTTTTACACTGAGTTTTGTGAATGTTGGTTATTGTAGTTAACCTACATTAGTCTGAATGGTATACTATGTGCCCTTAACTGACCATTCTAATTTAAAGATGCTAGATCCTGAGCACTTTGAAAGAGGAAAATCATCTTTCTAACCTCAATACATAGTGTATGTCTGCAGTGTAGAAGGTTATTGGATAATGAAAAAAAAAAGATAAATGATCAATGGTAAAATGTAATATAAGCAGACAGGCTCTTGAAAGGGGCTTTTTTTTTTTTTTAAAGATTTTATTTATTTATTTGACAGAGAGAGATCACAAATAGGCAGAGAGGCAGGCAGAGGGAGGAGGGAAAGCAGGCTCCCCGCCAAGCAGAGAGCCCAACCCTGGGCTCAATCCTAGGACCCTGGGATTATGACCTGAGCCAAAGATAGAGGCTTTAACACACTGAGCCACTCAGGTGCCCAAAAGGGGCTTTTTGAAAAGACAATGAAAGTAACAAAAGATTAAGTGGGAATAACCAGTCAACAATAACAGTAAGAGTTGAAATTTATTATAAGTATCAGCTACTGTTCTACCTGCCTCCCACACATTACAATACTTAACCCTCACAATAAATATATGGTATGAATATTAACATCTGTATTTTACAGATGAGGAAATCAAATAAAATCCTTATCCCAGAAATATAAGAATAAAAATATTATGAAACTGTTCAGAATCATTAAAAAGCCTGAAGAGAATGAAAATAAATTTGCCAGATTTTAGAGCAACTGTACTAGAAGAAGCTATTAGAATCTTTTTAATGTATTAGTTCACACAACTCTAATTTTAAAAAGTAAAATCATTATACCCTAGAATATAAGGAAAAATTTTCAGAAATATCCATATGAATTTCTGGAAGGCAGTATGTTAATTTGAACAATATTGGAGGGGACTTCTGATTTTTCGAGGTTAACAATAACAAGACATCCATGCTTGAACAGCAATAACAAAAGACTTGGTTTCCCTGGAAGACAATAGGGAGCTAAATGGACCTAGCCTCTGGCTGAGAACAATTTTATTTATTTTAAATTGTGATTTTTCTTACTAATCTCTGTCTGCCTAGAATTATCAAGTGCATATTTATTTAAAGCCTCACTTGGTCTGGAATTTAATTATTTTTTCGGTTTAAGGTGTTGAATCATAGCTATCAATCTCATGTCCCCAGTGGTAAATGCTGGGTTTCCAAATGTTGATCTACACTCTTAACTTGACAATTGAGTAGGAGATGATGCTTAAAGCCATTTCTGTAATTGTGCATTCAGGTGTGGCAGCTTTCTTTCCTTCCTGTTAAAATCACATACTCTCTTTTACTTACATCCTTATTAGGTCAGTGTACTAATTTTCTATCACTGATGTAACAAATAACGATACACTTAGAGATCTACGCAACACTATAAAGTCACATGTCTGATACAAGTCTCACCCAACCAAAATCAAGTTGTCAGCAGACTGTTCTCCTTTTTGGAGGCTCTGGGGAAGAATCTATTTCCTGCTCATTTGGATTTTTGGCAGATTTCAGTTCCTTGAGACTGTAGGACCAAAGTCTCTATGTCAGCTGTTTGCAGACAGGTATACTGATACATAAAAAGAGATTGATTATAAGAATTGGTTCATATGATTATGGAGGCTGAAAAGTCTCATGGCCTGTTGCTTGCAAGGTGGAAGACCAAGAAAACTGGTAGTGTAGTTCCAGTCCAAAACTGAACTCTTGATAACCAGGGAATCCAGTGGTGTAAGTTGTACTCTGAATCAGAGGGCCCAAGAACATGTAGTTCTCATATCTGATGTCCCGTGTGTGGGGGCAGAAGATGGATGTCCCAGCTCCAGCAGAGAGAGCAAATCTCCCCTTCCTCTGCCTTTTTGTTGGATTCAGGTCCCCAGTGATTGGATGATATCTACTCACATTGATGAAGGCTATCTTCTTTAGTCTGTCTACTCATTCAAATGCTATCTCTTCTAGAAAGTTTCACCAATACAACCCAGGAGGAAAGTTTTACCAGGGATCTCAGCATTCCTTAGCTCCATCACATTTCCACATAAAATTAATCACCCCTATCTCTATTTCCTGTAAGCTGACAGCCACGAGCTGCTTCTAGAGGTCACACATTTCCTGTTTCCCTTCCTCCATCTTCAAAACTAGATGTCGAGTCCTTCTCAATTTACATTTCCCTGACCCATCTTTCTTCCCACCTCTTCTACTTTTAAGAGTTAGTATGATTAGACTGATAATCCAGAATGACCTACTCATCTCAAGGTCCTTAGCAGTAATAACATCTGCATAGTCTCTGTCACCATATATAATGACACATTTATAGGTTATGGGTATTTGGTTGTGAAAGTCTTTGGAGGGCATTGAGCCAATGAGAGTTTGTTTCTTTGAAATAGTTAGGGGTGCTTTGGTGGCTCAGTCACTAAGCATCTGCCTTTGGCTTGGGTAATGATCCCAGGGTTCTGGGATCAAGCCCCACATTAGGCTCCCTGCTCAGCTCGAAGCCTGCTTCTCCCTCTCCCCCTGCTTGTGTTCCCTCTCTGTCTCTCTCTCTGTGTCAAATGAATAAATAAAATCTCTCAAAAAAAAAAAAAGTATTTAGACTTGGTAGGTTACGTCAGATAAAAGGAGTATCTCAAAAGATCATTCAGCAATGTTTTCAGGCAGTGCTTTTTTGCCATTTACTGTGTTGCCAGCAAAAAGATTTCTTTACATTCTTTTTTGTACATAAAGATATTAGATGAGAATAGGGAGTCTGTAATTTTTAATTCAGCAAAATTAGTATGTTACAGATATTTGTAGTTCTTGAAATTAAAAAAAAATTTCTATATTATTATTAAATATTAAATATTATTAAAAACAATTCTCTATATTATTAAATAATTGATTTTTTTAAAAAATGCTGTAAAGAAGAAGCATTCTTCTTTCTTTTCATCATATTATCAACAAGAGACAGATTTCTTAAAGGAACTGCTGGTTTTAGGGAGAACTTCAGGACTATGGCAGTCACCCACATCAACTTCTCCAAAAAGCTATACCCAGATGATATGCCCAGGGGCCTCTGCCTCTCCCTCAACCACAGTTTTTACTCCATTGCCTAGGTGATTTAGCTTCAGGCCATTACTTCAATTCAAAATATGATTTAAAGATCGTGATGATCAGAATCACCTTCAGAGTCTGTTAAACAAGACACATCTTCCAGACCAGAGTCTTCGTTGCATGATAGTTGTATTGGTGAGGAAATTCCAGGTGACTGACGACTTGCATACTAATATTTGAGAGCTGTGACTTTTAATCCAAAACACTTAGTTTGGATATTAAACAGTGCTGATATTTTGCTCTGTGGGAATATATGTGTTATGTCATATTATTAAGCATTTCCTTAGACCAGTAAGGTTATTGTTATCAAACAAATGTTACCCCAAACAAATTATTTATGAGTTGATCTAAATATATTAGAAAATTTGAGATGACAAGATCTCTGATGATGCATTAAGAGTTCTAGGTTTAAATTCTGACTCTGTGATACATAGATTATGATTGTGAACAGTTTATTATACCTGTGATTGCTTCAGGGAATTGAGTTTTAAACATAATGGTCTGAATCTCTTGTTTCTACAGCTGCTTATTGAATGTCTAATCTGTGCTATGCAAGAGACACAGGGTGAAATACTTTCCAATTAGACCATCTCAACTGATTGGGGAAATCATACCAATGTAAAATAATTGGTTACACAAGAAGTTACAGCATGGGATAAATTTTATATTTAGTATATATTATTTAGTTTATTGTGACTGGAGTTTAGAGAAGGAAGATATCACTGAGAATTTAGTGGATTATGTTAGGTATAGGGAAGGAAGTCTTGAGCTAAGCCTTAGAAGGTATGTAGAGTTTGGATAATTGAGAATAAAGTAGTTAATGTGGAAGGATTACACAAAGCATAAGGAAATCTAAGACAATCCACAGAAAGTAGAAAGTATCCTCATATGCTCTTAAAACAGTAATGCCGTTGACAAGCTGAAACAATTGCTAGTTAGGAAATCTGAAAGCTAAGGTGAAGCATATGTCAAAGCACCTTACAAACTAAGATGCTTACATTGAATCACTTGGGTTAATGGGGAAAATCTATTTATTGTTGCAAGGAGTACCATAAGGCTAGAGCCTTAGGCATGCCTCCTCTTTATCATACATGGCAGACAAGAAGTCAGAAATTATGGAAGTTGTTTTGGGATTGGTATAGAAATGAAGGCATGATAGGTTTGAGAGAGTGACTATTGCAGAACTTAATGGTAGAATAAATTGAAGAGATGAGATGAGGGAAGGAAGATTGTTTGCGACCTTCTCATATTAAAAAAAAATGAGAAAATTGGGAAAGTTAAAAGATAATCTAGAATTTGTATGGTTTTGAACATGCTAAGTCTAATATGACAATAGGATATAAAGCACAAATATTATCTTTATTGAAGAATACTGGAATATGTTATAGGGAACAATATTCATTGACATAGAATTAAAAATGGCAACACTGTGCAGTCTTTCTGGAGCTTTCAAATAGACAGGAAAGGTGGGGGAATGATAATCAACTACTGATAATAACAAATGTTAGGAGACATACAAGTAGTGAAAAGAATGAAACAATAAAGGTGCATTAAGTAGAGCAATTGAGGAAGACCTCTTTGAGGAGGAGACAGCTGAGTATGGATTTGAGTAATGAACCTTGAAAATATTCCAGGCAGAATGTACTTAACGCTTAAGGCTCTGATATGAGAACAAGGCTGTTTGTTCCAGGAAGAGCAGGGTCAATGTGGCTGAAGGGTAGAGAGTATGTGGTTAGAAATGAAGTCAGAGAGAAAGATAGGGACCAATAAATGTTTGTTGTATGACTTCATGTGTGATTCATCCTAGATTCTTAGTTTTGGGATGTACAAGGAACTGAAATACAGTTTAGTTAAATCCCTTAATTTTGCACATGAAGTTTCCAAAGTTCTGATATTTAAGGGTTATACAAAAATTTACACTAAAATGTTGATTAAATTTGGAAGAGCTAGTAATCAGTCCATTGTTCTTTCTTTTACTTGGCAAGTTTTCCAACCTGTTTTACTTCTTTACTCATGAACAACAATGTCATTTACGGCATCTAGGTATCCAAAATGATCAATAAGAACTGCAGTTGTGAAGGTTTGAAAAACATGGGTTTCTTGGCTGTAATCCTTTTGTTCATCTTTTTCTATTTGCTTTTCTTCTCCCCACACCATTTTTGTGTCAAAAGCAACCTTGAAGAGGAAAGAACTCACAAGGGTAGCCTATGGGAAAGGAGATTCGAGGGTTGGGGAAATTACTTTCCATTGGTTTGCCAGGTGGTGCATATGGGCAAATTATACCTGGAAACTAATCATGCCTTTTGAAAGTGATTTGCTGGTGTATTTTTGTAATAGATTGCAGATTCTTGGCATTCTTTCTGTAATTATTGTATCTTGTCTTTTTCATTTAGTTGTTTGTGTTTTTCTCATTTTATATGCCTTTTAAAAATGGGTATGACTAAGTAGATCCCAATATCTGATAATACACATCTCTGACACTGAAAAAAACTAAATATGCCAGTAATAAAGAGTTATGTTTCTTTATTATACATTTTCACAATTTCATTATTGATTTTATTCATGTTTCCCCCTTGTATTTAAAACCAGAACATCCCAGCATTAATTTTCCTTTTTTTTCCCCAATTTTGGAGAGTATTAAAAAAAATAAAAAGTAAACATTTAGTGAATGGATAGAGTCAACTTTTTTAATAAGCAAGTAAGTTATGCTAGACATCCATAATCAAGTATCTTTTGATAACTTTGATGCTGTAAGAACTCTGGTGATAACTAATGCTTGGATTAGATATTTTTTCCAAATTCAGTCAGTGCCAGTCAATGAAAACATAGATAAGAATGAAGACTTTTTGTGTTATTTGTAAGTAACAATTCTGGATAGCCCTGATTCTCATTGTTTTATATATATATATATATATATATATATATATATATATATATATGTATGTATATATATATAAAATACAATTTTTTTTCCTTAAAAACAATGATCCATAAGAAAGTGATTTGAAGAGAGGTAGAAAAGAGGAAAGGAATGTTTCTGTACAATTTTCAAAGGTGAGCCAGTGTGACACCTAACTTTTCCACTTAGGGCATTAAGTCTTCTAGGAAGGTAATTCACTCAAGGTCACACAATAAGTAGAAAATCCCAAAATCCATGTTCTGATTCCTAGCCCAGGGCCAGTTTCTCAGCACTACTACTAGTTAATAATAATAATAGATTGCAGAAATTCAATTATATCTAAAAGTGATTTGTGTGAAAATATAGAGATTAAACATTTCCTCTTTTTTGTGGGTCCAGTCCAGTTTGGACATTTTTGCAAAGACTCCTTTCTGTAGTTAAGTTAAATATTTATAGTTAAGAATGCTTTTCTTAAAAAAAAATCATATACCTAACCTGCTTAAAATGTCCCAGTGGCTTTTCACTGCATTTATAATAAATTCCACATTTGACCCTGGCCTACAAAACTCTATCCCAGTTCTTCTCATTTATTTTGAACCACTTTTCCCCCTTTCTCATCATGTCCCACCTATATTGAGTTTTTGTTCCTTTTGTTCCTTAGATACATTTATTGCGCTGTTGGCAACAAGGATTTTGCCCTGGCGATTTCTTTCTCCTAGACCATTTCCTTCTTGATCTTTCTTAACACAATCAACTCATTCTTGACATTCAGTTCTCAGTTTATATTCCATTAGAGAGAACTTTCTTCATCATCTAAAGTATCCTTCCAGTCACTCTGACAAGACCTTGCCATACTTCTCTGCATAGGGTCATAACTATCTTTTCTGTTAATTTACATATCATTTAGGTCTTTCTTTTGTCTTTCTCAGTGAGAGTGGGAGTGGGGACTGTCCCTAATATGCTTGTTATTGTGGATCCCCAATGCCCAGACAAGTATCTGACCCATGGCAAGAGTAGTTTGGTGTGTTACCTTTTAACAGGAAAAGAACTGTTTAATTTAAAACAAAACAAAACAAAACAACAATTTATTAGGGAATAGCAAGTGAATTAGAACTTGGAACAAGCAAACTATAGTGAACCATGGGTAAGTCAGAAGAGACAAAGGAAGGGTCAGATTTTATTAGGTTTTAGAAGGAAATTGGGGAGGGTTGTCTTGAACAAAAGTTCATCAGAGAAAAAGGAGAGTTTGAGGTTGTGGTGGGTTCTTGATGGTGGCGAGCAGTGGTTGGTGTGTTGTTGCTGGGACAGGGAGGGATTTTTGTTGACTTTTCTTAAAAGCAGGAGATAAAATTCTTCTGTGAAAATGTTTTTCCTTATTGAAATAATTATCTTATTCTTCCTGCTGGATATGCAGGCTGCAGTGTGGTACATGCATGAGAGCTCCCCCTTCAGGACTCCCTGACTTCATTTAAAACAGGTTTCCTGGGGCCCCGGGGTGGCTTAGGGGTTTGACTGACTCTTGGCTTTGGCTTGGGTCATGATTTCAACCCCACACTGGGCTTTGCACTTAGTGGGGAGTCTGCTTGGAGACTCCCTCTCTCCCTCTCTCTCTACCCCTCCCTCCCCCCCTAAAATGACTAAATAAATCTTTTAAAAATTAAAAAGACAGATTACTTTTTTCCTTTACTCCTTTTCATAGTTGAATCAAATTGAATACTGGGAATGGTATGAAGAAGAAGAAAATACACATATAAATATAGATAAAGGATTTATATTACCATTATTGGAAGTCCTTCTAATGAGAGACACAGAAGGCAATAGTAAAAGTTGAAGTGTAAGAATGAGGGACATCAGGTGATTGTGGACATCATTGGGAGAAGAGATGAAAAATTCATGTTCTGAATATGAAAAATTAGTCATCATCTTTGTCCTTAGCAATTATATTTTCTATCGTTTTCTTATATGTATACACATACATGTAACGTGCATATTGTATTTTCCAGGTGTTCAAAAAGGTACATATACATGTTCCATTTTATAATCAGCAGAGACCTTTTTAAAAAAGAAACCATGACCTAGAAGGGGCCGAGTATTCATTCCTACAATTAAAGGTATAACAAGGGATATAATAAGCATACCATTAAAACTCTGTCTTAGGCGATATTTGATTGAGAACATCAGACTCAATGTAATCACTATTTTTCTCAATTCAGACATAGATATCAACCTCCGTTGATAAGTTTCTTAATAGTAATAGTTGGAAGGAATTGAGAAATGTGCGCTCAGCTGGCATGGATAACAACGCAGAGGCTGCTTTATTTCTTTGCCATTTAATTAAAGGACAGAATTCTATTTTATCTGTCCTTGCCAGTTGTCTGTTTTGTTCCAAATACAGATAACTTCCAAAAGATTCAACTCATTTAAAACAAACATACTATAGTTTTTGTTAAAGGGTAGTGAATAGATTCTTAATTACTCCAATTTAGCTTACTATTTACCTTCCAAAAGTTATCTCCCTTAACAAAGTTTCAGACAAAAGATATTCAAGTAAAGCTATTCATTTCAGTAAGAAAGAAGAATCAGAATGTACCTGTCAAACATGTTCTTGCATATATCAGTGTGCAAATATATTTTGCAAGTATGGTTCAGATGTAGGTATATCATTGATGAATTAGAGGAATATCAATGTTCAAACAGCAATGAAAGCAAGGGATACTTAAGAAATTTAGGGAAAATGAAATTGACAAAATAGAGGATATTAATAGCTCACTCTCTCTTCATATTTCTGTAAATTTGGTGGCTACAGAATATTTTCAGCTTTGTGATTATTTGAAAACATATCAATATTGATAATTCGAAGTCAAGTTATGCTAATTTGCTAAGGTTCCCCCCCCCAAGTCACTAGATACTCATGCAATTTATCAATTTTAGATAGTGTGTGGAAGGTTGTAGGGATTCCATATGAATTCTAATATACTAGGGTGTGGCAAATTTTAGATTGAACACTGAGACATTCATGTGTTAAATGAGAAAAGAGTTCTATAGTCAAAGGACTTTAGGAAACTAAGTTTATTTATTTATTATTATTATTTTTTAAAGATTTTATTTATTTATTTATTGGAGAGAGAGAGAACAAGCAGAGGGAGTGGCAAGCAGAGGGAGAGGGAGAAGCAGACTCCTGCTGAGCAATGAGCCGGATGCAATGAAGGGTTGGATCCCAGGACAGTGGGATCATGACCTGGGTCGAAGGCAGATGCTTAACCCACTGGGCCACCCAGGTGCCCCGGAAATTAAGTTTAATGTATGTAAAAGTTTTTTTTTTAAATTTTTTTATTGTAGAAATTTTCAGAACCTTTTACTGTACATAAAAAGTAAGCATGCACTGAGAAAGTGTGAGGGCTTTTGAAGAGTTATAAAACTTTATATCCACTTAGAATATGAAATTATAGGCCTCAAGATGAATAATGACTAGATCCAACTGAAAGATTATGTAAAATGCTGGCAGTGGGTAATTTCTGAAGCATGTTTTTTCCTTAGCTTCCACATCTAGCAGAATATCTTTAGTTTTGAAATGGCTGGGAAATTTCTCCATGGTGAGCGAAGCCCCCATAGCAATAATTTTTTAATAGTCTCCTCTTAACCATCTTTTTCTTTATCAGGTAACTATCATTTATTATATTTAATAGTAGTTGGAAGAGAGTATTATGATGGTACTCTTTCCATGAATCAAAGCAAAACTCTCTAATGTTGTAAATTCTCACCTGATATGGGGCCCATATAGAAGTAGTATAAAAACCATACTATAGTATTATGTTTATTGAGGAGAAACAGGTGCAGTAGTTTAAAGCATGGTCTCTAGGCCCGACACTCTTAAATTTTCAAACTAAACTCCATTACTTAGTAAACTATTATCCTGAACCCATTACAAAACCCTTTAACTTCAGTGTTCTTGTTAGTAAAAGGGGGATAGTAATAAAACTATATGTATAAAAAAATAGAAAACAAAATGAAAAGTAACAACAACAACAACAAATTTAGCACAATGTTGAGGTAAGAATATGCCTAAAATTAACATTATTATTTTTTTTAATTTGTGGATTTCAGTGAGGACATATGATAGAGTACTGATCTATTTCTAGAAAAAGTGCTACTCCCCAAACATGTGTTCACTGTAATGCATTTTTAAACTGCTCATTTTATATCAAATTCTGAGAGGAATCTGTTGCTTTGTTTATTCAAAGAAAAAAACTGGACAAAAGGCAAAATTTTGTTTTCACGTACATGTTTTGTTACTATTTAGACAAAATCATTATTTCAGTGTATTTTTTTCTTGGGCTACTCTGTTTCTACTAGAAATTTATTGGCGGAAAGAAAATGCTCTAGCTATCTCTACTTTCTTCTTCTGCCTAAAAGTCGATGAAGTCCTTAGGGTTTGAAATTTTATGTATACTACTGTCATTCTTTGTGATTATTTAGATGATGTACTCTGCCATTCATTGGATCTGCACTATACATGAAACATCAAACTGTAGGGCAGACAGTATACATGGGGTCTTTCCTAATGAATCAAGACTGAATAATGTGGATTATGATCAAATTATTAAATAATAAAGATTATGGCTATTAAAGCTTTTGTGACTTCATCAACAAAATGGATGAATGTAAATATTTAGTATATTGAAATTGATTTTTTTTCTTTGTGGCAGAAAAGTATATGTTTGTGTTTATGTATAGACAGCAGTTTCACATTTTGATCTACATGATAAGGTTAAGTCCTAAATTGTCATCTAATCTGAGGCCATGGATAGTATTTTACTATTTTTCAATTTTTCTATCTTTATTTTTCCATCCAAGTATTCCCAGTTCACTCCTAGCCTAATAGAAGTTTGAGTGTCCAATTATACAAAAGAAGAGAAAGTACTTTTGTATTGGTGAGAAGGTTTTATTCACCTGAAAATTTATTTTAAGCCACCAAAGATGCTATAGCAAAACTACAGCGTTTCTTTAATGCTCATAAGAACTGAGTTTTTAATTTTCCCATTCATTAGTTCAGCATACAATAAAAATAAAGAAAAAAGAATAAAAAATGAAGAGTTAATTTTGATTGTCCTCATTTTATTGATTTTACCAAGTATCTGCTTACATCATATCTGATTTTACCTATGAATCTTAGACATGATATTGAATTGTAATCATGCGAAATTTTTTTCTTCTTTCTTCCAGTAAGACATTTGCTTTTATGATTTCTTGTTTGGGAATATAATTATGTTGAAAAAGTTAATTCATGATTTAAGTTGTTGAGCTATGGAAATATTGTACAGAGTGAATGAAATGACTCAAGTAGATCCACACAGAAGGATCTATTTTTAAGTGGAAATCAAGGCATATGATGGGAAAACCAAGTGGAATTTAATACAGTTTAATTTACGTGCTGGTCTCAAAACTTTTTAGCTGTACATATTAAACTAACTTTTTTGTTCATTTTAATCACAGAATCTTAACATTTACTGCACTAATAAGTCTCCCCATTATGTCTGTCAATATCTTGGTATCTCACCCAAAAGTTTGGTCATTTTCTTTTCCTTCATGTTTTGGTTTAATTTTCACTAAATTTAAAATAATATCTATCACTTCATCAGCTAAACTAGCTCAAAAAAAATTATTCTCATGTCATCGCTAAGACTCACTTTCTCTGAAACCCTCCTCATTGATTTGTGTCTTCCGTTTAATACTGAATTTAAACATCGCTCTTATAGTTATAGCTACATTATTTCATAGTCCACTTCTATTTTCCCTTTCATTTCTGAAATATATGCTTATACTATCCCTTGCCACTTCATATACTTCTTTCATATTTGAAACCACTTTAGTCATGATTACATCATCAAAAATAAACACACTTATCCACAATAAAACCAGAACTCATGGAAATATTTCTTCTTTAGTCTTCCCTAAAAAAAATAAGTACTGTAAATTCAAGCTGCTTTATTTCTGTTTGAGGTTGATCTGAATTTGTTTTTGTACTAACATCCCAAATTTATTCCCTGAAAGAATGGTAATTCTGAGTTAGGTGAAAATATACATGTCTTTCATGATATGAACACTTTTGGTCACAAATTTATAGCCATACTCACTCTATGAACATTTGTAATTTTTGTTATTGGATGAGATGTATGAAATGTGTTATTTCAGAGCAATCATTAAAAACTGAATAAGAAGTGTAAGATTTAAGCTTCATTGGGGGAAAATTTATGCTCATGGATCGACAACTCAGAGGAATGTAAATCTTCTTTTTAAAAGAAGACAAATTTCAAATTATCCAGGGGATTGGCTGTTTTCACAAATAATGATGAGATTATCATGAATGAACAGTACTTGGTTGCATGGCATTCCATTGTGTTGAATCATTCTTTTGGATAACAAAGTCCACTGGCCATGAGCAAAATTTGGCAGACTTTAAACCCAAGAGGAGCCAAAATTCTAAATAATTAATATGCTGAGTTTATAGAAATCAAAAGACCCAGGTGGAACTTCAAAGTTCAGTTTAATTCAACAAGCATGTACCAAGGCTTCTATCATGGCCAGGCAATGCACCAAGGTAGGTAAGACATGTTCTTTCTCTATGGAAGCAAACCATCTAGCTAGAGAGGCACATATGTAAGCAGAAAATAAATGTAATATGTATGGTAACAGAAGCATAGAAAATAAATAGAAATAGCTTTGATCATAAAATTCTAGTAACAAAATATTGTTCCATTATGTTGTTTACAGAGAAAATCTCCCGCTTTTCCTTTCCCTGTTATCCTTTTTTGAGTACATTTTTAATCTTTTCCTAAATTTATCTCAACTGAACTTTATTAAAACCAACTCTTATTTTTCCGCCATAATATTTCAGGTGAAATACCTTCTATAATAAAGACACATTTTTTTTTCATTTTATTTTATTTATTTCTTTTCGGTTTTCCAAAATTCATTGTTTATGCACCACATCCAGTGCTCCATGCAATATGTGCCCTCCATAATACCCACCACCAGGCTCACCCATCCCCGTACCCACGTCCCCTCCAAAACCCTCAGTTTGTTTCTCAGAGTCCAGAGTCTCTCATGGTTTGTCTCCCCCTCCGATTTCCCCCATCTCACTTCTCCTCTCCATCTCCCAATGTCCTCCGTGTTATTCCTTATGCTCCACAAGTTAAGTGAAACTGTATGATATTTGACTCTCCGCTTGACTTAATTTTACTCAGCATAATCTCTTCCAGTCCCGTCCATGTTGATATAAAAGTTGGGTATTCATCCTTTCTGATGGAGGCATAATACTCCATTGTATATATGGACCATATCTTCTTTATCCATTCGTCCATTGAAGGGCATCTTGGTTCTTTCCACAGTTTGGCGACTGTGGCCATTGCTGCTATGAACATTGGGGTATGGGTGGCCCTTCTTTTCACTACATCTGTATCTTTGTGGTAAATACCCAGTAGTGAAATTGCAGGGTCATAGTGTAGCTTTATTTTTAATTTCTTAAGGAATCTCCTAAGAAATTCCTTTTGGAAAACATTGTTTTCCAAGGTAGCTGCACCAACTTGCATTCCCACCAACAGTGTAAGCGGGTTCCCGTTTCTCCACATCCCTTCCAACACTTGTTGTTTACTGTCTTATTAATTTTGGCCATTCTAACTGGTGTAAGGTGGTATCTCAATGTGGTTTTGATTTGAATCTCTCTGATTGCTAAAGATGATGAACATTTTTTCATGTCTCTGTTAGCCATTTGTATGTCTTCTTTGGACAAGTGTCTGTTCATGAACAGATACATTTCTTCCACCAAACCAGTTCATACATTTCTAACTCTTCCTTCAGCATTTAAATATCTCTTAAAATATCACAGTTATAAGGGATGTTTCTGATCAACACTTAAGTAACATATATGCTAGTAGGCAAGTGAATTATAAGAAAGAGGAAGGTAGCAATAAGTCAAAAGTGTTTCACTCTGTTTATTACCCCGCATTAGCAATATTGGCAGATGTTGTTGTATAGAATGTGTATGTGTCCTGGGAGTGGGACAGAAGAAAACGGGCTTATCAGGGCCACAACATTTATGCCATTCATTCCGAGTAGCAATGGGACATTCTCTTTTCCTTTCTCTAAAGGCATATTTATCCCATTAGGAATATATGTCTGAAGTTGTCCATCTTGGTCTTTTTTGTCTATCTATTTTGTTTCTGTCTTAAAAACTATTATCAAATTAGCACTTAAGGTCCCTGTTTTCAAATTGTATACAGCAGTTTTGTTTACTACTGGAGTTCAGATCCCTGGGGGTATGCCCACTAGGCTGAATATCGCAGGAGTTTCCAGACATAAAAATTTGAATGGAGTCATGGAAAAAGTTATCTTAAAATTAAGCATACAAACTTGGCACAATGTCACTGTCTTATTTTTGGAAAATATAGGTGATACTGAGGAGAGAATCCTGTCTACCCCTTGCATACGTGCCTGGGCCAGGGCTTTATGACATCATGGCTGGGATTGAGGGAATGATGGAGGAAGAAAGAAGACATGAATGTAAAACCTGAAAAATATCTTTGCTCTGTCTCCCTCTCTGTCTCTTTTTCTGTGTCTCACTGCTCTGTATGCTGTAGGGAGTGAAACAGTATGACTTTCCTACCTTCTCTCCTCCTCTGTGAAATGAATCATGGTCACAGAAGCACATTTAGAACAGGAGCACAACTGTGGCACTCCAAGGTCTCCCCATATCGATGATTCTGAGGCGATGGGACCTTGAACAAAAACAGAACCTTGAATGAAAATGGGACCTTTGCGGGGATCCAAAATTTTGAGGGTGAAAAGAGGTGAAGAGATATGTGGCAGATGTGTACAACTCTCAGAAATCTGAAAGGCTTTAAGAAACGTCATGTGGCTTTGGATGTTTATGTGTTAAGGGACTCTACTTCGTGTCTCAGATGAGTGTTGTTGGTGACATAGGAACTACATAGACAATCATTGATCTTCTTTTATCTTGAAGGTACTGAATATTTTTTTAAATTTACTCTATAATCTCTATCAAATTGGGAAGCAAAACATGAGCCACAGTTGTCAGCACTGAGGAAGGAAGAAAGACTTGCACCTAGCCTTCAAATTATAGTCTTCAAATGATACACTCATGTACACGTGTATATTATCAATGTAGAATTTAAAAGTGGTGGCACAATATTGCTAATTGATGAAGAGTTGACTGACTAAATCTGTTACGGTTTTTCATTTTTGCATAAGTGAATGAATTTGTAGACTAAAATGGTGAGCCTATTATTTTTATACCATTTTCTTTCTTTTTTTTTTTTTTTTAAAGATTTTATTTATTTATTTGACAGAGAGATCACAAGCAGGCAGAGAGGCAGGCAGAGAGAGAGGAGGAAGCAGGCTCCCCTAGAGAGCAGAGAGCCCGATGCGGGGCTCAATCCCAGGACTCCTAGATCATGACCCGAGCCGAAGGCAGCAGCCCAACCCACTGAGCCACCCAGGCGCCCCATTTTTATACCATTTTCATTACAGTTTGACCCACTTTTGGAAAAAAAATAAAAATCAGGCAATAAAGAGTTACACAATTTTAATAAGTACCAACCACTGCCTGAATTTATCTTCAAGCATCACAACTGAAATTGGAACTTTCCAGATCACTTTAAATTAAATTGATTAATAATACATCATGTCAAAATGAATTTTTCATGGTTTGGGAGCTAATGTTCTCAATTATTTAGCAATGCAAAGTGTAGGAAACTCACACACAAACAGCACACAGGAGCTGATCCATGAACTTTCCCTTAAAACAAGATGATAAATGGCCTATTTTTCTATCATACTAGAGCAATATGTTAATTTTTTCTACTCTGAAACCATTTGCTCTCCAGGAAACCAAATCAGGACATGCACTGTGGTTTCAAAATGTAATAATAATAAAAATTTTTATAATATTAAAAAAAAAATCTCAGCCCTGACTCTGTGTAACAGGAGAAGGTGTCATTTAATTAACAAATACTTTAGGCATGTTACCTTATGTCTTTTGAGTTACATTTCCCTAATCATTTCAACCCCATCATCCATTATAATGGAAATGTAAATTCTTAGTGTTAAGTGCCTTTGAAACTATTATATGGCTCTATGCTTTTATTTAACACTGATCTATCTTTCTTGTGTTTTTGTGGGGAAAAAATGTTTGCATTAAAAGGCATTAAAAATAAAGAGTATGTCATTTATATCTTGAGGATTATATTCATTATATTTACTATTGATTAAAACTTACTTTAAAAAGTTTAAGTTTTTAAAAAAACAAATTATTCAAATCTTTCAAGATGACAACTTTTCAATACTAGTTTTTGCCCGTATTTCCTGAATCAGAGAGCACTAGGATGTTGATTTCCCCTCCAGGCAAGCATTTTAGTGTACTGATTTATAGTACCACAAGTTACTAAGTACCATGAAGCCTTAAATAACTTTAAACAAAGTGATTTGACAGGCAGTTTAGACGAAGTCATCCGAAGATACTGTTAAATATCTCATCATTAACTGGCCTAATCATTGTCTACTCTCTCAACCTTCTCTCTTGCTTCTCCTTTGTTTGCTTTGATGGGAATCACATGATTGTGATGATGTAAAGTCGGAATCGTCAATTTCTACAGAATATTATGAGCCATAATACAAAATCTTGCATTATATAGTGTTTATTTTTTTCAGCCTTATTGTATAATTGATGAAATTGTATAAAACATGATGATTTTATATACGTGTATATTGTAAAATCATTATGTTAATTAACAGTCAGGTTAATTAATACATTCATCACCTCACGTAGTTAATTTTCATGTATATGTGTATGGTGAGAACATTTAATTTCTATTTTTTAGCAAATTTCATGTGTATGATACAGCGTTATTAACTATAGTCACTATGCTGTACATTACATTCTGAGAACATATTCATCTTATAACAAAGTTTATATCATTTTACCAACATCTCCTCATTTTCCATACCCACCTACCCCCCAACCACCATTCTATTGTCTGTTTTGCTGAGTTTGACAGTTTCTGTCTCTTTCTTTAGAGTTAACATACAAATGGTGCCATGCAGTTTTTGTCTTTCTGTCTGGCTTATTTTACTTATCATAATGTCCTCCAGTTTCATTCATGTTAGGACACATGTCAGGCTTTCTGTATTAAGACTGAATAATATTCTATTTTGTATATATAATACCACGTTTCCTTTCATCTGTGGACAGACACGTAGGTCATTTCTACATCTTGGCTATTGTGAACAATGCTGCAGTGAACATGGAAGTGCGTATAACTTTTTTGAGATACTGATTTTGGATCCTTCAGATATATACCCAGATGTGGAATTGCTGGATCATCTGAGTAGTTCTATATTTTAAAATTTATTTTAAGGAACCTGCACACTGTTTTGCACAGTGATTGCACCAGTTTATATTACCACCATTAAAGTACAAGGGATGCTTTTCTCCATAGCCTCACCAACATCTGTTATCCTGTTCCTTTTTAATAATGACCATCCAAACATGAAGTGATATCTCATTGTGGTTTTGATTTGCATTTCTCTGATAATTTCTGACGTTAACTACCTTTCATGTATCTACTGGCCATTTGTATATCTTCTTTGGAAATATGTTTATTCAAGTCCTTTGTAGATTATTTGACTTTATGGTATTGAGGTTTCTGAGGTTTTTAAAATATATTTTAGTAATTAACCCCTTTTCAGATATACGGTTTACAAATATTTTCTCCCTTCTGTGGGTTGCCTTTTTTATTTTGTTGATTGTTTCTTTTGCTGTGCAGAAGTGGGTTGTTTTGCTTTGTTTTGTTTTTTAGTCCCACTATACTGAATGTTTGGTGTTATGTCCAAAAATCACTGGAGTAACCAATGCAAGGAAATATTTTCTCTATGTTTTCCTCTAGGAATTTTACAATTTTGAGTCCTACATTTAAGTATTTAATCCATTTTGAATTAATTTTCGTGAATGGGGTAAGGTATGGGATTGGTTTCACTATTTTGCATGCGGATATCTAGTTTTCTCAACATCATTTATGCAAGAGACTGTTCTATTAAAGACACACACACCCTTTGTGTGCTCTTAGCACTCTTGTTAAAGATTAGTCCGCCATATATGTCTACGTTTATTTCTGGGTTCTCTGTTCTTTTCCATCAGCCTATGTGCCCGTTTTAATACCAGTACCATACTGTTTTAATTACTATGACTTTGTAATGTAGTTTGAAATTTGGAAGTGTGATGCCCTCAGCTCTGTCCTTCTTTCTCAAGATGACTTTGGCTATTTGGGACGTTTTGTGGTTCCACACAAATTTTAGAATATTTTTTCTACTCATGTGGAAAAATCCCATTGGAATTTTGTTTTTAAAGATTTCATTTATTTATTTGACAGACAGAGATCACAAGTTGGCAGAGAGGCAGACAGAGAGAGAGAGTGGGGAAGAAGGCTCCATGCTGAGCAGAGATCCCGATGTGGGGCTCGATCCCAGGACCCTGGGATCATGACCTGAGCCAAAGGCAGAGGCTTTAACCCACTGAGCCACCCAGGTGCCCCTCCCATTGGAATTTTGATAGTAATTGCATTGAATTTGTAGATCACTTTATGTAGTGTGGTCATTTTAACAATGTTAATTATTTTGATCCAAGAGCAAAGGATATCTTTCTGTTAATTTGCATCTTCTTCAGTTTTTTTAACCAATGTTTCATTACCACCTTGGTTAAATTTATTCCTAAGGTTTTTTGTTTTGTTTTTTTTTTTAATGCCATTACAAATGGGATTGATTTCTTAATTTCTCTTCCTAATAGTTGTTAGTAGACAGAAATTTAATTGATTTTGTATATTTATTTTGTATTCTGCAACTTCACTGAATTCATTTATTCTAACACTCTTCTGTGAAGTCTTTAGGGTTTTCTCCATAAAATATCATATTAGCCACAAGCAAAGACAATTTTATTCTTCCTTTCAAATTTGGATATCTTTGATTTCTTTTTCTTGACTAACTACTCTCAGTATGACTTCCAGTACTATGTTGGATAGAAGTAGTTACAGTGGCATTCTTGTCTTTTTCCTGATCTTATAAGAAAAGCTTTTAGCTTTTCACCATTGAGTGTAATGTTAATTGTGGGCTTGTCATATACGACTTTATTATGTTGAGGTATATTCCTTCTAAACTTAATTATTAAGAGCTTTTATCATTAAAAGATGTTGAATTTTGTCAAATGTTTTTCCTGTGTCTATTGAGCCGATCATATGATTTTTATCCTTCATTCTGTTAATTTGATGTAGCACATTTATTGGTTTGCACAGTAGAACCCTTGGGGATAAATCCAGCTTATTCATGGTATGTGATCCTTTTAATTGACTTAAATTTAGTTTGCTGGTATTTTGTTGAGGAGTTTTGCATCTATGTTTATCAGGGATACTGGCCTGTAATTTTTTTTTTTCATTGCAGTGTTCTTTTTTTTTTTTTAATTTATTTATTTGACAGAGATCACAAGTAGGCAGAAAGACAGGCAGAGAGAGAGAGGGAAGCAGGCTATCCGCCGAGCAGAGAGCCCGATGCGGGGCTCGATCCCAGGACCCCAGGATCATGACCCGAGCCAAAGGCAGAGGCTTTAACCCACTGAGCCACCCAGGCGCCCCTCATTGCAGTGTTCTTATCTGGCTTTGGCATCAGGGTAACGCTGTCCCCATAAAAATGAGTTGAAATATTTCCTCTTCTTCAATTTTTTGGAAGACTTTGAGAAGGATTGGCATTCATTTGTCTGTAAATGTTTGATGGAATTTATCAGTGAAGCCATCAGGACCTTGATTTTTGATTACTAAATCAATTTTCTTACTAAAGTCAATTCAAATTTTGTATTTTTTCATGATTCAGTATTGATAGGTTATACAGTTCTAGGAATTAGCCTATTCAATTGGTAGGCAATTAGGCTATTCAATTGGTAGGCATATAATTGTTCATAGTCTTTATGATCCTTTGTATTTCTATTATTAATTATAATGTCTCTTCTTTCATTTCATTTCTGATTTTATTTTTACAGTGCTTCAATCTTCATAATAACATTAAAAGGCAAGTTACTAAAAATATGCAGGTTAACATTAATTTTATGGGAATATAAAAATCAGTTTTATAGCTAAAAATTAGAAAAAAATTAGTTAATTAGAATTAATCTTACTGTTCTGGCAATTCAGTAATCAAAACAAGCTATCATCATAAACATGAAATGTTATCTAGATTTGAGTTGTTCTTTTCATATAATCATTATAGATGGTAGAACCAGAAATGACTAGAGGATAAAAGCCTTTCTGCTTGGAATGGATGTAGGTTCACTACCGCATGTTATAAAAATAACATCATCAGAAAAGTGCCTTAGAAATCATTTAACTCAATCTACTCATAGAACATTTAAGACCACTCTGACTTAAAAGAATTTAGGTGCCTTGCCCCAGGCCATGTTGTTAGCTAAAAAGCCAGTCATACAACAGAGATTTAATGACTCTTTGTATGGAGTTCATACCAGAACATCATTTTGCTATTCTGAATCTACTCTGTCAGTGTTTGAGGGAATTAAGAATACGAAAGGAAAAATGCAACAGAAGAAATGAACAAAGATCAAATTTGACCAGAGTTTGTAGTTACAGAGTTAGAAGTAGAATGAGTATCTCTGATTCCAGTTCCATATGCTTTCTGTTTACAAGAAGTTCAGTTAAGGTATTAAGAAAAAACAACAACAACAAAAAATGATTGGCTTTAAGGGTTGAAAATAAAAGAGGAGTTTATTTAAATCACTGTGAAAAGGACAGTAATAATATGAACAAGTCACAAGTGGTCAGGATTTAGTACAAGTCATCACATTGGAAAGATGGCCACAGACAATAAAATTCCCAAGCAGAAGACAAAAATCAAATTCATATGGTCTATTTTCTGCAAGTCCAAACTCTTAAGTTCAAAAAGATAGCTAGGTGATAAAGGACCTCAAGTGAGGTCTAAACCAGAAGGGTGGGGTTTTCCTGTAACTCCCATTAATCAGTTACAAAAAATCAAATTTTTTACAAGGATGTGTTTTCTAGCACATATCAGGCTAAAATGGTCTTCAAACCAAACTGAATCATGTAAAATATTTAAATTCTCAAATTTTAAAAACAATCACATCTACTATGTATTGCTCATTTAATTAAAAGTATACTTAAGGACATTTCAAATCAGTTTTGTCAATTGTTTATTGAGTTACTTTGTAGATCCTATTAGTTACCTAGTTAACTGATAAAAGGAAAATTCATGAACTAGAATTATTTCAGTTATTCTTCATAGGTACTGTAACTCTCTGCAGTACAATTATCTTTCTTTATGAGAACTAAGTATGATCAAAATACCAATGCAACTACATTTAAACCATACTTCCCAGTTCATATATGTAATAAGGAAGCAAATGTGCCTTTTTTTCTAATTTTCTTTCCCTGATTCCATGTATTTTGTTTTGTAGACCTTAATGGAAGCAGGTTTAATGGGAGTGGTAAGTATATGTGCTAGGAAATATGTTACCAAATGCTACACTGTAGGTTATTTGTGTATTTTCTGAGCCCCCCTCCCAATACTTCCACCAAATCTATGGTTTGGAAGAAAATGAGAGTCTAGAAAACCTGAAATATGAGCAGTAACCACAGGGAAACTATGTTTTGACTCACTGTTGGCATGAGCATAAATGACAGTATGATGTTAATGGACAGTTGCATATATCTGTGTACATTTAAATTAAATACATCCCTTTCCAATTTAATACAAACACCAATGAATTGGGTTGCCAACACATTTTTTAAAAGTTTTTATTTAAATTCCAGTTGTTTAATAAACAGTGTAATATTAGTTTCAGGTGTACAATATAGTGATTTAACACTTACATACAGCACCCAGTGTTCATCACAAGTGTCCCATAACCTGTTTAACCCATCTTCCCATCCGTCTCCCCTCTGGTAACCATCAGTTTGTTCCTATAGTTTAGAGTCTGTTTCCTGGTCTTCCCCCGCTCTCTATTTTTTCCCTTTGCTCCTGTGTTTTGGTTCTGAAAGTCCACATATATGTGAAATCATATGGTATTTGTCTTTCTCTGACTCAATTATTTCTCTTAGCATTATACTCTCCATCTATATTGCTGCAAATGGCAAGATTTCATTCTTTTTAATGGCTAAGTAATATCCAACTGTGTGCACACGTGCACATCCCCCACATCATCTTTATCCATTCATCGGTCCATGGACATTTGGATTGTTTCCATAATTTGCCTATTGTAAATAATGTTGCTATAAACATTGGGGTGCATATATCCCTTTGAATTAGTGTTTTTGTATCCTTTGGGTAAATACTGAGTTGTGCAATTGTTGAATCATAGTGTTCTATTTTTAACTTTTTGAGGACCCTCCATACTGTTTTCTAGAGTGACTGCACCAATTTGCATTCCCACCAACAGTGCAAGAGGGTTCCTTTCTTCAGATCTTCAGCAACACCTGTTGTTTCTCATGTTGTTGATTTTAGCCTTCTGACAAGTGTGAGGTGATAATCTCATTGTAGTTTTGATTTGCATTTCCCTGGTGATAGTAACGTTGAGCATCTTTTCACGTGTCTGTTGGCCATCTGTACGCATGTCCTCTGCCCACTTTTTAATTGGTTCATTTTTGGGGTGTTGAGTTTTTAAGTTCTTTATATATTTTGTATACTAATGCTTTATCAGATATGTCATTTGTAATTATAGCCTCCTATTCTGTAGGTAGCCTTTTACTTCTATTGATTGTTTCCTTCACTGTGTAGAAGCTTTTTATTTTGATAAGTGCCACTACTTTATTTTTGCTTTTGTTTCTCTTGCCTCAGGAGACATATTTAGAAAGAAGTTGCTATGGTGGATGTCAAAGAAGTTACTTCCTGTATTCTAAGATTTTTATGGTTTCAGTTCTCACATTTAGGTTTTTAATCTATTTTTGAATTCATTTTTGTGCATGTTGTAAGAAAGTGGTCCAGTTTCTGGACCAGTTTCTGATCTTTTTGCATGCTGCTGTCCAGTTTTTCCTACATCATTCATTGAAGAGACTGTCTTTTTCCCATTGGATATTCTTTCCTGCTTTGTGGAAGATTAAATTAATTGACCTTATATTTGTGGATTCATTTCTGGGTTTTCTATTCTGTTCCATTGATCTAAGTGTCTATTTTTGTGCCAGTACTTAACTGGCCTGCAATGAAAACAGGTGAAGGTGATTTGTTTTATTACCTGAACTACTTTTTTATTCAGGGCAATCAAGATCTAAATGAACTACCTGTGTAGGTCTTTGCTCCACAAAAGAAGCTGTAAAATCTAGATCACATAGTACTACAGTGATAAGGATTTATTTTCTCAGTCTATTGAGGAAAAAGTTGTACATTGTGTTCCCCCCCCCCCCCCCCCCCCCCGGTGAAAGTAGAAAACATGATGTTCTTAAGGTCAAATGCATCAAGGCGATTTAGCCTCATATTTTATTAATGTTAATGGGAATCATGTAGCTAAATCCTGGCGAATTGTACTGAATAGCCACTTCCAATATTACATGATTATATTCATTATGGGATGTTCATTTGATATTCAGTGTGGAACAACTAATTCTAATGTTTTTTTTGTTTTAATAATAGTGATATATCAGCAGGTGAAAAGGTCTTTGCATTTGGAATCAAGAAAACACCCTAATCGGTAGTTAAATTAACCATTCCTCTATAATCTTACCTGTAACTCTCTAGACCATATACAGTTTCTATTTTAGTATATTATTAAAAGATTCATCTAGTGATAGGAAATAAGATACTTAAAATACTGCCTCTCTGAAGAATTCATTATTTTATTTAAGGAAAATTACCATAGTTGATTTTACACCATGTCAGTCATTTATTATTTGACCTTTTTGAGAAACCTTTGAATATATCATTATGCTACTAACAATGCAATTACTATCCATTTAATCAGTGGTAGTTAGAAAAGGTCTAACTACATGTAAAAGTAAAGCGCTAACCTAATGTATTTAAATAACGTGTTTAGATGATGCCAACATTGTTACGCTTCTGTATATAATGTTAGTTTAAAAAGTTGAAAACAAAACCTAATTTCCTGGTGATATTTTTGATTAGATAGATTGCTCTAACACATTCAAAACAAGAATTAGTACTAAAGATGGCTATATTCACTAATAGAGAAGTACAGACACATGCACACATATAACTCATATAGATTATCTGACATTTTATGTCAATATTAAAATATCAATATTTCTTATTAATCAGCTAGGAAGAATATGCTTCAATCAATTGTATTTTTATCTAGATAATTCCAACTAATTTCAAATTAAATAATTTTTTCTATTTCCCACTTTCTCAAACAGATTACTACCAATTATAATGAATAGAACCCATTTCCTTTTTAGAAAGGCTGAATCAGAATTATTTTATATCTGTACAGAAAATTATCATTCCATTGCATGTGTTTAAATATATAAAAGCTATCAGCAATGAGTAAAGGATGTTCCATATGTGTAAGGAGCAGGGAAATGGCAATAAATAGTTTGTTCTCAATCCCTGGAGTTGGTCAAGAAATTCATGCTGATATTTAATAGCACTTACCAGCAGGAAAGCAGTGAGATTATTGGAGGCATCAATAGTTTCACAGCAAAGCTAAGTATAAAACATCAATTAAATTGATGAATGTCTTCCAACTGAAGGGATAAATATCAAATTTAAGAAAATATTGTAACAAATAAATCTAGCATTGTTTTAGCCCTACCTATATTTGGTATTTATTTATACTTTGGTTGTAATAATAAGTGAACATTTCCTATGAGAGACTCAACAGACAGCAATGTTTAGGTGAATAGCAGCCTATATTCTGTAATGAATTTTGTGTTCATTCAACTATAGTTGCTGAGAACAAGAGCCAAAAGAAAGTTCAATATGTCCACTGAATACATTAATTATTTTTTATTACATTTCAAACAGACTGTATTTCCAGTGATATTGGTTTTTGACTATGCTTTACTTCTATTAAAGGCATGTGTAAAGGGCACCTGGGTGGCTCAGTGGGTTAAGCCTCTGTCTTTGGCTCAGGTCATGCTCTCAGGGTCCTGGGATCAAGCCCTGCCTTGGGAATCCCTGCTCAGCAGGGAGCCTGCTTCCTCTCTCTCTCTCTCTCTCTCTCTGTCTGCCTCTCTGCCTACTTGTGATCTCTGTCAAATAAATAAATAAAATCTTTAAAAAAAAAAAAGGCATGTGTAAAAAAAGAAAAAAAATTAAAAAAGATAAAACCATGTGTAATGTGAAGTAGGAAGAGGTTAGGCAGGTAGAGAATGAGGGAATTATTAAAAAATGCTGACTAGTAGTTTTGTATGTCACTCATCAGACCTGAAATCCAGATTATTATATTATAACTTGTATTAATATGGTGTATATTACTTTTATCTCAAAGAAACACTGGTTTTTCAATGCTAGGTGGATCTTAGAAATACTTAAAGAACGTCTTCTTAAATATACTGATACCCACATCTCACTCCTAACCTATTGATTTGGCTCTTCATCAGGTGGAACATATGTGGTGTGTCCATCTTCATCACTGAAAAGTTCCACCAGTAGTTTTGATGTTCACACCAAGAATTCTAGAGTGGATGCAATATTCCTTATAGAGAGTGAGATAATGGGACCTGAGTGAGTTTAAATATCATTGGTAGTTACTAGAAAACAAGATTCAGTGTGTTCTTCAAAACAATGTGTTTCCTTAGTAATCCATCTATGCAATATTCTTCTGAACAAAAGGTGTGGGACTGGAATAGGTATGAATAGTCCTGAATGACAAGTTTGTATGATTTTTGCTGTGAGAATCATACTTAGTCCACAATTTTTACATTGTCTCTGCATAAAATTATGATGATCCTTCTAGGGTTTCTTTTCGTCTTCTTTTTCTGCCAGCTCTTCATATCCCTATGTCTTGCTTCCTGTTATGTGCAAAGCAAACACCCAGAAGTTCCAGTTTATATATTTAAATACCTGTTGATGTGATAGGCCAATATGTGTAACAGTGGATTGGAAATAAAGGGAATATGTATTTCAGAACAATCTTTTTATAGGGTTACTCTTAATTTTCTTCGGTGGTTCCCACTGTCCATTGTCCACTCTTGCCTCTTCTAAATGTACAATTTTGTGATAGCTTCATAGTAAAGTGTTGTGTATCTTGGCTTCAGACTCTTATTTAATAAGATTTAGATCAGGATTTAGACTCAAATTTATCTTGAGAGAATGACTGAAAGAGAATATGGATGAACTGAAGTATTTCTATGTAAGCAGGTGGACCCGGGCCTCACGTAGGTCACTAGAGTTCCGTATTAAACAGTGAATCAACCTCTCAACAAAGATTAAAAACTACTTGCATGTTTGATCTGAATTAACCTTTCAGGTCACTGGGGCACCATTTAGTAAATTGCATTGTCTCTTTGTAAATGGGATCAAGGCTATAAAAGAGTTGTTTCATCTAACTTATGAAATAAATTTACTTATGTGCATTAGTCAGGGAATCAGAAACATGACTAAAATTCTTAATAGCGAAGTGATGAGAGAGTTTATGTAGAAATGATTTTTCCCCCAAATGCTTTGACACTGCAAATCTTTTTAAAATAAAAATGAATCGAAATGTGGAAGTAGAAAAGACAACTTTAGTCAACCCACTCATGAAGTCTGGTTTTGAAAGGGAGGAGAAAGGAGTGGTTATAGCTCAGAGGTCAAGGTAAGAAAAAGGTGAGGTTTCTTTGAAAGTGAAGACACAAAGAAAAGGTCTGTGAAAGAAAGGGGAGAATAAGCATAAGAGGATACCTAGGGATGTGAAAGGAGATAAAATCTTGCCTATATGTGAAGGAATGTATCCTTACAACGTTGGCCATGTCTCCCACTGCAGCAAGAGAAAGTAAAATGAACAGAACAGTGACAAGTTCAGGCTTAAGCATGTAGGTTTGGCCACAGAGTGAGGAGGTTACCATCTAATTCCTTCTATTTTCTCTGTAAAAACTTAAGGTGGCACTTAGCAAGTTGAAAGGAACAGGGAGAGGATGAAATAGAATTCTTTCCGCAGAAGAGCAGTGGCCGAAGAGGAGAACAGAACTGCCATGAACCACAGCAAATCTAGCTCGGGGGAAGATCCTCCAGTTGTGGGGCTAGAATAATCAGTTATATTTTTCTGCAGCTGCCCTCAGCAGCGAGGATGTCATGTGTCAAAGGCATATAGCTGATATTGCCTGATGAATGAGATAGAAAGATAATATGAGAAAAGAAATGTGAGGCTATTTGCATGAGAGCAGCTGAATTTAAGATGACAGAAAAGATGTAGAGATAAAACTGGGCTATTGTGGGAAAGGAGTAAATAGATGTGATAAATCGGAAAACAAGAGAAAGTGAGGTAACCGAGTAAGAGAAGTGGACAGAGAGGAGTTGATGACCAGATGATTAAATGTTTTTTGTTCAAAATTATATAAGCAGAGAATTCCTGAGCAATGACATGTTATAGTCTTAAGGAGGAGTGGAAATGGAAGTGAGTGGAAGTAAATTCACTGAATGTGAGTCAAGCAGTTGATATGCTAGGGCTCGTGATTATCTGTCCGTGGGGATTTTGAAGTCTCCTAAAATAATAGCAGGATGTGAGATGGAAAAGAACATTGTGAACCAGGAATTAAAGTGTCCAGTTAATGGAAGGATAAGTCTAGGGGTTCCATAGATCACAATGAACTAAATGGTAAAGATAGACCAGGTATATGGCATTAGCCTCAATGGATCTGCACTTTTATTCAATGATAGATGTACAAAGCTTTTTTTTTTTAAGATTTTTTATTTATATATTTGAGAGAGAGAGAGAGTAAGTGAGAGACAGAGCATAGGAGCAGAGGCAGAGCATGGAGCCCGACGAAGGGGTTCATCCCAGGTTCCTGAGATCATGACCTGAACCAAAGGCAGCTGCTTAAATGACTGAGCCATCCAGGCACCCTTGTACAGTGGCTTTAAGTAGCATTGTCAAATTAAGAGGAGAAATACCTAATTTTCTGTCCTTCAAATACTTAAAGTACAAACTGATTTAAAAACTAGCAAACAAAAAAAAACCCTATTGTGTGATCTTTATTAGCTATTTTCAAGTAATGCATTATGAACTCTAGGTTTTTAATAAGTACTTTTTGTTAGACTAGGTAAAAAGGCAGCCCTCCCTGACATTAAAGGAAGACAGAGATTAATCAATCCACTTTGAGACGATGGAGACAACTGGAGCAGTAGACTTTGACTTGACATCCAAGGGCCTCCAAAGAGCCCCTGAACAGAGGTCATGTAGTTGTGATCTTGGACATAAAAGATTACGCTTCTATTTTCATTACTGTAGTATCTAGCCTTGTCTTCATTCAAGAATATAGGCAGCAAACCACGGTTGATAGCAATATCTGTACCTTCATTACCAACAGAAATCATGATACTTTTATATCACCTTAATGATATGTAAAAATATCATTCAATATACATAACAGTTATAAATCATATGAACAATTTTCATTCATGTTCATCAAGATTTTAAAATTGCCATAGTTATTAGGTTTGCCAATAGATCTTAATCTTTAATATGTGACTAACAAAGTATATATATTGTTATATTAATTTATTGATATGATAATTCTGTTCTAGTATATTAAATATGTTCTGTGAAGTAGCCCAAAGGTGTACGTCGCACAGTCACTTGCACTAAGAATGTGGTAAACTCAATATCCTAGCCACCTAGGATCATTTCTGGAATTCTTCTGCTCTCTTAGCCCAACCAGGCATACCACTAGCTTTGACCTTTTTTTAAATTAATAACACAACCTAGTTCCTGAGTAATCTTGGCCCCTTCTACTTCTACAAATTTGTTCTCATCTTCTCTGCGCTCTGTGTCTCAACCACATGGAGATCCTTTTTAATACATGCGTGAGCCATGCTTTATTATTATTATTAATTTTTTTATAGTCCTTGGGCCTTTCTACTTGCTGTTTAATTTGCCTAAAATAGAATTTCATCCTTTTATCTCACCATCACCTCTTTACCTAGTTAATGGTATTTGGCATCCTGATTCTTCCAAACAAAGTAAGACACTCCACTTAACAAAATTTAGGACCAAATGGGACACATGTATACTAAAAATATTTATTATTTATCTGAAGTTCACAGTTAACTGGAAGGCTTTGTATTTTACTTACTCAATCTACCAACCTATGCTAACCTTTTAAACCATTTTCTCATTGTAACTCTTTCTCTTTCTGCTAATCTGAAGCTCTGTGATGCAGAGCATATATATCCTTGTTCACTATGATGTCCCCAATGCAAGTAGTAGTCACTCCCAAAGGTAAGGTAACTAATTCATAAACTACACTCTGTGATTAAAGTATCAGTTTCTGCTTCTGGCTGTCCTAATAGCCTATGAGTTTCTTAAGGACAGAGACCTTCTTTGTACCCAAAGCCAAAGCCCAGTGTCTGTAACAGAGTAGACATCCAAAAACTGTTTTAAATAGAACCAAATTCTCTTATTCCCTTTAAAGCCATTGAAATTCCCTTGAAATTCCCAAATTCTTCATTCCCTTGAAAGTAAAGGTATGTTTGTAAGGCGTTAAGCCTATCTTATCTGAGAATAAAAGGCTTGAAATTAGGACAGAGATGTTAAGCAAGTATATGTTTTAGGGCTCAGTTTCCCTATTTAGCATCAACTCTTTGGATGATATTAAGATACTTACTGATTTATCTCTCTTTCTTTTAATTATTTTGTACAAAAAGTACAAAGGTGAAAAAGTATGAGGATTGCCAGTGTTAGTGTTTATACACGCATGTGGATGTTAACACTGTTATAACGTAGGTGGAAAAGGTCTAAATGTTTATGGATAAAAAGAAATGAGGGGTGAATCAGATTTCTGATAAAGTTTGGAAGACTATCAAGTGCAAGCTGTCAAGGACCTGTAGCACTGACGAATGTTCTTTCAGTACTTGAATGGTACCACTTTGACAGTATCCATTCCAGAGTAGATGACATCTGAAGTGCCTTCTAGCTCTAAAATCAAATGTACCTTTGCCAAGACTGCACAATAGGTAAATGGTAGTCTCTTCAACAAGTGGTGATGGTACTGGGAGAGCTGGATAGCTACATACAAAAACTTAAAAAAAAGAAAGAAAGAAAGAAGAAAAGAAAGAAAGAAATTGAACCCTTATCTTACACCATATACAACAACCAATTTAATATGGATTAAAAACAATAAAACTCTTAGAAGAAAACATTGGGGGAAATCTTCATGACACTGGGCTTGACAATAATATAATTTATATGACACCAAAAGCATAGGTAACAAAAACAAAAATATAAACCGGTGAGCTACAGCACCCCAAAAAGTTCTACAAAAACTTTTGTAGAGCAAAAGAAACAATCAATTGAGTGAAAGGCAACCTACAGGATGGGAGAAAATGTTTGCAATCATGTATCAAAGGGGTTTAATCACCAAAATATATAAACTCTTACAATTCAGAGCAAAAAACCAAATGACCCACTTTAAAAATGACCTACTTTAAAGGACCTGAGTAAACATGTTTTCCAAAGAACACATACAAATGGTCAACAGGTATATGAAAAGGTGTTCAACATTATGAATCATCAAGGAAATGTAAATCAGAATGACAATCAGATATCCCTTCACACCTGTCAGGGTAGCTATATATGTAAATCATAAATTATATATTATAAATTAATATATATGTAGCTATCCTGGCTAGTGTTAATTAATTATAATTAATATAGCATACTTAATTAACATAATACATTATATACAAACAATAATGTAGCACACAATTAATATAATTATGATAATTATACTATAGCCATTAAATTATATATATATGTGTGTATGTGTGTGTGTGTTTGTGTGTGTGTGTATATATATACTGAATAAATAAATACATTTAAAAGACAACCATATTTTGAGTATGTGGAGAAATTGGAACTCCTGCACACTGTTGGTAGGAATGCAAAATAGTGCAGCCACCTTGGAAAATGCTATGGAAGCTCCTCAAAAAGTTAAAATTAGAACTACCATATGATCCCCAAATTCCATTGTGGTATTTATCCAAAATAAATGAAATCAAGATCTCAAAGAGGTATTAGCACTCCCATTTTCATTGCAATTCACAATAGCCAAGATATGGAATCAAGCTAAATGTCCTTCGAGAGATAAATGCGGTGTTTATACAATGGAATACTATTTTAATTTAGAAAAGAAAGCAATTCTGCATTATGCAAAACTATGGATGAACCTTGAGGACATTATGCTAAGTGAAGTAAGCCAAAGAAAGACAAGTATCTGCAGGTTTCCAGGCCCTAGGAAGAAGGGGGAAATGGTAATTACTAACCCATGGCTTAATGTTTTAGTTAAGCAAGATGAATATGCTGTAAAGACAGGACATATAGTGTTGTACCTGTAGTCAACAGTAATGCCGTCGACGTCTAAAATTGGTCAAGAGTGTAGATCTCATGTTTAGTGTCCTTACAATGGTGAAAATTTTTAAAAACAAGCATGCCTCAGATGTAAAGTATATCCACAGTTAAGGAATCAGAAGAGGAGCCAGCAAATGAAATAGGAAATATTCAGAAATTTCAAAAAGATTCCTGGGGAGTTAGAACTCTGTGGAATACAGAAGGAATACAGAAATGATCAACAGAGAGAGATTCCCTGCAGAGTTCCTAAATAGTAAGGAAAAAATGAGTATTGGACTTAAAAAAATAGGAAGTAATCTTTGAGTTAAGAATGAAGCATCTAATGTAATTCAGAGGATTTTAGAGTCTAAAAGAGGAAACTGTGGGAGAGTGGGAAGAAGATCAGATAATGGGGAAGATTATTATTGTTTCTTTTGCTTTTATTTTTTTTAAATATAAAATTGAATTTGTTTGTAGTTGGAGCAATAGATGAGTAGATTTCCAAGTAAGTAAAACTGAAGACGGTAGCTATAGAAGACGTGAGTTGGAAGGAAAATTCTCAGGGAAATATGAGACTCATGGTTTCGGAATCTTGATTGTATAGAGGTAAAGAGAAATCTCTGAAATGCCATAGAATGGTAAAAGGATTCCTACCCAGTGATCTATAATAAAATATAAAACAGTCCATACTCAGTGATAAAGTGTTGCCGTATGATGTTGTAATGATGTTCATATTAAAAAGCTGGAGTTGAGAAGATAGAAAGGGAAAAATTCAGGTCTACAGAGAAGATAGGTGTGGCATTTATCTAACTGTTTATTTAACAACCCGCCCTCATGTATGCACACAAGCTCGGATATGGTGACCTGCTCGTACGTATTTTCCCATCACCCAGTTGTTATTCTATACTCTCAGCCTGATTGTACTATTCAAAATTCATCAATGAGCATTAGCACATCATATGCAAATGCCCTTAACAATGCGTGCTCTACACGACGAGCCTCTGTTACATGTGGGTTTTGTTTTGTTTTAATCAGGGGCCATTTTCACTACCGCGTTCTCACTTTCTGACATTTATTATGCATTCTGGTCAACAGTTTTGACCTTTAAGGCCTAACAAATGTGTGCAACTGGTAGTGCTAGAGACCACAGAGGCAGGGGAAGGAGAAAATATCATGCTGGGTGTACAAATGATAAAACTAACACGTAAGTGCTCTCAAAGAAATGGTTAAGAAAAAAGGTGAGAATGAACAGAGGGGTAGATCAGTATATATACTTTAAATTTTGAAGCTTCCTGCAGATAGAAGACCAGTAAAGAAGAGTTATCAGAAATATAACCATGGTTACAAAAATCTGTGTCCTGAATTTTAAGTTCTGACTTCAGGAGGTTAGAAGGAGGGAGGTGAGCAATTCCCGATTGTGATGTCAGAAGAATATTTCAATAGACTGTCAGTACTCTAAAAGGAGAAAGTATGTTTTATCAAAGCAATCCACATAATCAGTAATGGTAAACAATACATTTTTCTGCCATCCATGAGTTAATGTCAATGCTTATTGTAGTTGTAGTTGTCAAATTATGACACTTATGTTCTATCTTTTTTTCAAAGTAATTGGATTTAAAGCTGTCTTTTAAAATGATAGGTTCCTTTTTAAAATTCCGCCCAAGAATCTGGCTTTTAGGCAAATATCTTAGCATAAATTCAGTTTCACTAGTTTTATACACTGCAAGCCTAACCTTGACTGTAGAATATTTTACTTTTGTCTTTAGAATTTTTAGTTTTAAAAAATAAGTATTCTCTACTTTTGGGGAAATGAGGCTGCAATATTTCCATTAAATTTATTTGAGTTTGTAATTAGTTTTAATGCTATGAGAATGCTTTTTTTCTCAGTTTATGTTTATGTATAAAATAAGAAACCAGGTGGTGTTTCTGCTTCAGTAGTCTGTGTCTATTCAGCAGAAAATATTAAAATATAGAAGGCCTTATAATTCCCATCTGCCCAAATACCTGTGTTTCTGTCCTTCCCATAGGTTTCAGAAATTCACACCTAACACTTTTATAATGAATCCACACCATAAGGACAGTCATAAAAAGCATGATTGTTTAACCCTGTGGACTCCTTCAAAAGAAAAATCAGAGTGGAATCATTATATTGTATATTTTCATATTGGGAAAAATGATTTCAAAGAAGTTCTCAGGAATTCCAAAAGAAAGTTTTGGAATAAACTCTGAATGATTAAAAAAATCACCAGGACTTGTTCATTTGCTTGGGATGATAATATAGTTTTTAACTGAGAGGAGGAGAGGAAATAAATACTTTTTAGATTCACAATATTGTAAAAATGCTTTAGTTCTTAGAGTTGAGTTTTTGCTTCTCTAACACTGCTATTCTAATTCTATATTCTGACAGAGACACAAAATAATTCATTATAGTTTTGGTTTACTTTCATTTGATTCCTAAGAACATAAAATTTCCAATAAAAAGTTTATACATTAGACTATGATTCACTTTGACTACTAGTATTAGTGGGTGGAAAAGACATGGATAGAAATTTGGGATTAACATTCTTTTGAGCTAAGCCAAATGATGGTAATCATGAGGGAAATGTCACCTACAGAGGCTGGTTTCCTGATCTCACCCCTTCCAAGTTTCCTATGGTGATCTTCACGATTGTGATATTGATTGGATGGCACTAGCCATTCCAGCAGGACAGATCCAGTTTTCCTCTCACTGCTCCCTCAAAGCCCTAAGACTGAAAGGTCCATTTCCAAATTCCAATACACTATAGGATCATGGTAATAAATTAATATTAAGTCACTTTTTAACAAACATTTGTGACCTCCTAATATATCCCTATCATATGTTAGTTTTTGTGAATTCAAAAATAAATATGATAAAGCTTTACCCTTCCAGAGCTTGCAGTCCAGTGGGCACACAGACACACATATATAGTTTCAACAACCACAATATATAACATATCCAGTCTACAGACCTATGCTTATGGGAGTAGAGAGCAGGGGTAGTTATCCCTGCCTGGGAAGAAAAGAGAGACAAAAAGTAGCATTTATGGGAAACCCATTAGTAGGATTGTTATGAGGATAGAGATGATATTTTAAAGCATTTAAGAGCAGTTCCTGATACCGTACAACTATCAGTCGATAAATATAACTTTTATGGCTTTGACAATGCATTCTAAATTTCTCCTTGGTTTTCCAGTTTGGTATGATTAAAATAATATGTGACAATAGAGCATACTCCAGGAAAATCTTCCAGAAGGACAATTTTGTGGGTTTTCCATGAGAGCAGTAACATTAAAATCAAACTAAGTAGAACACATCACAGCCTCTCTTCATCCAATGTAAATTTAATGAACTCTTAGCCGAACTAAATGTCTCATCCCCATAAACTTAGCAGCACAAGGTTTACAGAAACTGCAACTTCAACATTATTTGACTATATTTATATGACTGTAAATCAGGGGGCACATTTAATTTCTTCCAGGGTTTTTTCTGCCATCTGCTAACATGGCATCTTGCCCATTTGTAACATTGTCAGATTATATGGGACAGAGGTGTTGCCTCCCTGCTCTTGTCCTGACTTGGGACTGACCTTATTACTTTTAGAGATAGTAAAGGCAAGAAGAGTGATCAAAATAACAGTCAGTCTAGACTGTCAGATTCCTGGCCAATCTGCCCACACTACCCACACAGACAGTGAATCTGTCTTCAGTGCACTAAGAGCACCCAATTAGTGGCAAAGGCAAAGCAAAGTGGATATGTCTCTTCAGATTTAATCGCAGAAGACATACAGGTGTCCAGTCACCTCAAATACCTTCTGTGTTCCTTCAGTGGGATTTACCTAGGTTTCTACCCATTATCTCTGACAGGTTGGTTACGCCACTCCCCTAAAACCATAATAGGTTGTTACTTTTGCCCTTTATTTTACCTTATTGATGTGAAGTAAAGAGTAATTTAGTCTGCTAGGCCACATTTAGTGTGAAAAACATAAAGTCCTTCAGTGATCAAAACTATGCAAGAGCTGAATATTCTCTTTTCTAAGTACTTCCAGATTCCATCTATTTTTAAACTGATTTTTGCCTTTCTATAACCTTTGTGTTTTTATCAAAACTTATTTTTCTTTTCCTCTATTTATTTCTAATGCATGGTTAGATATATTATAACACTGTATTATTTCCATATTAATAGGTGCTAACTCACCGGAATTTTTAGGGATTTGGATAAAAAAAAGAATTTATATCCTTATGAGTTAGGCTCACAGGAAAAAATTGTAATATAACATCACTTACTAGCTTTATTCCCATATATAGTTCATATATAGTTCATATATATATTTATTTTACTATTCTAGATATTTTCTGTGTCCCTTTTCAATATATTATTCATCCTCAACTAAATTAAAATTAAGAATTACTACAAAATTGACTATTGCATTTTAACAAAATACTATGGTTTTAATGATCTTTCAATAGTTTCATTCACAGTATTATAATTTTCTTTTTAAAAAATTGTCCTCAGTTTTTAAATTTATTATATTTTATTTTTTAATTGTGTTATGTTAGTCACCATACAATACATCATTAGTTTTTTGTTATATTTTAAAACAAAAATGATTTGTATTTGAGGACTACAACATGATCTTTTGCTGTATATACATGGTGAAATGGTGTATGAACCTGGAGGATATTATGCTAAGTGAAATAAGCCAGACACAAAAAGAAAAATACTACATGATCTCACCTATATGTGTAATAGGATACACAGAAGCAGAGAGTAGAATGGTGGTTACAAGGAGCAGAGATGTGGGGGAAATGGGAGATGCTGGTCAAAATATACAAAGTTGCAGTTACATAGGATGAGTTTTAGACATCCAATGTATAGCATGGTGAAGATGACTGCAGTTATTATTTTTTTTAATATTTTATTTATTTGACCGAGAGAAAGAGAGCACAAGTAGGCAGAGCAGCAGGCAGAGGGAGGGGAAGAAACAGACTCTTGGCTGAGCTGAGAGCCCGATACAGGGCTTGATCCCAGGACTCTGGGATCATGACCTGAGCCAAAGGCAGACACTTAACCCAATGAGCCACCCAGGAGCCCCAAGATGACCACAGTTATTAATTCTCTATTATATATTGGAATAGCATGATTTTGTGCTTAATCATCAACATTCTTCCTTACATTTGTGTAGTTTTTACTAATTACAAAAATACTCACATTTATACCTATACTGCAAATTTTGTGTTTCTTATATCTCTGGGCCATTCTGAAGGGCTTTTAATTACAAGGCATGGTATAGTTAATAATTTCAGTGGGCAATGTCAGTCCAATATCAGATTCAAATTTATTTTATAAACTGCCTCTAGATATTCATTCCTTTTATTATTTCAACATTTATTACGTACCTACTATGATGTAGTCATCATACACAAAGATAAGTGATCAGGGGATTACTTGAACACTATATTCAGGTCGGTTGGTATCTTAACAGAATTTTGTGAAAATAGCAGATATTTTGATTGAATAGAAGGAAGAGTAGGCATGACATGGTTATTCAGGCATGAATAAAAAGTCATGGGTATCATAAACTTCTGACAATACTTGCTCATGCATTTGATCTAGATTTTCTTAGAATTCAGAAGTAACTGTCATTCACCTCCCTCCAGGCCTAAGTACACATCCTCAGCTTTTATTTATTTATATGACATGTTGTACCTAAAAGTTTATAACACTGGTAAATGAAATTTTATAGATTCAATATTCTTCAATTCACTTTATAGGAAGTACCACTAGTTCTCTCATTTTGTTTTTCTAATATTAAGTTGATAATGTGGCTTATAAGTGGCCCATTTTATTTCTGGCTGGACCTTGTGTTCAATTTTGACATTTCACATCAGCTCAATTATCAAAATCTGTCTAAAAAAGAGATTAAAATTATTATCCTTTTCAGTTCTCATATCTAGCTGTGCCTAAAAGATGGAATTAGTTGGTGCTCAATAAGTTGTTTGGCAAATAACTAAATTATCTACGATGGGACATTTGTGTATGTTTTGCTTGAAAAACAATCCTTAGAAAGTCTTAAAAGCTTATATATATGTATTAAATTATTTCTATCCTTCATTTCGTAGAATTTTTTGGTTCTTTTATTAGTGGGATGACAAGATTCTTTTGCCTTTGAAGTATTTTTTTCAAGCTAATAGACTATTAGCAATTTATTTATATATCATTAAATAATTCCATTTATAATTATGGTTTAAATTATGTTCCTTGAGTAGCTGAGCAGGTGGAAGAAACAACCTGTCTTATTTCTGAAAAACTTAAAATGTCAGAATCCTTTGAACATCACTGACTCTGTAGGGAAAGATTGATAAACAAGTTAATCACTCTTTAAATAAATATACTGTTTAAATTTACCTTCTTCCTTGACTTTATGAAAGCATAACACAAAGGCCTTTATTTTTCAGCCAAAAAGCTTATATGTTCAAAGGAATTAAAAAAATATATTCAAACCTTAGTAATTAGATATCTCTACGCTGTTTAGAAACTATCATACATGGAGGTTTTAACATATTTTAGAGTGACTTAAAGGTGGCCAGATAATATTAAGGAAGACTTTTATGTGTTTAAAATCAGATGAATCACAAATGTGGTAAGGTTTTAAATTTATAGGGAAAATATTATATAATGCAGTATGGTTGTATACAACATGGATGATATAATAAATTTAAAAGTTCCATAGTTATGACTATACTTTGTAAGCATTAATGCCAGTAGATTAAGCTTAGTAGAACAAAATAATGTGATTAAGTATTCCCAAAATTGTCGTAAGTATAAACGAGCAGAAACATTAACCTAAAAAAGAGATCCTTTGCAAAAGGAAAAAAATCAGCAAATAGAAAAGAATGTTGTTGATCCCGAATGACACCAAAATAACAAATAATGGAGTAAAGAAGGGAAGGAACTAGTGCTAGCCCAGTACCAAGTAGAGGAAGTTTGGTTTTGTTTGTTTGTTGCTTTTCATTTAAATATCAAGTTCATGTGCATGTGTTCATAAATTGATTGGTATATTAATGAAAGAGGGATTTAAGTGTATTCCATTATATATAAAAAAAAAACCTTTGAGGGGCACCTGGGTGGCTCAGTGGGTTAAAGCCTCTGCCTTCGGCTCACGTCATGATCCCAGGGTCCTGGGATCGAGCCCCGCATCGGGCTCTCTGCTCAGTGGGGAGCCTGCTTCCTCCTCTCTCTCTCTCTGCCTGCCTCTCCGCCTACTTGTGATCTCTCTCTCTGTGTCAAATAAAATCTTTAAAAAAAAAAAAAACCTTTGATTTTTTTATATTTGGGAACATTGAAAGGTAAAGAAACAGAGACCAATTAGTGTAAGAAACACAGCAATGACTTCTAGGCTTGGGCATTCCAGGTTGTTGCTTAGAATCATTACAATTCCACCTATACGTAAAAGGAATATATTGTGTGCCAAAATGGTAATCATCAAAGTTGAGTGTGTCATTCATGTAATACGGAGTTTAGTCTTCTACAAGATTATATATTGGCATATCTAGAGTTACAAAGAGTTGTTCAGATAAGACTAGAGCAATGTCTAGATTTTGTAGAAACAGTACAAAATCAGCATAATATTCAAATAGGAATAAAAATGTTAGGAAAAATATATGGTTAGAATAACAAGATTTAGATCAGTAGTGTAGTAGTGTAAAGTTTTTTGAAAAATGGAATTGTACTTATGAGTATTCTCCTTGCTCTAGAAATTGATGGCCTCAAAGGCATTTAGATGAAATGAAGATGTTAGTATGGAATATTTTATGTTTTTTGAAATCTATTTTTAAAGCAGATTTCTTGAGAGCATTTGTAATATTTTGCTACCCAGCAAGTTATTCCAAAATTTATGGCTTAAAACAACAAATATTTATCATCTCACACAATTTCTTAGAGTGAGTCATCTCAGATTGCCGTAGGTGGGTGATTGAGGTCTCTCATGATATTGCAATCAAACTGTCACCCAGGAATGCAGTCCTCTGAAGGCTTGGCTGGGGCTGGAGGGTGTGTTTTTTTGATAGTTCAATCCCATGACTATGAATAGGAGACCAGTTTCCCAATGATTGTTGGGAGGAGACCTTAGGTCTCCAATATGACAACTTCTTTACAACATAGTAGCTGGCTTTGTCCAAAATGAGCAATCTAAGAGAATGAGGCAGAAGCCACATTATCTTTTAAGACTATGCCATGGAAGGACTGATGCTGTATTCAACTGGACACACCAACCAACCTGGATGCAATTAAGGAGGAACCTATGCAAATTCACAAATACCAGAATAGGACACTAGGGCCATCTTTGAGATCTAACACCACAATGAGAGGGAAAAGAGGCCAGGGAAAGGAAAGGAAAGGAAATGACAAGAAAAGGGAAGAAGAAAGAATGGAAGGAAGGAAGGAAGGAAGGAAGGAAGGAAACCAGGAAAACAAATCACTGCAGAATATTGTACTTATTTCTTCATATTTTATAAATGAGAATTTAGAAACTATGACCACCATCTCAAAAGAAAATTTCATTGTTTAAGATTTGCCAAAAGCATTGATATTTTTAAAAGCAATTAGTAAAATACCTACAATCTAGTAGGAGTCTCATATTTAACATTAGAATGTTTTATTTTTAATTGGATTGTATTAAGATATGAATATCTTCCAAAATGGAATGTAAAATTGTATGCTACTTATGTGATATTTATAAGATTAAAACCTTACCACTAAATGACAGTCTTATATTGGCATTGCCAAATATAACAAAAAAAAAAATGCAGGATGGCCAGTTGAACATGAATTTCAGATGAGTAATAAAAGTATTTAGTTTAAGTATATCCTATTTAACAAATAACAATTATTTATCTGAAATTTAAATTTAGCAGTTTGTCTAGTATTTTACCGGGTAGCCCTACTTTAAATAGCTCTCAAGCTACATTTTGGTCAAACATAATAAAATGTTAGATGATAAACATTCTTCCCCTCTGTGTTATTTTTGTGGCAGAAATTTCTATTAAAAAAATGAGTACATTAAGGAAAATAGGTCACATCCATTGTTGTTATCCATTTAGATAACATTAACATTGTTGTTATCCATTTAGTATGTGTGTAGTTGTGTATGTGTGTCCCCAAAATTTGAGCAGGAGGATGACTTGACAACTGAATAGACATGTGTATGTTGCCACGTGTACTGGTAAGATTATCGTAGTTCATATTTAGGAACATACATGATAGCCATGCTTCTAGTTCCAGTTCTATAGTCAGTTCTAGAGATTGATCTGAACCAGTAATCTGACCACTTTAAGATTATAGAAATCTCTAAACCTTAAAGATGGAATAACCACTTTAGAATGCCTGCATTTCTCTCTTTCCCTTGAGATTGCTGTCTGGTTTTCTTATGCTCTTTCTTGTCTTGAGTTTGTTCATGTCAGGATGAAAACTATGATGCCATTCTGATCCAATTTGGAGAAAAATCAAGAGAGACTTCAGGAAGCTGAACTCAGAAATAATCATACAGTATCATCCATGAGAATGTCCTGCCCATTGCCTTTTATGTGATATCCATTTTATCAGTCTGGAAAGTACACTTAGCTTGAACATCCCTTGCTGCTGGGGTCACAGGTAGCATGTTATGGCCAAGAAAAGCAAAATATAGAATCAGTGATTTTAAACTGCATGGCTGAGTTATTTTTCAGTGTACACCAATCTAGCTACCCTTAAAGCACAAATAAATATGTGAAATGCCATCACATTTAATTATTTACTATAGCATTCAATTATTTGACAGGTATTTTTTTTTTAAAGATTTTATTTTTTTATTTGACAGACAGAGATCACAAATAGGCAGAGAGGCAGGCAGAGAAAAGGGGAAGCAGGCTTCCAGCTGAGCAGAGAGCCTGATGTGGGGCTCGATCCCAGGACCCTGAGATCATGACTTGAGCCGAAGGCAGAAGCTTAACCCACTGAGCCACCCAGGCACCCCATTGACAGGTATTTTTAAAATGTACAGTTCAAAATTGAGTTTGAACAAAAGAATGATCCAATCTTTGCACAAAACTATATGATCACCATGCTTTGAAGTTTAGGTCTCATTAAAGTCCATATATGAGAGATCATAGTGTGCTGAAGCTTTTGAAAATTCAAAGTAAAAAAAAAATAATAAGGTATGATTTGATAAGCATAGAATGGAGCTGGAATTTAGATTCCCCCCTAAAAATATTTTACATATGGCGTTAATTATAATGATAAGGAATATGAGTGAAAAGACCCAAGTATTCCACTGTGTAACCAGAGTTGGTCACCGCTGGCTGGGTTTCATACAATTGCAAAAAAAACAAGGTTAGTCTATCAGGCAGGACAATTGATATTTAGAGGGGAAGAAATCAATAGATGGCGCGGAAGGAAATTTTTACAATAATTTTATATACCGTCTGCAATCTTGCCACTGGTTTGAGAAGTATTTTCAATTCACTTAATTAAAATGTCACATGAGGGGACACCTGAGTGGCTCAGTTCATTAAATGTCTGCCTTCAGTTCAGGTCATGATCTGAGGGTCCTGGGATAGGTCCCGCATTGGGCTCCTTGCTCAGCGGGGAGTCTGCTTCTCCCTCTGCCTGCTGCTCCCCCTGCTTGTGCTCTCTCTCTCTCTCCCCTGACAAATAAAAAAAATCTTTAAAATTAAAAATGTCACATGTGGTTTTTAAAGCACACTAAAAAATACTAGTACTCTGAATTCTAAATAAATAAATGGCTTAATAAAATTTAAAGAAAACGGGCTGGTTTTAAAAGTATTATACATACTCATGCCTTAAAAATTCAGAAAATTCCTCTCGTAATCAAAATGGAAGCTTTCGCCATGTTGCTTCTCTTTTGTTTATGTTCTGCATCCCATTAACATACACAGAATAGTGGGAAAAGAAAATGAAGGGAAAAAAAAGATGACATTGCTTCTAAAATACTGCCTACTACTGCTGGGTATTTGCCCTTTCATAACATTATCAGTCACTTAATAATGCCATCCACATCCCTCCCTGATAGCTAGATGATGATGCCAGCCAGTTTTTTCTGTGCCTCCAAACATATGATGCCAGGGGAAGGCATGGTCAGAGCATGGCTATGCTCTCAAATATAAGTGTGCTCTCCAGTGGGCTGATGCTTCTTAAGGACATAAGACCCACTGCAAAAGGTTAAGCATATATAGTTCCAGGATTGGAATGACAAATTTTATGTCCACTCAGAACTTAAAACTTTGTTGGATTTGCAAGATTTTGTGCAAGCTACAGCATTTATAAGACAGGCGATATTCCTGCTTGAGAAAGAATTTATATTCTCTGGGAAATAGGAAGCAGAGGTTCATTAGAAAAGCCTATCCATTGAAAGTTGTGTAAATATTGGGTACTTAAATTTCACTTAAAATATGCCATCCTGAATAGGGATTATAGCAATAAAATGCTATGAGGGCATTCTTTGTAGAGTGCGAAACTTACTTGTACTACATTTAGATATGTGGAATATATGAAATATGTCAATTGATACGTAACCTACATTTGGATCATTTTGATTTTCCAGTTTTTGAGTGTAATCAATTGACAAATATATTTAAATTTGATGGTGACACACATTTTACATCAAGTAAACCCGTGAAAAACTTCTGTCTCTTTCACTAATATGCCTAATTTCATAGTCATAGACTCACAAATCAAAAAATCAAATATGACTGCACCCAGAGAACAACGTGGAAGTAGGGATTTGTTTGAAAATATTAAATGCCAGGGGCACCTGGGTGGCTCAGTGGTTTAAAGCCTCTGCCTTCAGCTCAGGTCATGATCTCAGGGTCCTGGGATTGAGCCCCGCATCAGGCTCTCTGCTCAGCAGTGAGCCTGCTTCCTCCTCTCTCCTTTTCTGCCTGCTTCTCTGCCTATTTGTGATCTCTGTCTGTCAAATAAATAAATAAAATCTTAAAAAAAAAAGAAAATATTAAATGCCAGATTCTATTACTCATATAATTGTATTTTAGAGTATATATCGAATAGGAATAATTGAATTTAAATTATTAACTTTCAAGTTTAATGCATAATTTCTATTGTAATTCTTAGTTGAGTGGTCAACTAGAACATTTAAATGTATGCATTCAGTGATTTTTAACAGATTTTTAGAATATGAAAACATACAAGATACAGAGATAAGCAGCCCAAGTCTTGAAATCAAGGCATTGAGCTCCCAGGGAGAAAAAAGAAAAAAAAAAAAAAAAAGGTTTGCAGAGACTCATTAAAAGTTGTGGCTTATATAAATTTCTTTAAATTATTTTGGAGGCTTCAGGATTTTGGTGGTTTTTACATTCCTTGTCCATTGAGATGTGGTTACATGTAGCTGCAAAATATGACTAGAGAAAGGATGGGGCTTTTAAGGTCTAGTTCTACAGAATAACTGCAAGAAGTAAAGCATGTAACTAACAGGACACACCATTAAGCTTTATTGATTCATCTACTAATTTTTTAAAGGATTTATTTATTTATTTATTTTAGAGAGAAAGAGAGAGCCGAGGGGGCGCGGGGGCTGAGGGAAAGGGAGAGAGAGTCAGAGAAGCCGACTCTACTGAGTGAGGAGCCAACATGGGTCTTGATCCCAGGATTCTGAGATCAGGACCTTAGCTAAAACCCAGAGCCAGAGGATTAACCCCCTGAGCCATCTAGGCGCCCCAGTCACTAATTTTTTTTTTAATTTCCCTATTGAGTTCTGACTATGACAGGGGTGGCTTTATTATTTTTTTTTAACTAAAAAAAATAGAAAATAAAAAAAATTATTTAAAATATTTAAAAATAAAAAATGAGAATTTTTATTTTTATTTATTTTTAAAGATTTTATTTATTTATTTGACAGGCAGAGATTACAAGCAGGCTGAGAGGCAGGCAGAGAGAGGGGAGGGAAACAGGCTCCCCACTGAGCAGAGAGCCTGATGCGGGGCTTGATCCCAGGACTCTGGGATCACGACCTGAGTTGAAGGCAGAGCTTTTAACTCACTGAGCCACCCAGGCACCCCAAGAATTTTTATTTTTTAAAAATTTCTTTATTTTAGAATCTGAAAACATATGAGATGGGTGCTGGGAAATGACAACACAAAAGGCACAAGGGTCCTTATTCTAATGGAATTTAGAACTAGTGCAGAGACTAAAACAAATTTAAAAAAGAAATGTGATTCTGGTAAAGGTTACAAAAAAGACAAGGAGCTCTGAATCAGGGAGATCAGAGAAGGTATCCCTACAGAAGTGACACTGATATGGACTAGAAGGATAAATAGAAGGTAACAATGACTCAAAGAGCTAAGTGATATCCAGGCAGGGAGACTAGCATGTTCCAAAGCCTTCTAGCCATAGAGAACATGCAAAGCATAAAAAGATGACCAAAATAATGAAATTATGTGTGCTCATCGAGGGCAAGTACTCCCACAGTGCCTAGCAAAATGTAGGCCATGTAGGACATGCTCCACAGTTTAAGAAATTGAAGAAAGAATTAGAAATCTGTAGGTAATTATCCTTGGCCTATTTTTAACATCTGCCTGTCAATGAGTGATGGAAGAATTAGTTAAATCATGTGCTAAGTATTAGACTTTCCTCCTACCCTTTCTCTTACATTGACTTGTGGGAATATATTCTCACACACCCGTGGTGGGTAGTTCCATCACATTGGTGGCCCCAAGGAACCTTGTCTTTTGATATCCATGTCTTTGTGTTGTCTGTTCTCCTTAAAGCTTGGGGGATTCTATGGATTGCTTTAACTAATAGAATGTGGTAGGGGTGACACATTTCCAGTTCTAGGCTTAAGCCTTAAGAAGAAGTGGCAGTCTCTCTATTTGCATCCTTGGAAGCCCTGAATTGCATATAAGACACTTGATTCTCCCACTAGAGACACCAAGTGGAGAGGGAGAGGATGTGAAATTCCATGGAGGAAAATGGAAATTCAGCAAGAGCTGAGACCCCCAGGTATATATAATTCCAAACAAGTCTAAAACAAGGATGTCAGTGTAGGTAGTTTATTTGGAAAGGGATCCCATGATGCAGTCAGGAAAATGAGGAAGTAGATAGAACCAGGGAGAGAAGAGATCTGTAAAGGGTGCTTTACTCAGCAGACCACCACTGAGGGCAGCTGAGGCACAATACCTCTGGAAAGTCTTGAAGGAGCAAGGTAGAACACATCTCAGAGTTATCCCCTCAGAGTGCAGAAATGGGTTTTATATACACACCAAATCTCCATCCGCCGCTAGTGGAAGGCTCCTTCCAGAAGCACTCTCTGGCACTTCGACTTTACCCCCAGCAAGGACCAAGATTGCCTCTATACCTGAACACCTGCAGACAGAGTTAGAGGTCTTCAAAGTAGACAGGCTTTGGGATCTAGAGGTCAATGCTGACTTAATATAACAGAGCTCTGAGTCGTCTGCCTCTACTACAAAACGGGAACTTCTCAGGTACATAGCAATGTTCTTTCTGCCCATTATTCTATCTCTAGCCTAATACCTAGAACATGCTACAGAACACGGATTGAAATGTGGATGTTAACTGTTGAATTTAATTTTTTTGAAAGGCTTTATGTTGTAACTTCACAAGTTAGATACTGGAAGATGGTGTGTTGGAAATGATAATGTTCATTTGATCCCAAGAAAACCAGTCAAGGTGCCTTATTCTGGCAGAACTAGAAATTTTATTATGCCACTCGTTTTTGCAAAACCAGTGCTTGGATATTTTGTACAACATGATGATATATTTTGAGTTACTTGGACAGAGAAAGGGCAGAGGAGAGTTTCAAAGAAATCTTGAATATTGATTATATAGAAGTCCTTTGCAGAAGTCCTCCAAGGAAGCCTCTGTGAGAAGTACATGTCAGTACCTGAGCAACTCAAGTGGAAACAGTAGAAATTTAAGAGGAATGTTTCCTAGTTTAATTCAGAGCTTCATAGGAACTATTGGTCAAAAGAATCTTAAATATTTGGAAGACGAAAAAAAATTATTCTTGAAAAGTTACATATTAAAAGCTAGAGGGCAGAAATGTAGTTTTCAGAAGAAGCATTTTGACAACCTAGGAATTCAGCACCTGCGGTACAAAGCTTGGTTCGGTAAAGAGCTATTAAGTTCCTTTGTCATTATTTTCAGTATGTCCATGTTCATCCCAACAGCTATTAAAAAAATAGTGTGAGTGTCCGCCCACAAGTGAGAAAGCAAGAGAGCCAATTTGTATCTGGGTACAATTCTACGCTTGCCTCTTGTAGCTAGATGAAGAAATGCAGCAAATTAAATGTCAAGCCAATTTTCATGTTAATAAAACCAGCTCGAAACTTCTTGCTCTCTGCTGGATTGCCCAATGTACACTCCCAGCTGCTAGACTGTTTGAGTCCATATAGGCCAACTTTCCCTACTAAACTGAAAACTTTAATAGTGTTGGGATCTGGTTTCAATTTAGTAAACGTGCTTCATTTAAGGGAACTGAGGAAGGGAGAGAGAAGGGAGGAGAAAGAAAGAAATCAGGGCATATGAGAGTTGCTTTACCAGTGTGCACTCCCTACTTGCCTTTCAGGAGGAATGTGGTGGATGGAAAGGCCAAAGGTTATTTTCCCCCAGGGCAGAGGAGAAACAAGTAAAAGGGCTGCATAATCCACAAACTGAGCAATTAAACTTGGAGGAAGCCTGGAAAGCATAGAGAATACTGCAAAACTCAATTCACTTAAAATACTTTTATTTGCGCATATTAGACTTGCAATGTTACATTACGTTCAGGTGTACGACATAGTGATTCAACAGTTATGTATGTCACCCCATGTTCACCACAGGTGTAACTGCCATCTGTCACCATACAATGCTAGGACAACATCGCCGACTATCTCCTTTGTGCTGTGCCTTTTATTCCCATGACTTGTCCATTCCGTAAGTGGACACCTGTATCTCCCACTGCCCTTCACTTACTTAGCCCATCCCCTCACCTCAGCCATCAGTTTCCTCTTTGTATTTATAGGTCTGATTCTGCTTTTTTGTTTGCCTGTTTGTTTATTATTTTTTTAAGATTCCACACATGGGTGAAATCATATGGTATTTGTCTTTCTCAGTGTGACTTATTTCACTTAGCATAATATCCTCTGGGTCTATCCATGTTGTCATAAATGGCAAGATCTCATCCATTTAAAACAGATGCATAATATTCTTCTGTGTGTGTGTGTGTGTGTGTGTGTGTGTGTGTGTGTGTGATATGTATATACAGTCTCCATTTTTCTATCGTGGACACTTATGTTGCTTCCATATTTTGGCTGTTGTAAGCAATGCTTTAGTAAACATAAGGGTGCATACATTTTTGCAAATTAGTGTCTTCATTTCCTTTGGGTAAATGCCCTGTAGTGCAATTACTGGACCCTTCGGTATTTCTGTTTTAAATTTTTCGGGGAATCCCCATACTCTTTTCCACAGTGGCTTCATCAATTTACATTCCCACCAACAGTGTATGAGCTTTCCTTTTCCTCTATATCCTCACCAATACTAGTCATTTTTTGTCTTCTTGATTTTAGCTATTCTGACAGGTATAAGGTGATAACTCACTCTGGAGTTGATTTGCAGTTCCCTGATTATTAGTGATGTTGAACATCTTTATATGTGGTTGGCCATCTGTATGTCTTCTTTAGAAAGATAGCCATTTGTGTCCTCTGCTCATTTTTTACTCAGATTGCTTGTTCTTTTGGTGTTGAGTTGTATACATTCTTCATATATTTTAGATATTAACTATAGTCCCAATAGTTTATTTTTCTTTTGTTTCCCTTGCCTTAGTAGACATATCTAAAAAGATGCTGCTATGGCCACAGCTCCCTTTTTTAGTCAAGCTGTAAATTTTTAAGGATTATATGGCAAAATGACCTAGGAATATTCTGTGTTCATCTTTATGTCAAAAACTACTCCAGTAACCTCTCCCTGCATCTAACAGTTTAATCAGGATGCTCTCTCGGATAGATAGTTTATAAATCTATCCTGAGACCTCTTCAATCGTTTTAAACTTTTTCCTTCCTCTAGTGGAAATTGAGCAGAGCTGAGACCTGCCTATCAGACATTATTATTTTCTATTCTTTTTATTGAGTTGGCTCTTTATCGTGAGGCTTGGGCAATACGTTTCCCAGAGTAAGTGAGTATTAGCTGTTATCTTTACTTCTGCCCCTGCTGGCGGTACTCCTGCTGTTGAACATTATCTGAGGGTGTTATTAAATGTAGACAGAAACTTTTCAGGTCAGCATGATTTCTCGTTGTTAAAAGTACCCTTTCTACAAATACTGCATGGTCTGCCATGTAAAAGATGATCAGTTGAAACGATAGAGTGCAGTTTAAATGTTAATTTCAGTCCAGTTTTTCTTACTGGCCACTTCCATCAGAATCGTCTGAAGTACTCCTTAAGAATTTGACTTACTAGGAACTACTTCAGACTGACTTCATCAGAATCTCTGAGGAATGGGATTGAGGCACCATTTTAGATAAATTGCCCACATATTTCTTATGCTCTGAAAATTTAAGAACTTCTGCTAGTCTTCATTAAGGACTAGCCATATGGCTGTGATCTTCTTTAGGAAAAATTTTGGTCAAGTTTTTATAAAACAGATATGGCCAATTATTTCTCAAAATAGATTTTATTCTAATTATTATTCTTATAAGATTATTTAATATAAATTTTTAATTGGCAAATAAAAAAATCTAAGTCTGTAATTATAAGACACAAAGGTAACTTGACATTCTAAATATTTCCCCAAAGGTTTATCTGCATTTTTTCCATAGAAATAGGAGCATATTTATCCTATAGTTTTTTCTTAACCTCCTGTTTTACTCAAAATATATAGTGAACATTTTTAATGTCACTGAAGATTTTTTTCACACTTACATCATTTCTAAAAATTATAAACCATTCCATTAAAATGATATTCAGACATTTAATCAGTTCTATTGTTAGACAGTTTGGTTATTTCCAGGGTTTTTTTTGGAAATACTAAAAATGCTGAATTAACATCTTTACATCCATTTACTTTAAAACCATAAAAATATCATGATATACTCTTTATAATTGCATCTTATTATAGTAGAATTTAGGTTGCTAGCAAAAGAAGGTAAAGATTTTTTTCTAAGTAATGAATAAAATGAATACATTTATTACATAGTCTAAGTATGTTGCATAAATCATATTTTTAAATTAACTTTCTTAAACTGTAATTGTCCAGTACAGTGAGCATGAACAATTAAGTAGAAAACTCCAGGTTGTCAAAATTTAATGGAAATAAAGATATTTTTCAACTTTGAGATGCAACAGCCGTTTGAAATTGAGAAGGGAAACTAGCATAGAGAAATCGAGGTCTATCAGAACTCGGGGAGAAAAGGAAGATGAAACACTTAGTAATATTCTGTCCAATTTTTTCCTTGCCTTTTTTCTCCCCTCAAGTTTAAAGGAGTTTTGAAAGGAACTTTCATGGTAAGCCATCTTCTAGAAAATTTTCTTATGGATGAATATGTTTGGTAGCAAATTTAAACTAACAAGCATGTTTAATGTAAATATGCTCACTGAGTTTGTTTTGAGGGAGCAGGTCTCTGTACTTCAAATGTAGAGCCCTGATAGCACTGCAACTGATAATAAATTTTAATACAAGGACATGACCAGAACACAATCAGTGTGCTCATGGTTTCTTGTGAAAAGTATCCACGTCTGATCTGATGAGCACCATGCACAGCCCACCAAGGGGAAAATCACAGCTCTAGTAGAGGACTTAATGGTTTCTGCAACATTCTGATGAGAAGAGACTTTTTACTAACCCAGGTTGGTTGTTGTCTTACCAAAATGTTCTCGTTGGCTTTCTCTACTTATGATTTACATAATGACTATATACACTGCTGTTCTATAGCTTATGGCTTCATAGTCCTCATAAAATTCTGATTTAAAGAATAATTTTAAACATTTTTAAGGAGAGGTACTTAGAATGGTTGGAACCAACTGAAACTTCTTTTAGAAACTTTATTTTAATCAAAGTTTATTTAGTGCATATTCTGAACCACACTTTACATGTTAGTTCATCTATAACTCATAATACCTCACAATAACGTAACAGGTAAACTGAATTATTCCCATGTTACAGATGAGAAACGCAACTTGGGGAAGTTAAAATACCCAAGGATTGCAGGTGGTAAGTGGTTGGATCATTAATGAAATGCACCAGGTTCCTATTCATTATAACCAACCTGGTTCCCACAGTGACAGCAGCTTTGATAGAATAGGTTCCATAAAAGGGATATATTCTTACAAAGGCATTTTATAAGTTATAAAGAACAATTGACTATGAATTTTAAAGTACATCATTGAATGATTTTTTATTTATAAACAATAAAGAGGAATATCTTGACTTTCTCATTTATGTAATAGAACAGTGATCTCAAAACTCACTGACCATATCCCTCATTTGTAAAAATGTTTTGACCTTGCCAAATCTATGTATTTAAAAGTTTGTATAAATGATACACATGCTTGGGACACCTGGGTGGCTCAGTCGGTTAAGTGTCCACCTTTGGCTCAGGTCATGATCCCAGCGGTCCTGGGATCGAGCCCCATGTTGGGCTTCCTGGGGAGCCCCTCTCTCGCTATCTCTGTCTCTCAAATAAGTAAATAAAATCTTTTAAAAAGTGATCTACATGCTTTACTGAATTATGTTTATTATAATTTATATAAACATGTAAATTTGAGGGTTTCAAATATGTGAATCATACTGAACTTCTTTTTTATCCTTCCAAAAGATCATTTTGCATTCCCTACTTTGTAGACCACTAGGATATATTCCTTAGCATTCTCAATAAGCCTTGTAGCAGAGAAGGCATACTAATCATGGGTGAACATAAAAAATGGATCACTTATGAAATTTGCTACACTGTGTTTGGAAATCTGGAGACTAATCTCCAGGAGATGGAGGTAGTTCTACATGTGTATATCATATAAAAATTTTCTTAACCAAACTTCATTTAACCAATTTGGTATGTTTTTAGAGCTGCCGAATGCTGTTGACAGGCTAGAACCTCTCGAGATACTATCTCTGTAGCTTGAATTGTATACATATCAAAAGTCAATTCTGTTTGTTCTTCCCAACATAGAGTTTAACTGTTGTACATTCAGGTCTGATATAATCTTCTAATTTTATTTCTGGATCTCAGTGAAACCAGGGAGCACCAGATAGAGTACTTACCCTGAAAAGAGTTTTTAAATACCTGTTCAGCATCATTTGGTTGCCCATAAAGAAATTACTAACAAACATAACATGGTTGAGTTTATCACATACGTTGGCTATTCACAACATGGTAAAATTTTCATCTGCTTAACTTGCTGCAAATGGAAAGACAGAAAAATGTTTCTGACCCTGGAATAAAGAACACACAGTTTTACACTATATTAACTACCAAAGTGAAGCTGAAGAGGCTGATAATTAGAAAAGTCCTTTATTGAAATAATCTTTTATTTTATGAATATTGTTTCCACTGCAATGCGAGATAACAGAAACACCAACATATCAGAATGTTTAGGAAAAGAGTAAGTCCCTTTTCATGTAGTCTTAGTTCTGTGATTTTATGTTTTTCCACAATGATAGAGGTAGGAGACTGAATAACCAAAGCAGAAGTAGGTTTGGGGACTAAAAAATGTCCAAGAAAGTAGATCTTCAAGATGAAGTTCAAATGACCGATTGAAAGATTAAAAAACCTCAGGAAAGCATGATATTTCAGAAAAGTCACACTTGTAATATAATTACATATCATTTTTAAAAGAATGTTTCAATTATAGGTTTGTAATTAATATCTAGTAATAAAGTTAGCCCAATATTTTAATTAGAATTTAGTTTTACTCTTAACATCTGAAAATTTCAGAATGAAAAATTTTAAATTGGCAGAAGAAAATGAAGATTTGAACAAATGGTTTGATGATGATGCCATTTAAATTTTAAAGATTACTGAAATGTGATGGTCATATTTCTTACCTTCAATGTTACTTTGTTAATGAGGTTTGCAAAAAGCATGGAACACTCAAAATTAAATCATTCTAAAATTTTTGCATTTGAAGTATATATTTTTGTTTCCACTATTTAAAAAATATTTAGATAAAGACATTTTCAAAAAAATATATTAGAGCATTTGGAGCCTAACATGGGGCTTGAACTCACAACCCTGAGATCATGACCTGAGCTGACTGAGTCAGACCTTTTCTTTCTTTCTTTTTTTTTTTTTTAAAGATTTTTATTTATTAATTTGACAGAGAAAGACACAGCAAGAGAGGGAACACAAGCAGTGGGGAGTGGGAAAAGGAGAAGCAGGCTTCTGGCCAACCAGGGAACCTGATGTGGGGCTTGATCCCAGGACCCCGGGATCATGACCTGAGCGAAAGGCAAACACTGAATCAATGAGCCACCCAGGCACCCCCCAGAGCATTTTATTAGAGATAAATTTTTACAGATGTGTACAATACCTGTTATATCATTCATAAGGGGCTTAGTTGTGTTGTCATAATAACCAAATACAAAATTTCAGAGGCTTTAGACCACTTAAGATAACTTACCTCTCATACAAAATCCACACTAGCCCCAGATTCTTCTCTGGAGAGAATGTTCTTCACATTGCCACTCCGGGTTCCAGCTGCCTCAGTAAACCACCTACCAGTGTGGCACAATGGGGGACTATTTCAAAGCTTTTCCGTGCCTCAGCCTGAAATTGACATGTGTTACCTCACCACACAGCCCATTGCATCTTTTACCCAGGCTAGTCACCATATTCTCTTCCAGTTGCAGAGGGGGTGAGAAATGTGGTCTCCTTGTGCCTGAAAGAGGATGAAAACAGAATATTAGTGAATGCCAGTCATGTCTGCTCACATGTGCACAAATATGGCATTATGTGTTCTTGCCTCTGCAGCTTATAAAAAAAGGAGTATATAGCTTCTTTTGATACATTCTTAAAAAAAAAAATACACTGTCTCTACCACCCAGTGCTGCTGGACCAAAAATTTTATAACACATTTCTCTTAAATTATCCTAACTTAACAGTATTTGTTTATTGGGGGAAAAAACCCCTACGATCTAAAGAAGAGATGGATTGCAACTTTCCTGGAAAAAAATCACATTTAACTATTTAATCATTAATTTCCAAGAGTGTCCCACATATGTCATCTGTGAAATTTATAATGGTGGAAGATTTCATCAAACCATGACCTAAGGTGTTATCCTTAAAAATTATTTGAGAATTTCTGGGCATAATCAGCAGCTGTTTCTCTGCCAGCAGTGGCTCCAGGTAAATGGGGCACAAGAATGGCAATTTCCCACTCTGTAAAGAGCTTATAATTCTTTTAAGCATTTTGAGGCCAGGGAAAGACACTTTATAGATCAATAAGTTACTATAATACCATAAGTGTTTGGCCTTTCTGAATCATCAGAGTCAATCTGCATTGCTTAAAAGTCAAAATAATGAAAGCATAAAGGGAAAATCATTTGGCAAAGCAAAAAAAAAAAAAAATTTTTTTTTTCTGTAGGTTATAAAGTGTAGGAATGATAGAGAGATGAGAGGGGATAGTTGGCCAAGGAGAAAGAGCTCTTCTCAGCCACGACAAAATGTAAGATGATGAGCAAGAAAGAGGATTTCTGTGGCACCTGGGTGGCTCAGTGGGTTAAAGCCTCTGCCTTTGGCTCAGGTCATGATCCCAGGGTCCTGGGATCCAGCCTCACATCAGGCTCTGTGTTCAGCGGGGAGCCTGCTTCCCCCTCTCTCTCTGCCTGCCTCTCTGTCTATCTGTGATCTCTCTCTCTGTCAAATAAATAAATAAATAATCTCTTTTAAAAAATTAATAAAAGAAAGAGGAGTCCCTGTTTAAAATTTTCCTTGGAGAACTCATACCTTCACAATATTTCTCCTTCATTCTGATAGATTTATGTTGATGCTGTTAAAATTATTTAGAGGGAAGAAGCTGTTTTATGTTGTTTTTTTTGTCTGACACAGTTCTGATGCAGCTGAGAATATAAATCAAAAGTTAGCAAAGGTTGGTTTGGTTCAATATTCCCCTCAACTTCCCAGTCTCTTAGGAGAGTATTTTATTGTTATCCTATTAAACCTAACAAACCTTTATTTTTTAAACCATTTTTCTCTTCTAGCTTCTTTTTTAAAAAATATCGTAAATTTAAATAAACATTTTTAACTGGTAAAAAGACCTGCCTAACAAGTCATAGGTATTCAGTTAGGCACCTTTCAATTCTTTAAAAAAGAAAGTTAGTGCAACTGTCCCTTAAAAAAATAAGCTTATGTTGGACAAAGAGTGCTCAGAAGAATATAAATATGGTAGGATATTAATGATTGAATTGGGAAAAAAAAGTTTTATGATCAAATTACCTTAAGTTTAATTTACTCAGGCTTTGACCTGAGTAAATTAAAGTTACAAAGTTTTCTTAACTGATTGGGTTATCATATTCTTTAAGAAATATCTGAGATATGCAGTATTTCACAAATTTATTTCCCTGCTGAATGCTTTTATAGTGGAAGATCTCATATTATCGTTTCTTAATATATTGGAAAACTATGCCTCAGATACTTAGTTTTATCCAGTCTTGTCATTTTCCAGAGTTGGAACTGTAATTTTTCTGGCACGAGCTAGATGCTTTGCATTTTTTATTTTTAACCAACACATACATAGGAGTAGGCAATACAAAAATTAAATCATCATTAAGGAAGAGAGATACTTGTTTTTTGTTCTTTGGTTTATATCTGTTTTTCATATAGTGTCAGTGTCAGATATTCCATAAAATTGATATTTTCATGCTGTTCTTTATCTTGAACCTCAATTTAAAAAGAAAAAATAATAATATGTATTTACATTTGGGCTTCATTTCAATTCTTGGGACTCGATGTGTAGATCATAATTTAGAAACTAATTATCCCCTATATATTTGTATATTGATGAAATTAGACAAAGTTTATTATCTTTCTCCTATAATAATCCTATTAAACATTATGCATTACCATATCTTAAAAGGAGATTGAAAATTTCTGTACTTTCATTGACTAGTTGTCCTTGTCTTTCACATTCCTTTCAGAGGAAGGAGAATAAATGAAAAACAAAAACAAGATAAAGTCAAACACACATGGCAAGCACATAGACAGGAGTGATCTGATTCTAATATGCTATTTTCCATGTTGACTCATAAATTCATTAGAGAAATGAATATTGGTTTTTATTTGTCTGCATGTCATGTCTGACTGTGGGGTACATTATACCAGTGCTATTTTGGATTGATTGCTGAGAGCAGCATCATTCATTATGCATGTGAAGAATGAAGTCCCAGAGACATTTTTTTTTTTCAGTTTGACTCCATGAATATACAAAAAGGTTGGGATTTCTTTGTGCTCATAATCAGACAATAAATGTCTCATTACCATGTTTAGACTACATGCAAGCTCTAAGCATTTGTAGTGTATTGGATAGTTATCAATGTCTTCTTTTTGAGTTTAGCTATAAGAAAATGTGTGATTCAGTAAATAGAGTAGTGCCTAGTAATAGGCATTCTAATCTTGCCAACTGCAGGGTTAGAATTATTTCATTGTTAATGTGGTGATGGATAAATGTCACATCTGCAAAGAAGATAAAAATCCAATTAAACTAGAAAGAGTTATGGAGTCAGTAGGCTGCTTTTGACAAACACAGGTAGAAATCTCACAATGCTCTGTTGCTCTGTTCATGTTTTCTTATTGTTCTAATTACACCATCAGTCATGGTTCATTCCAGTTGTATATGCTGTCAAAGTATAACACTGTTTAAAAATCAGGTAAAGCAAACTGACTAATGCCACTGATTATTAACAGACTGAGAGAATAATGTGTCAAAATGATATACAAATATCAGAAGATACTTGTCTTCAGTGGCTCAGAAACATGGACTAGGTGTCTTGAAGCTCTATCTTGAATGACACTGGTCGGTCTTCAGTTACCCGTTGGCATATGAATCACATTGTGGAGGCATATTGAAAGAATGTCACGTTAAGTGCATTTTCATACAGATTTAAAGAAAGTCGTAATTTGGGGCACCTGGGTGGCTCAGTGGGTTAAAGAAAGTCGTAATTTTGCTGAGTTATGACACAATCTTGACCAAGATAATATCATTCTTTTTTTTTTTTAAGATTATTTATTTATTTATTTGTCACAGAGACAGATCACAAGTAGGCAGAGAGGCAGGCAGAGAGAGAGGGGGAATCAGGCTCCCTGCTGAGCAGAGAGCCCAATGTGGGGCTTGATTCCAGGACCCTGAGATCATGACCTGAGCTGAAGGCAGAGGCTTTAACCCACTGAGCCACCCAGGCGCCCCAATAATATCATTCTTAATATCGGACTTGTGCTTTATACATAACTTTTGGGAGCAAAGGAAAATTTACCTTGTGTTAGAGCTCAAATTTCTAAATATTCTTAAACTTATGTCTCACTTTTATTATTCATGTATCAAAACATTTATCTATTTTTCAAAATCTTATTGTTTTTGTGTGGTTTAGGACACTCAGATTTATTAGGTTATGATATAATATGGAGAAAAGCTCTATACATAAATATGCCTCTCAATACAGTGTGGACAGAAGGTGACCTATTCTACATATCCCAGTGCTACTTATGATATATATTTTAAAATCTCAACAGTATAATGTTCATCAGAAAGGAGGACAATACAGGGAACCCCCCCCCCACACACAACATGTATTAAAGTATATCTGTCTATCTTTATGTCTTCTATCCATTTATTACTGGGCTGTTTAAAAGCACCTGAGTTGTATGCCACCCTTCTGAAGGAAGTGGTATAATGACTTTCATCTTTCTTCTACAGAAGTTACAGTAACTTTTATAGCCTTTATTCAGTCTTAGTAGTCACATTGTATTGCACCAAGTAGCAAATTGGTGCTAAGTTTCACAGAAACAATTAGTAATGTAATATGACTTCCGTGCATTATTTTGATCAAATTTAAGCAACTAAAAATGGCCGACATTATTGGAATTCATCCTGTGGTCAATAAATGAAGGATAATTAATAAAGAAGAAGGGGAACTATTACTATATGCCCACTCAATAGTTTCATTAGAAATGTCTTTCAATCAACCATTACTATTAAGTGATTAACTAAATTCAGTTTTCTCACCTATAACTTGGCTATAACAATAACTCCTTCAATTGTATGACTTGTTTAGCAAATGAACAAAGAAAAAACCAGAAGGTACATCAAACTATTTTGTAATCTGAAAAGAAAAATTACTATTAAACAGAATGAGGAAGTTTAGAAAGAATATGTTGTTGGCCTTATGTTTATGCTTATTTTTGTGTGTAAATTGTAAAACAGCTACATTTATGAAAAATACTAAGAGCTTTCTGTCAGTAATGTAGTGAAACACTTCCCCCAAGGCATAAATTACAAAGCCTTACCAGAAAAAAAAAAATAAGGAAACTCAAATAAACCTATGAATAGTAAAACATCAGAAAAGCCATCAATTTAAATCATTATATTAATATGTTCCATAGAAAAAGAAACAGGATCATGTCAAAATATGTTGAAACTTACGAGTTCAGAGTAAATATTACAGTAAAAATTCTTCATGAATGTAGGCTGGACTTAGTGACTCTCTTCTAATGGATAGAATATGGAGAATTGATGCATTGTGTCTCCCAAGATAAGTCATAGAAAGGATAGCTTTCTTCTGGCCCCCTTTCTTGGGTTGCTTGTACTAGGACAACTACTGCCATGTTGCAAAGATCTTCAAGCATTCATGAGGAGCGACCCATGTGGATAGTAATTGAACCCTTCCACAACCATGAACATCAACTTGCCAGCCATGTGAGTAGGCCACTTGAAAGCAAATCCCCTAATCAGTCTGTGGCTGACTATAATCCTGGCCAGCATCTTGACTTTAGTGAGAGACCCTGAGCCAGAAATGGACAACTGAGCAATTCCCCAAAGTCCTGACCTGCACAAAATGTGAGATAATAAATGTTTATTGTTTCCTTAAACCACTAAATTCTTGAGTGATCTGTCATACAGCTATAAATAACCAAAAAAAAAAAAAAAAAAAAAGACCTAAATTAAACTCTAGAGATTAAGATTATGACAGCTATAGATTCATAAATAGACCTATGGAATAAAATAAGCCACCCAGAAACAAACCCATGCATCAATAAAATTTGATCTATGGCAGAATTACCACCATTGTGGAACAATAAGGAAAGAATTAAGAAAATCTGGTGGAAAAAAATACAGGATTCTGACATCATATCATATATTAAAATAATCTAGTAGCTTAAAGATTTAAAGGTTAATAAAATGAGGCTTTAAAATTTTAGGAAAAAACTAAAAAGATAACTTCCTGGGTTTAGTATAAGGAAGATATTCATAAACAAGATGGTATTTATAAAAGTGTTATTTAAATGAATTTTAAAATTATTTGAAATATTTTAGAATAATCCCTTTTCAAATTATTTGAAAACAATAATATTAGTAGACTATTACAGCTGATAATAAAATTTACCAGCTCTTTTCTGAGAAATGGGGTGGACCTAGTAGATAAAGGGGGATTTGTAAAGTAAATAAGTTTATAATCGCTGTCCCAAGTCCTAAATCTTTATTTTGTTTAATGTTTTTCTTCATACCTTGTGGTATGTTTGTGTCACCCTAGTTGCCTATAAGCCTTTCTGTTTAAAAATAACAGAGAATAAGAGCAAAAATTCTGTTAGTAAGCACTGAAGGGAGCCAGAGTCAATCCCTTCTGATTTTTCACTTCTTTATCTAATCCTCTTCCACCAACAACTTCAATCACATCTAGACTCTGTAGTGCAGACATCGTATCCATCCTTTTTTATTAGCCTAGATGTGACCCAAATAGCTTTTTTTTTAAATTTTTGTTTTCTCAGTTTAGCTGAAGCCACTTGGAATTTCTCAAAGTAGATTAATTAATATTTAATCAACATTAGGGAAATCAAGAATAGATATATAAGTACAGTGCTAAAGCATACTAGTAAATATTTGTAAAACAGTGATTTTTCATTCTAACATGACTGGATGTTAGGTTCTAATGTGCAGTCCCAGCTTCAGGCTTACTGACCTGAGTCCTTTCCTCTCAATTCCTAATTTGATGTGGAACAGTGTAGAATAGGGACATTCAACCTATTTTTTGACATTTGACAATATAGCAAAACTCAGTACACGTACACACATGCATCTATGTATATATGAGTGTATGACTAAAATTAAATTTCACCAAATAATGTTGAGCATTTGAGTGATGCATTTAGATTTTTTAATGTTGATCAAAACATATTAAATTTATTTCATGATCCAAATATGGATCACAAAGATCAGCAATTATATTTTAAATAAATAGTGTGAGATATAATAGAAAAATAACTAGAGCACACCACAGGTAGTAAAAGTAAATATTGTTTGTTTCCTTCAGCTCTATTTTACATATAATTTTATACATAAGCATGTCTGAATATGTTACACGTTTATACCACACTGTGCTATAAGTACTATCTATCATTGTCAGAAAAGTTTGAAAGCTACTAATTAAATTTTCCTTCAAAAAAGATCCTTCACCTTTTTTCCCTATAATTTTGGATATCCTTTATAGCCCCATTTTTCCCCCCTCTTTTCTCTTTGGACAAATTTTGCATTACTTAGTTTAATCAAATGAGCTAATTCAGCCTTGTTATTTAGCTTGAGTCTACTGGTCCGATTTGGCTAGTGCCTAGGTATACTCTCCTGCCAGTCAGCACTGCACATGGGTCTCCTCCATCCATAACAGCAGGAAAGTGGAGGCAGTGGCCAGGAATTTATTATCATCAGAATGGTGTGGCCCATTGCCAAGGCTGCTCCAGCTGGGAAATCAATAAAAGCAGCTGAGGCCCAAGAGTATAGGTAGGGCCAAGTGGTATAAAATGGTACAAGATCTGGGTAGGATCTGTCTCCTTCTGTACACTCGATCTGCTTGCATCCTTTTATAGTATTTGAAGCTCATCTGAGGACAAGTTATCTTCATTTCTTCCCTAAAATGAGGACACTTTCAATCCTTAAATGCAATGGTCCTTTGTCAATCTCTTAAAAAGACTTAAATAGGGTTTGCAAAGCAAGCTATAGTTTTCATGCTGCAGCTAATCCTAGGTTTGTCATGGACATTCATCGTCTCTCATCTCCATCACCCATTTCAGATTCCCCACATCCCATGCTGGACATTCTGATAATCTGAGTTCTGTGCCTATGGGGATGGGGGCTTGCTTCCATGATCTAGACTTTATTCCCGAATAACCTGAGCCTGTGGTTGCCTTTTCCTAGTGGGGCTGTGATCCCTGCCATTGCTCACTTACAGTTATCACTGAGCACAGAAGTACCAACGGTTGCCTCTGTGCATGGCCTGGGTCTGGACACCTTCCCCCATGCCCCCATTATGATGTGACAGCCAAAGATCCTCATCTTTTTATTTTCCCTCCATTTTATTGAGATATAATTGGTATACAACATTGTTTAAGGTGTATAGCATGATGAATAGACAAATGTATATATTGTAAAATAATTATCACAGTAAGTTTAGTTAACATCCATCACCTCATAAAGTTAGATGATTTTTTTCATCTAGGTGAGAACTTTAAGGTTTTAGCAACTTTCAAATAAATTAACTTTTTTTTTTTTTTTTTTTTGCCTATGGTACTACTGTCATGGGCAGCCCCAAAATGGCTAGGTGGTACTTGCAGTTTCCACCTTACTATGGAGATTGGTAGTAGAACCCTTACTATGAGGCTTAGTGGAAGCAACCTTCTCAGTAAGTATCTGTCCAACTAACCTTTGTGCATGACATCACCTAAAATCATAGTTATTTGTTAACATTTTAGCAGTGATTAAATGGGGCAGAACTATTTGGGGATGAGAGAGAGAGAAACAGATGAAGAGAGAAAGAAAATAATGGGAGCTGGAAAGAGAAATAGGCTTTGACAGAAGACATACAAGTAGGTTCTGTTCATAGTTCAAATACTTTTCACAGTCTGAAGTTCCTCACATGTCCCAGTCTGATTACAAGTACAGACTCAGAGTTGTGATTATCCCAAGTTCTAATAGGAATCCTTCTTGGAGAAAAGCTAAAAGATTTTGGCATCCAAAATTTATCTCACATTCCCAAGTTATTGATGTCGTTCATGAGGATATTAGACAAGTAGTATATTCAGTCTGAGAAACATCAGAAGGGAATACTCCTAAAGGTATATGTTGTTGACCTGAAAACAGGTCCCAGAGCTTTTGTCTTCAGCATTTGTAAGAAACAGATAAGAAAGCTCCAAGGACTTGGCTCACACTGCCAAATCCATGAATCTTGCTTTCTTTGTCTTTCCTTTCTTTCAATTCTGCTCTGAAGGATCAAAGCCACTCTATCTCTAGCAACCACTCCTGACACACACTCAAAAATACCCCCATTCAGTTATTTTTTTGTTTTTTAACCTCAGTAGGTGTCTATAGTCCATTAGAATCATCTTTAAAGAGAACTTTGGATTTAAGAATTTTAAATGACAGCAATATAAGCTCCTTTACAGTTTCCCTGGTGGAAACAAATGAACCATTAGAAACACAATTGCCTTACTACCTTCTAGAAGGGAGAAAAATATTAATTTCCAAGGATAGGTCAAATAGATCTCCAGTTTAAGCAGGGGAAGTCGTGTACAGTCATATATTCAGAAATGTATATATACATATTTTTTCCTGTAATCTCCTTCGGGATCTTTGCACTTGCTATTTCTCTGTTTGGAATATTTTCAATGGACTTTTTTTTTTTTTTAATTATTGTATTCCTTAAATTCTTCAGATCTTCTAACTATTACTCCTCAAGATATTATTCTTTAACTACCATAGATAAATCATCTCTCCTATCAATCTCTCTATAACCAAGTATTATTTTCTTCATGATTCGTATGAGTATCTAAACCTTTATTGATTTGTTTATTCATTTGTTTATATCGGTACAGTCTTTCTCAAAAGGAAAATAAACTCATCAATGGAAGGTATTCTCTTGGGTTGGTATACAAGTATATGAATTTCTAGTGCCCAGATTACTGGTTGGCTTACAGAAAAACACAATAACTACTTAATACAGGGATCATAATTTTTATAGTTCATGTTGAAACAAAGGAAGGATTTACATTAGTCAAAAGTATATATGAACACATGTGCAAGTATCAAGTTATGATAAAATGTACATTCCATATTTTATTATTTGTCCATTAAGAAGAATACAGAGAAATATTGCAAACATTACAAAATAGTGGATAATGAAAATAGTTTACATTGGGATTTGACATCAATTATAGGATCTGGGATGAGGCTTGTACACTCACTTATCCCACCCAGACTCTATTGTACTTTGCTTTATTGAGGTTTTTATTTATTACTGAGGTGTTGGATAATTATTTCAGAAAAACGATGGTTGATAGGAAGAAATCGTGAAATTTTAAAATTGTGTCAGATCATCCACAAAGTGGATATTCTACATGTAGATAACTGAGAGTTGTTATAAGATACATGCTTCTAATTTTGACAGTGTTTTTAAGAAAGGAACACTCATGATATTCATCAGGTTGAAGGACCCTCATTTTAATATAATTTCTGTATACTATCTTTTTTTCTAGTCCATTTCACAAGAAAAGTGTCCGCTGCTATAAAGATACTTTGTTTGCATGGCTTGGTACATCACTGTCACACTGTTAACCTTCAAGTATTATAAAGACCATTGCCAGACTAAGGGAGATTGAAATCAAGACATTTTAATTATTCTTGTTATTTTGGGTGCCTACTTTAGGTAAGGTGCTTTAGTTTGACAAACAAAGAAAAATTTGTCTTTTTTTTTTCTATTGCATATTTTCTCCTTTTGCTCCCTATCCTCCTCATGGCCCCTACTCCATTAAAATATACTAGATAAAAGATAGAAAATGTTCTCTAAAAAATTCTTAGAACAAGTTACAGAGATCATATGCACAATAATGATGCTGAACCACTGACTGGCTCCTAGAATACCAAACTGTGTAACTACATATGACATCAGATATCTTTATCTTAACCTGGTAGAAAATTATATTCTTTCTTTTTTTTTAATTAATTTCTTTTCAGTGTAACAGAATTCATTGTTTATGCACCACACCCAGTGCTCCATGCCATATGTGCCCTCCATAATACCCACCACCTGGCTCCCCCAATCTCCCATCCCCCACCCCTTCAAAACCCTCAGATTGTTTTTCAGAGTCCATAGTCTCTCATGGTTCATCTCTCCTTCCAATTTCCCTCAGCTCCCTTCTCCTCTCCATCCTCCTATGTCCTCCATGTTATTTGTTATGCTCCACAAATAAGTGAAACCATATGATAATTGACTCTCTCTGCTTGACTTATTTCACTCAGCATAATCTCTTCCAGTCCCATCCATGTTGCTACAAAAGTTGGGTATTCATCCTTTCTGATGGAGGCATAATACTCCAAGTGTATATAGACCACATCTTCCTTATCCATTTGTCCATTGAAGGGCATCTTGGTTCTTTCCACAGTTTGGCGACTGTGGCCATTGCTGCTATAAACATTGGGGTACAGATGGCCCTTCTTTTCACTACATCTGTATCTTTGGGGTAAATACCTAGTAGTGCAATTGCAGGGTCATAGGGAAGTTCTATTTTTAATTTCTTCAGGAATCTCCACACTGTTCTCCAAAGTGGCTGCACCAACTTGCATTCCCACCAACAGTGTAAGAGGGTTCCCCTTTCTCCACATCCTCTCCAACACACGTTGTTTCCTGTCTTGCTAATTTTGGCCATTCTAACTGGTGTAAGGTGGTATCTCAATGTGGTTTTAATTTGAATTTCTTTGATGGCTAGTGATGATGAACATTTTTTCTTGTTTCTGATAGCCATTTGTATGTCTTCATTGGAGAAGTATCTGTTCATGTCTTCTGCCCATTTTTTGACATGATTATATGTTTTGTGTGTGTTGAGTTTGAGAAGTTCTTTATAGATCCTGGATATCAACCTTTTGTCTGTACTGTCATTTGCAAATATCTTCTCTCATTCCATGGGATGCCTCTTTGTTTTGTTGACTGCTTCCTTTGCTGTGCAGAAGATTTTGATCTTGATGAAGTCCTGAAAGTTCATTTTCACTTTTGTTTCTTTTGCCTGTGGAGACATATCTTGAAAGAAGTTGCTGTGGCTGATATTGAAAATGTTACTGCCTATGTTCTCTTACATGATTCTGATGGATTCCTGTCTCACGTTGAGGTCTTTTATCCATTTCGAGTTTACCTTTGTGTACAGTGTAAGAGAATGGTTGAGTTTCATTCTTCTATATATAGCTGTCCAATTTTCTGAGCACCATTTATTGTAGAGACTGTCTTTTTTCCACTGTATATTTTTTCCTGCTTTGTCAAAGATTATTTGACCATAGAGTTGAGGGTCCATATCTGGGCTCTCTACTCTGTTCCACTGGTCTATGTGTCTGTTTTTATGCCAGTACCATGCTGTCTTGGTGATCACAGCTTTGTAGTAAAGCTTGAAATCAGGTAACGTGATGACCCCAGTTTTGTTTTTCCTTTTTCAACATCTCCTTGGCAATTCGGGGTCTCTTCTGATTCCATACAAATTTTAGGATTATTTGCTCCAGCTCTTTGAAAGGATCTGTACTCGAGGAACTACAGAACACTCATGAAAGAAATTGAAGAAGACACAAAAATATGGAAGACCATTCCATGCTCTTGGATTAGTAGAATAAACATTGTTAAAATGTCTATACTGCCTAGAGCAATCTATACTTTTAATGCCATTCCGATCAAAATTCCACCGGTATTTTTCAAAGAAAATTATATTCTGACCTAGCATTTATAATGTTAATTCACATTTGTTGTTGGGATGAAATACTAAAGCCTGTGTTTGGCCATTTCCATCACTTTATTTTATAAACTAAATTATTAATTTAAGCCATGGCGATACCTATATTAATTTTATTATAAGTTGGTACATGTCCCTTTCAGAATAAATTGTGTTATCACTCAGAAAGTATGGCTTTCAGGGAGACCATGCACACTAATTGTTTCATTCAGTAGGAGAACCATATACAATACTTTCCTTTTTTTTTTTTTTTTAATTTGTTATATGGTAACTAAGTGTTTACAGAGAGGGAAGAATATGAATAATATTGTGCAAGAAAACTCGTATTGCTAATATGTATTATTATCTGATATTGAGTGTCTTTATTTGTGTCACCTTATAGTGTTTTTCATATAAGTTTCTACTACCTTTTGGTGCCCCATCATTCATTATTAGAAAGTGCAGGCTGGCTCTCAGCATGCTCCTTCTCCAGCACGCGTGTCTTATATATGCAGGTCATACTGCCAACACTTCAGTTCTGTACATTCAGAACATTGGAGACCCTCTGTCATAACTAATCTTTAGATATACGAGGACCCGTTCCCTGCTCCATCAGCCATTAAATTCACAGCACCGTGCCACTATCATCATTCACTATCATGAAATAAAATTTGCTTTAATATTAAGTTTTATTTATGTACAGATATGAATTTGTTTCTGTTGAGAAAACAGCCATTATGCTAAGATGTCGTGATAGCATTTTAAAAGATAAAAGGAAGAATAGCTATGAACAAGTTTTATGATAGCTGCAAAACAATTTGATACCCTCTACAGCTGTGTGCAATAAAAAGGACTGGAATGGGGAAATATTCTTTATAGTCTTTTCCAGCAAGGTGTGAACATCAAGAGAGAACTTTTGTTGGATGTCCAGAACCTACATAACCATTTGCTTACAGGCCAGTGGATGGTGGATAGAAATGAAAAGGCACTTGACTTATCTTTCATGTTTGAAAATAACTTAATGATGCAGCCAGTAATGGTTTTTTTCCAGTTATATTATATGGCAACCGTATCAGATATTGCACCCAAGATAACTGTATGAAATATGTTCTGTACAGGAAACTTAAAAAGTAAAATATACCAACATTGAGATATTGAAAAATTAAGTCAATATTTTTCTGCATTTTTTTTCTCTACCTTTTAAAAATTTCTCAAACAACGGTGCCAGGGTGGTTCAGTCAGTTAAGTGTCTGAGCTTTGATTTCAGCTCAGGTTATGATCTCCAGGTTGTGAGACTGAGCCCCGCATGGGGCTCCATGCTCAGCAGGGAGTCTGCTTGAGATTCTCTCTCCCTCTGCTTCTCCCCCTGCTCATATGAGCTGTCTCTCTCAAATAAATAAATAAATCTTAAAAACAAAAATAAAAATGTATCAATAAAATACACATTAAGAACTATGACAGATGGTACCCTCATGAAATGCTCTATATGCTCCCCTATATTCCTAATTCTCCTTGGAAGCAAGGTCAGAACCACATGACTAGTTCTGGCTAAGGCCTCTAAGAAGTAACAGGTGCCACTTCTGGGCCAGACGAGTGAAGAATCCATGTGCTCTATCCATTCCTCAATTCTCTTGCCAGGTGACCCTGAAAGCCACCTGTTCTATTTGTTTGGTGTCTTTACAGGGAGAAAAGAATCCCATCAGGGGTTGGTTTTATGAGGTTATTTAGAAGAAAAAGAAAACAACCTTATTTTTGTGTTAAAATATTAAAACGACAGTATCCTTACTAGAAATGGATAAAGACTTGTGGCATAGGTTAGTATAAATACTGTCTGGTAGAGTCTTGTCTAAGTTAAGTGCATGTTGCAGTGAAATATTCATGTTGACTCTGTTTCTTATGTGTTTGAGGCTTCCATAGCAATATATTATGGTATTGAAAGTATCCTCTTAAAAATTTAAATTTTATTTCAAATCTGAGCTTAATTCAAAAAGGAACAGCCAGCCATGACAATTTCTTGCAGTAAGAAGTAACAGAAACAATCATTTACAAAATGCCAAGCTTTATGTTGAAATTGCTATTTAAATTATTTCATTTAATCTTCTAAATAGCCTTTTGATACAGAAACTATTATTATCCTCATTTTAGATATGAGGAAAGATTCTCCAAGTCTACATTAAATTCTGCAAGTCTACATTAAATAGCAGCTTGGGAAGGTGAGGAATCAAATACAGAGATTGAATTCACTGTTGTCACCTTATTTTATTTTATTTTATTTTTTTGAAATATTTTATTTATTTATTTGACAGCGAGAAAAGGAACACAAGCAGGGGGATTGGGAGAGGGAGAAGCACACTTCCCGCTTAGCAGGGAACCCAATGGGGGTGCACAATCCCAGGACAGTGAGATTATGACCTGGGCTGAAGGTAGCCGCTTAATGATTGAGCCACCCACGTGCCCCTCACTGTTATCACTTTAGTACACTATATTTGACCTTGGAAACAATAAAGGTATACTTTACTTGAACACATGATAAATTAGCCTATTCTCTCCTGTTAATTTAACTACTTCATTTCATTTAGAATGTATGGGTCCTTAAGTGGAATCTCCAATATTGAAAACAAGTAACAACTATCAAAGAATGCAATAGCAACAAGATTACCCTTGCTCACCCTGTTATTCCTTCTCCCCTTCCTAGCCACACATTCAGAAAAACTTTCTCACTCTGTTTTTTTTTTTAATGTCCTACTCAGTCCTCACTCTTCTCCAATTTGACTTTGTCCTCATCATTTAACCACCACTGTCCTTCTATGTTCAACAATAACCACATCTTTTTATTTCTCAGCAACTTTTATAGTATGAATCCTCCCTCTTTCTTGAAAACTTTTTTTTTCTTATTGATAACACATGTGTGAGTTTTCTGTCCCTTGTTCCCATTTTTCAAAGTATATAGATTAGACCTATTCTATTTAGCCATTCAGTGTTGGAGTTCCTCAAGACTCATTCCTAAACCTTTTCTCTCACTGTCTGCCATCTAACTGGACACTCTTACTGTACCTATAGCTACAGTTGTCATCCTCCATCTCATTCTTTAACACATTCTCTCAACTGCAATATTCAATTTTCTACTCAATAGTTCCTCTTTATATATAAAAGAAATCTGAGACTCATCCATTTAAAAATCTTTAAATGGATATTATTTCAGCTGTCAAACAGACTCAACTGTATCTTTCCTCACAAATGGCTATCACTTTTTATCCTCTTGTATACACCTGAAATCTAGGAGTCATTTCTGATTCACTTCTCACTTACAGTCCTATCCTGCAGTCAAACCATCACTATTTGTTTTTATATTATCACAGAATATATCTCAAGTATGTCTACTTTCAGTCTTTATCAACCTAATTGAACATAATAACAATGGTGATGCTAATACTGATGGTGATAATCATAACTGTTAACATTTATTGACTTACTGAGTTTTTTTTTTAAAGATTTATTTAATTGAGAGAGATAGAACAAGCACATATTAGTGGGGTGAGGGGCAGAGGGAGAGAATCCTCAAGCAGATTCCTGACTGAATGTAAAGCACTTAAAAGGGGCTCAGTCCCACAACCCATGAGACTATGACCTGAGCTGAAACCAAGAGTCGGACACCTAATTGACTGAGCCACTCAGGCACTGTAACTGATTGAGTTATTAATATATGTCAGATACTGTAAGGTTTGTACTACAATGGCTTACTGGTGGGTATTTTCACAGGCATGCAAGTAATTCTAAATTCTTTCTCCACACTAAAATCAGAATAATAATATAATAAGTAAGTGTTGTTATCACACTGTTCTCAAACCCAACTAAGGAGTCCTGTGTGCTGTTAGAACAAATAGAAAGTCTGTTATATGCTGCCTGGCAAGGCTTGTAAGACTTTACCCCTTCTTACCTCTCTTAAGCCTTGATTCATATGTCACCCCCTACCATCCTTTCCCATTATGCTCTGTCTCATCTTTTAATTCCCCAAATATGTGATTCTTTGTGGAAGTATAATGTATAATATAGTATACATTATTATATATATGTAATAAAAGTATAATATTATTCCTTGTGAAAGTAAAATGACTCTTCCCACTGACTCAACTTAATCAACTACTAATCCTCTTTGAGATTCTCTATTTAGTCCTCTGTCAACATCCTGTGGTACATGACTAGATCTAGTTCCATATGCTTCTGCTTATTTTCTTTCTAAATACCTCACTGGTTTAATGAGAATATGTGATTAATTTTATTTTCTCCACTAGATCATAAGATTCATGTGACCAGGATGCTTGGCTCTTTCTGTTCACCTTTTCACAGATATCAGGGTTCAGTGCACATCTACTAGATGGATGAATAAAGAAAGGAATGAAGGAAAATATATTATCTTGCAAGCTAACCTAGACTCCTCACCTTTGCTTGCCATTCCCTCTATACCCAAATCCAGTGAGACATCAAGGCTTCAGGTCCTATTAATTATATCTTTTTCTCTGTTCCGTTGTCTTATGTTCAAGTCTTCATCATATTCATCTGAATTTCTGTAATAGCTTGTATTGCTACTCTTCAGATTTTGCTCTGTTTTACCATTTGTAGCACAGTTAGGGTGATTTCCCTAAAACATGGCCCAGATTTAAAAATCTTTAAATGATATTATTTCAGCTGTTGAATGCTGTGTGACAAACTTCCCCCAAAATTAAAGACAAAACATAGATTTATTATTATCTCTCATAACCTTGTGGGTTGACAAGACTCAGCTAGAATAATTCTTGCCAGGGGTATGTTTCAGGACCATAGTTATATGTTGGCCAGGATTAGTCATCTGAAGTCTCCAGTTGCCCAGACAATCCAAAATGGCTCACCATGTGACTGGCTACTGTGGCTGGGAGCTTAGGCTGGGCTGTGACTAGTTCCCCTACAGTGGCTTCTCCTTGTGACTTCTCATACTATAGTTGTTGGGTTCTAGAAGCAGCATACCAAGAGCTAGCTCTCCAAGAGAACTAGTTAGAAGCCATAAGATTTCTTTACAACCCAGCCTTGGAGAAAACATGGCAACACTTTCACTGTATTTTTTTTTTGGTTAAAAGTGAATCATTTGATCACCTCATATTAAAGAGAAAGATTGGCAGAAGAATATGAACACTGGGAAAGATGATTTTCTTGTAGGTCATCTTTGGAGACTGCTACTATCTCCATAGCTTCACATAATCTACATCAGTGACACTTCATAATCTTGCACTTGCCTACACTTCTAGTCTTATCCTTTATCCCTTTCCCAGCCCCATTTGTTTATGCATACTCTCTACTGAGTGAATTTAGTTTCCACAATACAATAAGTATACAATTCTATATAACCATATCTTCTTATATGTTATTTTCCAAGGTGTTTTGATTTTTTTATTTGCTAGTTTTATCTACCTTTGACTCATTGTTTAGATACAAATAAAGTTCTTACCCTTTAGGAGAAACCTCTCTGACACTCGATGTTTTATATTCCCGTGGCATCCTTTGTATACTTGTATCCTCCAATACTTTTAATATTTAAAGTTACTTAAGGACATCAATCATCTATTAGCCAATTTTATTTGAAGAGGTCATGGCAGGTAGGAGGGCAACCGATAAATTCTTGTGGAATGACTGGATAATTAGAAGCACTCATTTTTACTATGCTATGCAGATTTTTAAAAGATGCTTATGGTAGATTTAATTTTCAGTTTTTTTCCAGTAAATGTATCACTTCAGTATGTGAGACTATTTCTCTTAGAATGGCTCAACAGTAAGCTTTTAATTGTTCATAAAATGCAAGGGAAACCTGATATATATTAGTAACACACAGCACTTGTTGCCTGATAAGAAGGTTGTTCTATGTAATTCAAATAAAGATGTCCATAACTAAAAGCTATGATTCTTCACATGGTTTTTATGAAACTCCACACCATTATATACTTTTGCATAATTTTCAAAAATTCTTAAACCCATTTTTAATCCACATAATAACACTCATCATTAACAATATCAAGTTAACAATTAACGATTAACAATATCAAGTGTCTGAAATTGTAACAGTTCTCTGTGATTTGATACAATATGTGTATGTTTGTGTTTCCATGAATGTGTGTGTATATGTATATGTGTGTGTTATGTTGCTTCTTCCATAAAGCTGCCTCATTTCCCATCATCAATTAAATTATGGGAAAAATGTATGTGTGAAATTTTCAGCAGAATTGACAATGATTACCCCCTAATTAATTTTTGCTATAATTGGACAATCAATAAAATATTCAGTATTAATAAAAACATTTTCAAAGATTTCTGTTTTTCTAAATTCAATAGTTTATAAAAGTTTTTAGTATAAGCTCATTTGTAGAATGGGATAGTGGATTGAATATAAATAATATTTTGAGAAACATATGCACATTTATAAAATAATTTTATTATAAAAAAAAACTAATATAATACTCATCCTGTTATTTACACATTTTATATTAATAAATAAAAATTAGACTTGTACATTCTTCCAGCCATTACATTAATTTTAAAAAATTGTTTTTAGGTAATGTAAGTCAGTTGCTTTAATAACTATATTATTAATGTGATTTTTAAGTATTTGAATGAAATTATTCTTTTATTTTTATCTGCTTGAAAGAAAAATTAGCTTTAAATGCTCAAATATGACTTTTTATGTCATATAGTCTCTTCAAAATGCTTCAACTTAATTGGTCTTATATGGAAAAACAAAGAATCTTGAAAAGCATCAGATTAAGGTCACAGGTCAGTGTTCAAGCAAAATAGAGTTGGGCTACCAAATGATTTCCTGTTATTAGGCAGATAAATCAGAGCGATGTTGATAGATGTGAGCGTTGGGACAGTATGTCAGTCTCATGAAAAAAATGCTGCACAGACACAGGTGATCAATGCTGTCAGAGTCTTGAAAATAAAAATTTTAAAAAGGTCAAAGAACGCATTGAGAAGACTATCAGTGGTGTTTACATTCCAAAAATGCAGTTTTCATAAGATTTAACTTACAAGAAGCCTTCTTATGGCTTCCCAATGAGCAGAGCTCATGAATTTTCAAAATGAATTCACTTTGTTATAAGGGAGCACACATCAACACTCCACATCTATTTGGACTGACACTCACAGGCATACGAAGCCCATTTCAGACCCCAGGTTTTTTTGACTTGTCTTCTTCTCCATATTATTTAGATTTTGTTGGTTCCTGATATCCTATTTCTGCCCACCCTCTAGGCCCCTCTCAAGTTCTGCCTCTTTTGAGGTTTTACTTGAGTGTGCCAAGTCAACCTAAGTACCTCTTCTTTGAGCCAACAAAATAGTATTTATCTAATATGATACCTTTTGACACTTAGTGAATTTACTCTTGAACAATTACCTAAGTAATCTTTTCTACTTTCAAAAATTGTTTTCTGAATACCTACTTTCTGGACTGTAATAATAAACAAATAGTAATTTCTAACTTTCAAAGGTTTATACTCCAGTGTATGATTTATAAGTTTTGGGAGTCAGATTCCCTTTGAGAGCCTAACTAGAACAATGGCCAGGAACAGTGGCTTTCCTGAGAAAAGTAAAGTCATATAAAATTTAGCACAGAACTTCAGAGGATGCAATCATAAAGATTATGAAAAAGGGGGGATGTTTTCCAGGTACCATTATTAATTCTGTTTTGTAAAAGCAATAAACTCTTTTCCAAATGAGGAAGTGTTGAGTGGTTATCTAGGGAGGGATAACGTATTTGTTTTACGTTTTTTATATCTTTTGCACAGGCAAAAGAAAGGAGTGTGAAAAAGAATAGGACATTAAGGAAACATTAAGATTTTTCCTGAAGCGTGAGAGTGGTATGAACTTAGGTACACATTGGACTAAGCTGTAGATGGTTTTATTTACTTGCTAACATGTCTGGCCTCCTTTGGGGGTGATATTTCATCTTCTAAGATAATTAATATTTTTCTAGGCTCTAAAGATTCTACCATATCTTTAACGTTAACTTTAAACACCTGTTGTAGTGCTTTATGTGTATTAAATATTCAACTCATAGTTGACTAAGAAAAATTGGGAGGAAAGGGAAGGAGAAGGTCATAGATTTAGTTGATCTGCCAAACTCTGGAAAGGATAAACAAAGAGATAATTGAATTATAAATAATATACTAGGCCAATTATGTGCAAGTATAGGTTATTTTAATAGCATGATGAAAATAAGGACAATTAGCTTCATGCCATTTTATAGGAAATGCTGTAAGTGAAAATATTTTTTTTTGTAACAGTAGTTTAGTTTTGTTGATGCCACTAGAGATAAAATTATAAATATTATACTACAGGCTCTCAATTAATCCTACTTAAATGATACAATATTTTACGCCAGCAAAATATAAAATTGAGTATAAAGAAATATTTAGATTATAATTTCTATGAGGACAAAAGAATGTGTTTGTTTTGTCCATTTAGCTCCTACGTTCCTACACATTTTATTTATATATTTACTTATTTATTTATTTATTTTAAAGATTTATATTTATGAGAGAGAGAGAAAGAGAGAGGAGAAAGCATGAGTGGGGGGGCGGGAAGGGGTATAGGGAGACGAGAAGACTCGTCTCACCCAGGCTTCCTGCTGAGTGTGGAGCCCAGTGTGGGGCTTGATACCAGGATCCTGAGAGCATGACCTGAGCTGAAATTAAGAGCCAGATACTCAACTGCCTGAGCCACCCAGATGCCCCTGTTCCTACACATTTTTGATAATACAATAACACACAGTAGACAATTTATTCCACAAATATTTATTGAGAGATTACTGAGCTCCAGCTCCCATTCTAGGTAGTAGAAGAGTAACAGTAAACAGAATAAAGTCCTTCTTCTCAAGGAGCATATATTAGAGGAACTTGACAATAAGCCAAAAACCAAATAAATATAATATACGTGTGATGATGAATTTGCTATAAAAAATCAGGGTGTATCAGGCAGCCATTGTCACAAAAATGCTGTAAAACAGTCACTAAAATCTCATCAGTGTCCTGTCAGCAATAAACCGTTATTTGGCTCAATTGTCTTCAGTCCACTGATAAGGTGAAGGTTTGAGCCTCTGCAGATTTCAGCTGGACTCACTCAGAGTCTGCAGAGGCTGACTAAACTAGGCTGCACTCAACTAGAAGAGGCGGCTTGGATGCTTCCTCTACTTTTCTCTGACTCTCCTCTTGGAATGAACAGGTCATGGGCATTTTCTTCCCATGGCAATGTCAGAAATGCCAGAGTCAAAGGCAAGCATGGGGTGCATTGAAAGTTTTCCTGTATCATGACAACCTAAACAATAAGGTAGGGGAATAGGAAGCAGAATTTGCTCAGGAAGGCACTGGGTGGTAACCTACTTAAGATTCTCCCTCTGCCCTCCCCTCTGCCCCTTCCATCTCCCCACCTCCTTTCACAAAAAAAAAAAAAAAAAAAAAAAAAAAAGAAGAAGAAGAAAGAAAGAAAAGAAAAGAAAAGAAAAGAAAAAGGATCATTCTGGTGATGTGTTTTGGGATCTTTTGTATTAAATATATTCTGCTATTTTACTTTTAAAAAACTCAACTGAAAGTAAGTGTGTGTGTGTGTGTGTGTGTGTGTCTTGTGTATGGACATAAACTATGTGTTAATTGTATTTGGAAACTTACTACTTTTTAAATGTCACTTTCATATATTTATTCATGCAGTGACTCCAAACAAAATTGCTGATTTCATTCTAAGAAACCAAAATGAGGAAAGAATTCAAGAGAAGTTTTATTACAGTGTTAAAGATGCGACACTTACTAAGGGTACTATCAGGTTGGATGCCACAACTGAAATAATCCCCTCAGAGGGCAAAGGGAAGCTATTCCCACTTTATTCCATGGTCAGCTTTGCCTTAACCAAGGTTCTTCCATTTTTTTATTAATCCTTCAAGTCTTTCAAAGCTGTGTTTGATTTTGCTCTTGCTCCCCTTTCCCTAAATCTAGACTAGAGATTTTAGCACTGACATAATTCCTTGTAAAATAGTTGTGAGAGATTCAGCTGTATCTGAATTGTTTGTGTCTTTCTTGTTTGGATTTTGATGGATTTGTCCCTGAAAGCTGAGGGGTAAAACAATGCCTAGATCCATCTACGTTCCTTTCCTGTGCTGTAAGAAAGAACGCCGATCTACTGAATGAGTTCTCTTTTTACTAGAAGGATTATGGCATCTGTGCTTGCTTGCTGGACAGATTATTGATTTTGGCTGTGACTTATTTGAAGAAATGTCTTTTGGATCAAGTTTAGCCATTGTTCTATTCTTTCAGTGCTCTACTCTTTAACCCTGGGTGTCTGAAAGATCCTATGGCATTTTCTGCCACTAGTGTCATACCTAGCTACCTCAAGGTAAATCTTGGAAATGACTTGATGTATATGAGAGCTAGGCTCCCCATGGTATATTTACCAACATAGATTTTTTTCACACTTAATATAATGGATGTTCTTGAAAAATGGTTTTATATAACATTTCAGGAGGTAGCAAAACTTCAGAGGCTATCCATTATAGTTAATGCAAATGAATGGTGCTCACTGGCATTGTGTAGTGTGACAGCCCAAATGATATCATCCAAGGCAGATGGGTTTTGCAAGCAGGATGTACTGGGTTCAAATTCTCACCTCACAGAGTACCAGCAGTAGGACCCTAGTCAAGCTGCCCAGCTTTAACTATAAAATGGAAATAATCATGTCTACTTCCTGGGTATGTCTGTAAAAGTTAACTACAATAATATGCACAGTGCTTATCCTCTTATCTGCTATAAAATACATTCTCAACATAAGAATTTTTTAACTGTTGTTCCTATGTCACAAATATTTAAGAAGGTAATGGGTAACATTTAGGATCCTTTGATATTTAGTCAGTTCAGGAGCTAAAAATTGATAAAAATAATGTAATTTTTTTATATCTGTCACTTAGTGATGAAAATAATCACTACTCATTCCATTATTGAACAGGATATGGTTATGATTTTTTGTGATTATACAGCACTCTATATATAACTGATGTAGCATTAATCACTATATTATAAATTGGCAGTTACAATGCTACAAAAATATCAAACCTACAGCTTTACAACAAAATATGTAGATATTTCATATGAAACCAAGTTCTACAGGGAATGATCAAATTAATATTTGTATTATTGAAACAAGATTAAGTCTTGATACCTCTGGTATGTCTGAAAAGTTTATTAAATGTCACCTTAATAACATTGCAATTTTTACCTTAATTTTTGAGAGAGGAAGAGCCAGCTACTATTTTTTATTTTATTTTAATTTTTATTTATATATTTTTTAGACTTTATTTTATCTTTTCAGTGTTCCAAGATTCATTGTTTATGCACCACACCCAGTGCTCCATGCAATACGTGCCCTCCTTAACACCCACCACCATGCTCACCCAACCTCCCACCACCCCTCCCCTTCAAAACCCTCAGTTTGTTTCTCAGAGTCCACAGTCTCTCACGGTCTGTCTCCCTCTGATTTCCCCCAATTCACTTTTCTTTTCCTTCTCCTAATGTCCTCCATGTTATTCCTTATGCTCCACAAGTAAGTGAAACCATATGATAATTGACTCTGCTTGACTTATTTCACTCAGGATAATCTCCAGTCCCGTCCATGTTGATACAAAAGTTGGGTATTCATCCTTTCTGAAGGAG
>NW_019154086.1:85230328-85285457 GCF_002288905.1 Enhydra lutris kenyoni | reverse complement strand
TTGTGTTCCAAGATTCATTGTTTATGCACCACACCCAGTGCTCCATGCAATACGTGCCCTCCTTAACACCCACCACCATGCTCACCCAACCTCCCACCACCCCTCCCCTTCAAAACCCTCAGTTTGTTTCTCAGAGTCCACAGTCTCTCACGGTCTGTCTCCCTCTGATTTCCCCCAATTCACTTTTCTTTTCCTTCTCCTAATGTCCTCCATGTTATTCCTTATGCTCCACAAGTAAGTGAAACCATATGATAATTGACTCTGCTTGACTTATTTCACTCAGGATAATCTCCAGTCCCGTCCATGTTGATACAAAAGTTGGGTATTCATCCTTTCTGAAGGAGATATAATATTCCATTGTATATATGGACCATATCTTTTTTATCCATTCGTCTGTTGAAGGGCATCTTGGCTCTTTCCACAGTTTGGCGATTGTGGCCATTGCTGCTATGAACACTGGGGTACATATGGCCCCCCCTTTCACTATATCTGTATCTTTGGGGTAAATACCCAGTAGTGCAATTGCAAGGTCATAGGGTAGCCTATTTTTAATTTCTTAAGGAATCTCCACAGTGTTTTCCAAAGTGGCTGCACCAACTTGCATTCCCACCAACAGTATAAGAGGGTTCTCCTTTCTCCACATCCTCTCCAACACTTGTTGTTTACTGTCTTGTTAATTTTGGCCATCCTAACTGGTGTAAGGTGGTATCTCAATGTGGTTTTGATTTGAATCTCCCTGATGGCTAATGATGATGAACATTTTTTCATGTGTCTGTTAGTCATTCATATGTCTTCTTTGGAGAAGTGTCTGTTCACGTCTTCTGCCCATTTTTTGACATGATTATCTGTTTTTTGAGTGTTGAGTTTGAAGAGTTCTTTATAGATCTTGGAAATCAGCCCTTTGCCTGTAGTGTCATTTGCAAATATCTTTTCCCATTCCATAGAACAGAGTAGAGAGCACAGATATGGACCCACAACTCTATGGTCAAATAATCTTTGACAAAGCAGGAAAAAGTATCCAGTGGAAAAAAGACAGTCTCTTCATTAATGGGAAAATTGGACAGCTATGTATAGAAGAATAAAACTTGACCATTTGCTTACGATACACAAAGATAAACTAGAAGTGGATAAAAGACATGAGGCAGGAATCTGTCAAAATCCTAGAGGAGAACATAGGCAGTAACCTCTTTGACATCGGCCACAACAACTTCTTTCAAGACATGTCTCCAAAGGCAAAGGAAACAAAAGCAAAAATGTTTTTTATTTTAAAATTCGTAACTTCTGCCACTCAGATTTATATATAGTATTCATTTTTAAAAAATTTTAATTCCATTATAGTTAATAGACAGTGTTAAATTAGTTTCAGGTGTATAATATAGTGATTCAGCAATTCTGTATATTACTAGTGCTCATCAAGGTAAGTGTATTCTTAATCCCTTTCATCTATTTCACTCAGCCTTTCCACAACCCACCTCCCCTCTGGTAACCATGTGTTTGTTCTCTTTAGTTAAAAGTCTATTTCTTTGGTTTGTCTTTTTCTTTTCTTCATTGATTTGTTTTGTTTCTTAAACTCCACATGAGTGAAATAATATGATATTTGTCTTCCTCTGATTGACCTATTTCACATAGCATTGTACTCTCTAGATCCATCTGTGTCATTGCAAATGGCAAGATTTCTTTCTTTTTGTGTCTGAATAGTATTCCATTCATTTTATACTATATCTTCATTATCCATTCCTCTATTGATGGACACTTGGGCTGCTTCTGTATTTGGCTATTGTAAATAATCATGCAATAAACATAAGACTGAATGTCTTTTGAATAAGTGTTTCATATTCTTTGAGGAAATACTCAGTAATGTGCTTCCTGGATCATAGGGTAATTATATTTTTAATTTTTTGAGGAACCTCCATACTGTTTTCTGCAGTGGCTGCACCAATTTACATTCCCACCAACAGTACACAAAGTCTCCCTTTACTCCACACCCTTGCCAACACTTACTGTTTCTTATTTTTTGATTTTAGCCATTCCGACAGGTAATACACAGTGCCCAGATCTCATAGGACACAATTCCCTTCCTTCTTGGTTTTCCTGGTTAGTGATTGCATTCATTTATTTTTTAAAAGATTTTATTTATTTATTAGAGAGAGAGAGTGAGAAAGAGAGAAGTGAGATGGGAGAAGGTCAGAGGGAGAAGCAGACTCCCTGTGGAGCTGGGAGCCTGATGCTGGACTTGATCCTGGGACTCCATCCCGGGGACTCTGGGATCATGACCTGAGCTGAAGGCAGTAGCTTAATGAACTGAGCCACCCAGGCGCCCAGTTATTGCATTCAGTTTAATCAAACATCCCTGTTGCTGCTGTTCCTTATATCTAACTACTGAAGAAAATCCCCAAAGACTTTCCAAAACTTTTGCTGTGAATGCTTCCATTCCCTTCCATATTATTTGGCAGAGACATGACGAGGATATCTATATGTATGTAGTGCATCACCATTCAGCAATTTTACTCTCTGTTAAATGTCATCTCTCCATTCAGAAGGTGCCTCACACTCTCCCTGGCTTATTCCCCCAATCAGATAAGTAGTGCTAGTTCTAAATGGATTAGCAATTTGTTGTAAATGTTCCCTTAGCAATAATCACTTAAGATTAGATAATCATTGGCTAAATGTGAATTTAAAAAGTTATGTTCTGATATAAACGAAGATTTGTCTACCTTCACACAACTTAGAGAGTTTCTTTAAAACAGAGATACAGTAACTTTAATATCCTAGTGTCTTCACAGCATGAAAAAAATGGTCTCTGCTTATGTCATGGTGACCTGGTTCTCACCTGCCATGGAGCACATCAGACAGTCCTTTCATGTCTTAAGTAATTATTTTTTAGGTTCACAATATAGCATCTCCTTTAAAAATACATGTGCAAAAGCCGGATAGCCTCTTTAATGGTATTCATGAGGCTGGATTTTAGTAGATGCTGGGAATTCTATAATGTTACGAAACGGTTCATAAAATATTGCCATCTGCTATACTGAGTAACAGTTCATTTTTACTAGTTTTAAAATGGTTGTGCTTTTATGTGTTTGGATTTTTGCCTAAGCTTCGAGTTCCCTCTGAAAGTTACTTTTGACCTCTGCCTGAGGAAATGTGAAAATCTGCCTTTTCTATCTTGCTTTATAAGCTTCAGTGAGGAGAATGTAAATCAACTAAATACATTGTGTGAGATTTGACCAGAAAAATGTCTCACATACTGCCTCAGTGGCTGGTTCTGTTTATAATATTTCCAGTTTATACCAGAGTAACCACTTGTAAAAGACATTGCCTAAAGTGCTAGTACTGAAAACAAATATTTATAGAGGAGTAGGCAGTGAGCAGAAGATAAAGATTTTTATTACAACTGAGGAAAAAACCTTGCAAAAATATCAAATAGAAAATACAGGATAGAATATGAGCTTCAGAATGGGAAATTGCCCAATTCAGCTATTTGCTAAGGGATGAAAGTAAGACCCAGGGGATCTTAAGCAACTTATCTAGGGTGTTACTTTTAGGGACAAGCAGTATCTAATTCTAGATGAAATGCCTTTTGTGGGAGTCAGAGTTTAAAGGAGTTTGCCATAAAGTAAAATTGTGACTATATATACACAGTTATTTTCAATTGTTCAAATGTTGGCTGAAACCATCAAATGAGCAAATAAATTTGGTAAATGATGATTATATAGATTTTACTAGGCAGAGTCAAAGTAAGAAACAAGAAAATAAGAACCAAGTTAAAAAGAAGAAGGAGAGTGAAGAGGAGGAAATGTAAGAGAAGGGGAAAGAGATAAAAATGTAAGAGAAGAGGAAAGAGATAAAAAGAAGAAGAAAGAGTGGAAGAGGCGACAAGGCACCAGTATCAGTGGAAGTCATTAGACAGGACCCTTAAGTATGAATTCCTCCAGAAAATGGCCATGCTATCCCCATTCAAACACAATTCCCAATGCCTTTTCCCTTCTATTCCTGAGTCTCTATTTAATTATTAACATATTCATCATTCTTCTTTGCTCTCCTAGATAAGTGATGTACTTCTCATATAAGTTCTCAGAATACCCACCTTAAGAAAGTGGCTTTGCGTTCAAAATCGAAGAGAATATCCTATGAAATAAGTCAAGCAGGAGAGTCAATTATCATATGGTTTCACTTACTTGTGGAGCATAAGGAATGACATGGAAGACATGGGGAGATGGAGAGAAGTGAGTTGGGTGAAATTGGAGGGGGAGACAAACCATGAGAGACTGTGGACTCTGAGAAACAAACTTAGGTTCTTGGAGGGGAGGGGGTAGGGGGTTGGGTGAGCCTGGTAGTGAGTATTATGGAGGGCACTGGGTATGGTGCATAAACAATGAATTTCGGAACAATAAAAAAATTAAATTAAAAAAATATGCATTTTGAAACTCCATCCTGCTGACTACCTATGGATGAGTGAGCCCTGGGTGTCCTCAGGTTCGATTACTTTTCTGATTTTTAGTTTCCTCGTATGTACCTCTGAGGGGAACATTATAATTACCTGAAACATGAGCTTCCTTTGTCAAGTAAGGAATAATTCTTTCACTTTATAAAAATAGAAACATCCTATTGGAACATTTCCAGTAAGAACAGATGTTTAGGCAGATTTATTGGTTATCACAAGGGTCTTATAATTTTTCAATTTTTGATTGAGGGGCTATGCAAACACATTACTTAAAACATAAATTGTATATGGTTTCTACAAAGTTATTAAATAACTCATGTAGCCCCAAACCAATTTATTTTGTCCAATGCTCTGTATCTAGATTAATCATCTGCGGGGCTGACTAGATGTGTCCAATCAAAGACAGCAGGTATGAGGGAGGAAACACATCTCAACTACCTGACAGTTTTTGCTTCATGTTGTCATGGTTTTGAAATTGATGTTGGCTTTGAGGCATCTTTTTCTAAAATGTGAACATTCAAACCAGGTCTCAAGCATTAGTATGTATTTTAGTTTAAGTAGATTGCTTTCTTCATTCTACATAAATGTGATCACCTCCATTGAGTAAATGGAAATTGTGATTGCATGAGAGAAAAGAAAAGAAATGAAGAATTGGGTAAAGAAACAATTTCAGAATTGGATTTCCTCTAGGAAATAGTGGGTCTGGAAGGAGGCCCCACTGTGTTGAGAGTCTAGAGCAGCCAGAAGTCATGGAGCAACTGGACTAGAAGAATACTGTAAGCTCTGCTGTTATTTAATGTGACTAACAGTGCATGGTTATAGACCTTCATGATACATACATCAATATTTTAATATAATTTATGGATGATAATATGATTAAAACAATATATAAGTGGAAACAACATGAATGAATCAAAGGAAATTCTAGTGGAGCTTGGAAGAGCAGGGCCTCTCAAAGTTTGCATCAGCATGATCTGTAAGCTTCTTAGAAATGAATCTTCTTGGACCCTACCCCCATTCTACTGAACCAAAAACTATGTGAGTGGAGCCCAGTCCTCACTCGACAGTTCAACAAACACTGCAGATGATTCTGACATGAACCACATGAACCATGAAACCTCAGAACCACTGAGAAAGAGTAAATAAAAGTCAAGAACATCATTCCAGGCAGGGGAGTGACCTGATGGTGCAGGCAAATGGAAGGGGAATGTTAGGATGGCATCAAATAGCCTGAAGACTCCCAAGAGAGTGAGTCCCTCTTCATCCAAGCAGAAAGAAAATGGTTTCTATTCTTAGCAAATATACCTTCAGTGTCACCGTGGAGAGACTATTTGGTTGTCTTGGGTGGTCCAAGCATGACAACATCAGGTCTTCCCTGTATGTGCGGCCAACTCTGTTCCAGGAATATGACTCTTACCAAATGTAGCAAGGCCTATGTGAGCTGGATCTCCCCTTCATTTCACATGTATATCAAAAAACCAATCAAATGAGTACATTCCAACATGGCAGTTATCCAAATTTAGACAGACTATTTTCAATCAGATTTGTATTTAAGGACCACCGACTTCCTCTCAGTTTAGTGACCAAAGGAAAGAAGTCTTATAATACACTCGTATGTGTATAAGAAGTATCAAACCTCAGATAGAAGTTGCCCGGGAAACCCCTGCTAAAAGAACAACTTTCGAGTTTCCCTGCACTAATTAATTAATAAATAGCTAACATCGACTCACTCTGTGCAGTATAGTTTTATTTCCTGTCATCTTTTTAAAGCAAAATAAATGTTTTGCCTCATGGAAAAAATAAATATTTCCATTTCATAAAAGCTGACAAAAATATGATTGATATCACCAATTATAAGAATCTTACAACAGCCCTCTGAGGACTAGTTCGTCCATGAATGTGAGAGTTTATCTTGGCCATCCAGAGCAGCCGTCATAAGTGTGTGAGTCAGGTACATTATTTTATGCAAATAACCATTAGTGCCTTTTTCTAAGCCCTCATTTCTTCAATAAGGCAGAGTTTCAATTTACGATTAGAAAGAAAAAGTTGTCCCCTACAATTATACTGTATATCATAATCACCTGTTTTTAATGTAATTTTCTTTTACTGATCACGGCCATAGATTTTCCAAAAGGTTATGTAACAGACTAATTCGATGCCAAGTATCTTATCTCTAGAGACTTCAGTTAAGAAATGACACTTTGATTGTCTCCATAGCAAGCCATGTCATATATGAACAAATCTATCTTACTGTCTAATTTGACCCAATTTTCCATATTGCTTAATAAGCACATTACAATGAATCACTGATCTATTATCCAAGGAATTTTGAAGCCTACAGATTATCTTCAATTGCACCTGCTTTAATCAGTGTATTGCCTTGGGTATTATGGTCATTTTATCCTTTAATAAAAGAATTGTTAATATCTTTGTGTGCAATTTCAAGCAATTTGCAAAATTAGGTTAGCTGGATTTTGTGTAGAATTTATCACAAACTCAGTTATTTAACACAATATTTTCAGGAACAATTCTTATGTTTCCAACTTCCTCAAATTAATATTTTTATTAAACAAATTACCATTACTTAAAATGATATATTTCGTTTAAGGAAATAAAGAGTTATGTCATGTTCTTAAGTTACTATCATGTGCCCTGACACTATTAGCTATTTTTTTAATTAAAAAAAAAAATAACACTAATAAGAATTATAGTGGTTATGGCCCTGTAAAGGTAAAGATATGTTAAAACTATTTTTAGAGACAATTTGCTGAGAGACATGATTGCATAATTTTACTGAGCAGTGTAGAATAATTACTTTGTTTATGAATATACTGCTTCTTACCAGGGACATGTTAACTCTCATTATTAATTAAGGATTTATTGTATCTTCTTCATATAAGTCACATATATTACCAACATGACGACACTGGATATGGAACTGCCATGTGTAGAATCCATATCATCTCTACCAGAAAGTAAAAAACCACCCATTGAACTATCTGTTGTGTGAGTAACCATGTTACATGGTGGGAATGTTCAGCCCTTACTCCCAATGAGCTCATAGTCAGCTAGGGAGTTTGTACTGCAACATGGAAAGCTTGACTGAGAAACAGCAATTAACAATTAAAAGCCAAACACTCCTTTCTTCCCAGGAGAAATTGAAATTAGTGAATTTTAGTTTTCTGAGAGGTACAGGCTAAATTTCCTAGAACTTTAAATATAATTACCTCTAAAAATACCTGCACTACCGAGGAAATAAATACTTTCCATTACATTATCCAATTTAGACTTATGCTGACTTATAACCAACACGTCTGTGTTTTTAGCTTGTCATTTCAAGTGTTAGGTAAGTGACTTCTTTATTTGGTATATCCCTATAGGCTATCAAGAAAACCCTTTTATCCAATTTAGTGTCAACCAAAAGAAAATGAAAAAGGATAAGAGAAAAATATTTCTATCTTAAGGAGAATTTTACTGGTATTGATTCTAATACTCTGTGTCCTATTAACTACAGACATTTTCCCCCACTCGTTTCTTGAGAAGGCCCCATTTGATCTGCTGTCCATTCTCTTTGCTCTTTACACTCTATTTCCTAATCACCTACTTAAGCTAACTTAAGGAAATGATATACCAGTAACCCCTTCGACAAAACATGCAGACATTCACCACGTGTGTTGCTTTAACTATTTTCAGGAATCTTTTGAATCTGCTTTGAAAAATAGGTTTATCCAAAGTAATACATCTCAACCTCTTTAAAAAAATGTTTTTTGAAGTTAAGGGTTGATATCTGAACTGAAGTAAAACTGTCTAGAATTCAAATTCCATACAAAATTCCACTTTTGTACTGGTTCACCATACTCCATTCCACATCCTTTCACCAGCCAAAACACGAGAAAGCGGTAAGTGTGTAAGATGTCACTCATAAGATTTAGTTTGAGCCTTAGCTCTGTCCCTCTCCAGCTACACAATTTGGGGCAAGTCATTGTCTCATTCCATCTCCCATCTGTTAATCATAAAGCTAGCTTGAAAATAAGCCCTGCTGTGTTCTCTACAAGCTACTGGAAGCATCAGGTGCCATACTGTGTGTACCTGTCTTCTAGTTGTAGTTTTTGTTGAAAAGGACTTCACAGCTACCAGAGAGTTACCAAAAAGGAGGTGATGTTGGAACTGTTTTTAAGAGTTCCAACTTTCTGGAGTAATAAATACCCAATTCTAGATCCTTTGCAGGTAATCCTTAAGGTGCTTCTGTGAGATTTAATTTGGGTTGATGTTATGTCTCTTTCTAGCCTAATGATCTGTACTTATGCATAGAAATTTTCATCCTTCGTATATAAAACCAAGGTACATTGAATCGTGACACTTTTGAATTGCATTGGTGGCTTCAAAGGAGCACATATTTTTTATGAAAGGGGGTTAGGCCTTTGAGTTTTTTCACACAGATTTTCTAACAAATATTTTTCCCAAAAATGTTTACGCAGAACATCTCTGGTTATGTGATAATGAAAACTCATATATCTTTGAAATGTCTTATGAGGACATTTGGCAAGGATCAGTGAGAGTATTCTCAAATATTAGAAAAATAAAAATAAACGTGTGAGGGCAAATTCTAAAGATGTTTTATTTCCCTGTTATTTAGTAGTTTTCTGAATCTCAAAGTGGTAGGTACTATTTATTATTCTTAGAAAAAAGGTATGCTATTCTTATCCTTTTATGGTAGGTTTTTTTTTGTTTTGTTTTGTTTTTTACTTTTCACAATAATATATTTGCCTTATGTGCAGTGAATATGGTATCTATTTGGTATATACCAAATCCATGCCTCAAAGTTTCTATGTTCATATTTTAATGATTGCACAATACTAATTAAGATAATTCATTTCACTTCAGAATAAGGGGGACTTATGAAAAACATTATTAATTTAATACATTAGGATTTTTCCAGATTTAATAATTAATTCAAAGAAATAGGTACAAGTAAAATTTTTGGCACAGAATTGTGCATTATATAAAACCCAGACACAAGGAAGACTATGAATTTTATACCAAGAAATTTGAAGAATTTCAAGCAACAAAGCAAAATGATAATATCCATAACTTTAAGATATTATCATGTACACATTGAAAACTCAGGAGGAGGAGAAACTAGAAGCAGAAGGAAATTAGAAAGATAGCAAGTGATTCCTAAGGGGGACAGAAAAGATAACAGATGAAGTATGTTTATATGAAGTTCAGTTCACAGAATGATAAGATACCAGGATGAGGAAAGTGGAGTCAAATGCTAACTTTCCCAATGTATAATTGTATATTATATAATATAATTATACACACACACACACACACACACACACACACACACATATATATATATATATATATATATATATATATATATATTAGTCTGTGGCTTCTAAGGAAATATACAGCTGGAGAAATAGATTTGTAAGGCATACAAATATGTTGGAAATAGAAATTTGGAACTGGATGCATCTACAAAATAAAAGTGTATAGAATAATAAGGGGCACATACTAAAGAGAAAATTCTAATCAGAGGAAAAGAGCCCACAATAAAGATGGAGAACTTCATCCAGAGAGGTTAAGGCAGCCAGAGAGGTGGGAGTAGGTTAAATGTCAGCTGTTGCTACTGGGCCAAAGAAAACAAAGACTGAGAAATTTCCATGGAATGAAAAGATGGAAGAATTTTTTGTAACCTTGGCAAAGATATATTCCTGGGATGATGTGGAAAAACAAAAACAAAAAGCAGTGGATTTAGGAATCAGTGAGAAATAGGAAAATAGAAAAAAAATAGAGCAGTTGAAGGGGTAAGAGAGGGAAAAATTTGAAAGGAAACAAAAAGAGATTTGGAGTTGAAGGAATTTATATTGATTCATTGTTGATATTTGTATTTGACTCTATTTTTTGTTGGAACCAGGAAAGGGAGAGGATTGGGATTAGGGCTGAGGTGATTGATACAGCAAATTGTTAGGGAGACAAAAAGTGAGGAGTTAAGAGCAGACCCTTGTCTCAGGGGAACAATTATCACTCCCATAAAAATAGAAAGGAAGGTAAGAAGCAAGCAAAGAAGAAGAAGTGAGGGAGGGAGCAGGGAAAGGGAGGGAGCACAGAAGTTGGTTTGATAAGATTCTATGTTGGCTTTAAAAACTTGAGGCACTTTTGTGTGTGTGTGTGTGATGGCAAGAGGGAAGAATGTTTCCTGAAAATGAAAGTCTTAGAGGAAGAGTCTATCGTTTCATAAAATAGAAAGCACAATTATAGTGAGATTCCCAGGAAAAAACCTGGAATGTAGAAGTAAATGATTATTGGATGAAAGGAAATGAGGAAGAAGAAGAAGAGGAGGGGGAAACTGCAGATATATTTTTCTTCCTTTCTACTTCAGTGAGTAATAACATTCCAAACTTTTGTTTATACATTCGGCAAATGTTCACTGCGTGTCAACTATACCAGGCACGTTAAAGGACACAAAACACAAGGAAGCAAACAAAAACCTTATTCTGAAGCCTCCTCATGAATGGGAGGGGCTGAAATAAAAGAACAATGAAATTATGACAAGTGCTAGAGACATTACAGTATAGCAGGTCCAGGAAGGGGCTTATCAGATCAGTGGGGCTTACTGAAATCTAAATGACAAGAAGGAATTGGCAAAGCAAAGCTAAGGGGAGTCCAGGAAGTAACTTAAGGCAGGAACGAGTTTGGCATGTTATAGGGAGAGGAAGAAGGTCATTGAGGAGAACAGAATGAGATGAGGTCAGAAATGTGCACAAAACCCCAATCCCGTTAGGCTTTGTAAGCTAGGAAAAGAAGTGCAGCTTTTATTCCGAGTGATGAAATGCCATCAAAGTTCTAAGTAGGTGAGTGAAGTGATCTGATTGACTTTTTAAAAGATCACTGGAGTTGCTATGGAAAGGCTAGAATTTAGGAGGTCAAAGGAGAAAGAATAGATAATTGGGTAGAATGAGGTGATGATGGCTTGGGCTAGAGTGGTAGAGATGGAAAGAAGGGGACATATTTACCTTAACAGATCCAGTGGGACTTGCTGATGGATTGGCAGTGAGAAATCAAGGATAATATTTTGGTTTTTGGCTTCATGAGGGGACCATTTACTTAGGAAATCCAGGGTAGGAAGAGAATCTCAGATTCTGTTCAGTCATAAATAGTTTGAAATATCTATTATATATTCATGGAGAGACATTAAGTTGGAGTGGAACAGAAGAGTCTGGGGGAGTTTGTCTCTATTGCTATCTCCTTATTCTTTTTATTTCTCAGTAGCACTTATTTCCATCTTACATACTATTTTCCTTTTTATCCTCCTTTTATTTATTATTAACTCTCTTAAACACATACACACACACACGCACATGTGCGTGCACACACACACACACACACGAATGGGAGCTTAATAAAGACAAGGAATTAATTTTAACTGCTATGTCCTCAGCAACTGGTATAGTACTTACTAGATTTTTATTAAGTATTTATTGAAGTAAAAAACAAAACAAAACTTTGGGATGTCCCATCTTTCACTTGGGTTGTTTATACATTCTGAGATCATTTTATAATGCCAAAGTGAAGAAATTAGATAGATGTCCATGCAATTCATGTTGATGTTCTGTCATTCCTCTTCTCTATTCTTTCAGGACTTTAATTCTCTAGGCTACCTCTGTACAATAATAAGAGACAAAACAATTTTTCTACTACTTCAAAACATTTTAAGACATGTGGATCTCTACAGATCTTTCTAGGAACCATTAGCCAATAGACATCATGTACCCATTCAAACTCTGGAGTACTACGTCCTGCCTCTCGGTATCCTAAGAAAGAGGAGAAGGGCCATTGTCTCCCTTCCCTTCTATCTGTCTTTTTTCTCTTAGGCCTTGGGTATTTTTTCAGGTCCCGAGATGAATGAGCCCAGGAATAAGATATAGCTGTGTTTTGCTTTCTGTTTCATCACATTCTTTCTTTTTTTTTTTTTTTTAAGATTTTATTTATTTATTTGGCAGAGAGAGAGAGAGAGATCACAAGTAGGCAGAGAAGCAGGCAGAGAGAGGAGGAAGCAGGCTCACTGCTGAGCAGAGAGCCCGATGCGGGGCTCGATCCCAGGACCCTGAGATCATGACCTGAGCCAAAGGCAGAGGCTTAACCCACTGAGCCACCCAGGCGCCCCCATCGCATTCTTTCTAATGGCAGTTGACCTCAATGTAATGATCTATGTGTTTGAAAGGGCAGAAGAGAAATGAGAAAATATCAAGGGAATCAAGCAAACAAAAAAAAAATAATTACTATCTTTAAAAATAATATTCTGACATAAATAGGTTTTTTTTTCCTATTTCAAGAAGAAATTAATTTTACTACACTTCAGTAAGATTTTTGGAAGGAAACTTTCATTAAAGCTTTTGAAATAAACCCTGTGGTCCAGGAAATAATTCACATGGAGCACCAACAGCAGGTTTACTCTCTGATTCAACAGGGCGGAAGTCCAGGCATAGTGTACTTGGGTCCTCTCTTTAGGGTCTCAGAAGGCTACAGTCCAGTTTCTAGCTACAGTCTCACTGTAGTATCAACTGGTGAACAATCTTCTAAGCTCCCTAAGGTTATTAGCAGAATTCATCTCTTTGCAGTTGTAGGACTCAAGTCCTGATTTTTCATGCTGGCTGGCTGCTCCTAGAAGCTGCCCATTATTCCTCAGGGTCATCAGTATAGACCTTCTCACAACATGGTGGTTGACTTCTTCAAAGACAGCAAGAGAGAGTCTTGGTACCTTCACTTTGCTAAGACAGAGTCTTATATAATGAATGTATGGTATTCACAGAAGTGACATCCCATCACCTTTGCTATATTCAATTACTAGAACTAAGCTCACGGGCCAGACTTACATTCAAGGAAAGAGGAGTATTCAGTACGTAAGGACTAGGAGTCAGGGATCACTGGGGGTCAATTTAGGGTCCCTCATCCACAATAATGAAAAAGGTCTGCATTACTTTTCTATTGCTGCGTAAAAAAAATGACCCCAAATTAGCAATTTAAAACCCACATTATCTCACATTTTCTGTGGGTCAGGAATTTGTCATGGCATTACTGGGTTCTTTGATCAGGGGTTTATATGACAGAAATCTAGGTATCCTGGGGGCTAAATCTCATCTGAGGCTAATGATCCACTTACAGGTTTACTTAGGACCTTGACAAGATTTAATTCCCTGAGGTTGTAGGAATGAGGTCAAAGTTTTATTTGAGTTATTATTACTTCCAGCAAAACTAGTTTTGTGTTATAATTTTCCATTTCTAATATGTAAATCTGGATGAATTAAATAAATTACAAAAAGTGCCAAAAGTATATGAAGTTAGTATTTTTTAAATATAGGAGTTAACCTTCTAAATAAACTTTTATAAACATTATAATATTGTAATGAAATATTTTTGTTGTCAAAATTTTGAAATATTTTGTTAGTTATTCAGATAAAATTATGCTTTGAAACAGTGAGCCAATGACTCTAGAAACAGTAATTTCAATAAATATGCTTTCTTAAAGGATCTCCAAATGCACACATTAGGACATATCTCAAATTGAAATGAGCATTTCAAAATTAAGCAATTGTATGTTACTTGCCCTGCTCGTCTGGGATGATCCTGGGCTGCCAATTAAAGATTTCCTTTTTTCACTTGACAAATGCTCTTCTAAAGTGTAAGTTCTTGCTTGAGTGAATCCACCTTTTTGTTTTCTTTCAAGTGTCACATTCTCTTCTACCTTCTACTTCCTCTTTTATGAAGAAACACATCGTTTATCTCTTTTTATCAAGGCTGAAGAATGGATCTCCATCACTAGGGTTAAAGAAAATCAGGATTGGGGTGCCTGGGCGGTTCAGTCATTTAAGTGTTCGACTCTTGATTTCCGTTCAGGTTATGAGCTCAGGGTCGGTCGTGAGGTCATGAGATTGAGCCCGGCATAAGGCTTTGTGCTCAGCATGGAGTCTGCTTGTCCCTCTCCCTCTGCTCCTCCCCCTGTTCTCTCTCTCTCTCTCTTTCTCAGATAAATAAATAAAATCTTAAAAAAAAAAAAAAAGAAGAAAATAGGATTGATGCTCATCTTCACAGTCACAATCTACATTTCTCAGTGGGATTTTATGACATCATTGATTCAGTTGCAGAACACTTTTGACAAAGTTAGCTTTAGAATCAGTTGTCTTCTCTTGACCCAAAGGGCCCCCGTAGTTCTGATTTGCATAAATCTGTTTTTGTTTTTTCATTCTTTGTAGAGTCTATTGTTACCAAGATTTGAAAGCAAAACAACATGCTAATCATTTTACAGAAACAGCAACAACAACAAAGTGTTTACATTTGGCTAGAATAATTTTGGAGTGCTTCTAATATGTTCAAGACTGTGAGAAATAACAAAAGTACACCCCTTTAAACCTGATATTACCCTCTGTTAAAGTTATTCCTGGAGAAAAGATACATAGTTTTGGTACTTTTGAATTTAAAAAATGCACCTCTAAATTTGAAGGAGTTCCAGAATGAGGACTACAGACGGGAACTGTCAAATTAAAGTGAAGAAAAAGTTGGGTATGCCATGGCATTGGGATCTGTGACTTGGATACAATATAGCTTATGCTGTGTAGTCCATTTTTGATTTAAGTTTTTTTTGAAACTTTAAGAATCAGTAGGTTGAGGGACACCTGGGGGTTAAGGCCTCTGCCTTCGGCTTGGGTCATGATCCCGGGGTCCTGGGATTGAGCCCCGCATCAGGCTCTATGCTCACCAGGGAGCCTGCTTCACCCTCTCTCTCTGCCTGCCTCTCTTCCTACTTGTGATCTCTGTCCGTCAAATAAATAAATAAAATCTTAAAAAAAAAAAAAAAGAATCAGTTAGGTTGAAAGTAACAGAAAAATAAAAGAAGATTGAATAGAACAAATGCCTTGAACTATAAATGTCATAGAATTAATTTACTTTTTCATCAGTGAAGATTAATCAGAACCAAGTTACATCACTATCAATAAGTAACCATGTGGGATATGTATTAGCTGTATCAGAATGTGATATCTACCTTATCCTATCTGATGCCCAGCCTTCCACTCATCCTATAAATCTGCACTTGCATGCACACACACACACACACCCCCCCACATATAACTCCAGAGTGGTTGACAATATTAAGTTGAATGAGATCAACTGAGGTACCAAAAGGAATTCAGAAGTTACTGAGGAATTAGGGCCTTGGGTGGGAAATACAGAATGAAGGAGATGGAAAATAATTCAGAAATGTATAGCTTTATATGGACTCTTTTAAGCAACTTCTGGTGTATATATAACATTTATATATATCAGTATATATTATATAACAATATAATCAGAATTATATTCTACTTTTTTTGGTATTTATTTAAGCATTATACACATACTTCTCTTGAAAAATTATTCAAGAAAATGTATTTATTATAGTTAACCATTGCTTCCTCCTAGAATGAGAACCCTAGTTTCCAGAGTTCTTCTATTCTCTCTCTCATCAGTACTTTTGTCAGATGTGGGACTAAAGACTAGAACAAAAAATACAATGTTATTAGGTGTTATTAATACTTTTAAAATATAGGCTCAGTGATAAAAGTGGTTTTAATTTTTGGCCACACTATTTAATTACCTGTGCATTTTATCAGTCTAGTTCCAATATTTGTTATTGTAAATAGATGAAAATTAACTGCATAGAAACAGTTCTATTTGATATATATAGTAACTGCATATGTGTTCACTTCTTCAGACCATACATGTTCTTTTATAATTTTTGCTCTTGGTTCATTTGCTTCTGAGGATAGAATCATATATATGTATATATATATATATATATATATATATATATATATATATTTTTTTTTTTTTTTTTTAAGGTCATTCTTTACTCCAGGTCTCAAGGAAATTCACTGCAAATGGTCTGTCTTACATGGCAAACCTGTCACAGAGAACTATGACATTTAGTTTACAAAAGGGCACAAAGGAAGAAAGAGAAGGAAAAAAATTAAAGTTTTAATGTTTTTTGGTTTTGCTCTCATACAAACTTCTCAATGTTTCACTCTCCCTACATCTTTATATTAATTTTCCTATATAATTTAACCATAAACATTTATTATAAATAGTTTTCTCCTCAGAGTAAATAGAGGTTATCCATTCACTCAACTTGGATTTTCTGGTCAATTATCTTCTTTTCACCACTGAAATGAACAAACCCAGAAGAAAGGACTTAACTGAATGGCTTTTTATATTTTATAGTTGTATACATTTTAAACATATTGATAGTTAATGTTTATATGTTTATAGTTATAGTTTAAGCTTATAGTTATAGGTTTACAAACACATAATTTTCTTTATTGTTACATGCCTTTTAATAATTATTTATCTAATAATTTTAGTTTTTGTAATTGTATGTATATAAAGTTATAATTTTATAATTTAATTTTAAAACATATTTTTGTTATAATATAGTTTAAATTTTTAATAACTTAATTGTAAAATATAATGCTTTGTTTTTTGTTTTTGTTTTTGTTATTAAATTACAGTTAATGCACAGTGTTATATTAGTTTCAGGTGTTTAATATAATGATTCAAAAATTCTATACATTTCTTCTCATTGCTCCTTAAAATAAGAGTACTCTTAATCCCCTTTATCTGTTTCACCCATCACCCCACCAACTTCCTCTGTGGCAACCACCAGCCTAGAATATAATGCTTCCAGGGGCACGTGGATGGCTCATTTTGTTAAGTGTCTGCCTTTGGCTCAGGTTATGATCTCAGGGTCCTGGGACAGAGTCCAACCTTGTTGGGCTCCCTGCTAAGTGGGGAGTCTGCTTCTTCCTCTAATCCTGTCCCCTGCTCATACTCTGTCTCTGTCTCTCTCAAATAAATAAAATCTTAAAAAAAAAAAGCCTTAAAAATTGGAATATTTACATTCACTGGAAGAGACAACCACATTCAAAATAGAAAAAAAGCAACAAAGAATGGCATGTTTTGGACATGTTTTTGCATATATGCATTGTATTGTGGCTGTCTCAGTATTTATATGCAGGTAAAAATCTATTTGACTGTTGCTGTCGACCATACCACTTTGATCTCCTTTTTTATTTCCTTGGATATTTTGTAGTTGCTAAACTCACTCATCAACACAAGTCTTCGTAACATTTGGCACTTTCTATTTTGTCACTGTCTCTCTGCGACAAACCTAGGATGTTAATATATCTTAGTATGTAAATCCAAAACATTTAGACAAAAAAAGAAAAGAAAAAAGATTAAAAAAAAATGAAGGAAAGCAAAGCAAAGTTAAAGTAAGAAAAATCCATCCAATGAAATTTTTGTTGAGGCCAAGATATGGAAATACCAAAGATAGCTTTAGACGGTTGCTTTGTTCTTATTTCTCCTCATCCAATTCTTTTGGGAAGTTTGATGCTTTTCCACTAAATACTAGACATATTATTTTTTCATAAATTTTTCTTTTGCTTTTTCAAATTCTATACCCTTTATTTTTACACCTAACATCATGTAAAGCCCTCAGGTTTTCTCTTAATGATGATACTCTCTCACTCTATCCATGTCCATTACTAATCCTTATTCTATAACCCAAACTAGTGAAGTTGTTAGAACACAAACTTCCTTTGCTGGCCTCCATACCCCTCCAAAATAAGTTTTGTTCTGTACCACTCCAAGACATTGAATGGATCACCTATTTCCCCTCAGCTTTAAAGCTATCATGAGGAGTTTGTGTTGTAGAAAACAATTTTTACGTTTTTTTTTAATAAATGCCTGATTTCTTAAATTTGATCCACAAATAAGGGTATCTAAAATATGGAAATACTTAACACAAAATTGAGGGGAAATCTGCCTTTAAAAGTATACCCACAAGATCCAGCAATTCCATTCCTAGGTATATACCCCCTCCCAAATTGAAAACAGGTAAAATATTCATACCTGGATGTTTATAGCTGCACCATTCACAAGAGCCTAAAGGTAGAAACAACCCAAGTGTCTGTCCAACAATGGATGAACGGATGAAATGTGGTATATACATACAGTGGAATATTATTCAGGCATAAAAAGAAAATACTGGTACGTGCTATCAGATGGCAAAACCTTGAAAGCATTATGCTAAGTGTAATAAATCAGACATAAAAGAATAACTATGTGATTCCATTTATATGAAATATCCAAAAGACTTGAATTCATAGAAAAGAAAACAGATTTGTGGTTGCCCAGGGCTCGGAGGAATAGGGACCAAGTGGCTGCTTAATGAATATAAGGGTAATAAAAATGTTTTGGAATTTGATATAAATGGTGGCTTCCCAACAATATCAATGTACTAACATGCCACTGAATTGTACACTTTAAAATGGTTAATTCTCTCTAAAATAAATGAGTGAATGAATGAATGAATATTAAAAAATAAAATAAGATGTTTATTTTAATTTCACTTTATTTTTTTTAAAGGGGGAAAGATACTTCTGCACACATGTTTGGGGCAAACATTTTTAAAGAGATAAAAGATAAATATAATAATAATATCCTCTGGAATCTTCATTTTAGTAGTGCTTTTAATTTGTCTTTAACAATACTTTGTACTTTCCTTCATTCCATTTCTTTTTTCCCCCTCATCTGATTTCAGTGTTGAAGATACAAAAAGAATGTAATAGCCCTCAGTTCCTTCAGGTTATGTTTTATTGGTTAATTAATACCTGATTTAAGTGGTTGAAGATATTTGAGTGTGCCTGAGTTGTGTGTTAATGGAGTACTAAAACATTCCCTGTCATGTCTTAATTCCCCCAAACAGTCACACTGAATAAGTGAGAAGTGATTAAAACTTAAATGTCTTACCACCAAAGTACTTACTAACTTGGTCAGGTATGATTAAATGATTAATCATTTGTTCACTGGCAGTCATAAATCTTTCTTCATTCTGGTGTTACATATTACAATTTTTCCGGGTCATTTAGGTTATAGACTATTTTCTTGTTCCTCTAGATTTTATGTGCTCTGTTCTTTCTTTTTAAAGCATTATCAAACATAGGGAAGAAACATATGGTCAACCAGTTATGTTATAAAAGTACTTGAATATTGGGTGAAAATATTCACATAGTGGGGATTTAGAGCAGTTCTCTCATATAGCCTATAAAGAAGAATACCGATGTTACAAGAATATAAAATATAAAATCCATATGTGAAATAAATCCAGTGCCTGTCTGGGTTTTACTTTTATATCAAAAATTTAGAAAAGCTTTGGGCATTTCTTACTCAAATTATCCATGGTTTTATGTTTCTATGAAAGTAAAGTGTTTCATAAAATATATGCCTATTAATACCTCATAATGAATTCAGCTAGTAGTCGTACTATAAAGTCCTTGAGGTCAGCAAAGAATCATTGTATAATGAAAACACTTCTTTGTACTCTATTTATTCCAGACAAAATTTGGGACACTTAGCAAACTGCTTTACCTTACCAAGCCCCCAAATTTCCTTATCTGTGAAATAAGCGTATTATATAATTCCAGATCGTTGTCACAGTTACACAAATTCATATATAAAAAGTGTTTTCTGTATTGCCCAGTTCTGCATCCACTTCTCCACCCCACCTAATGAATTCCACTGTTCATTCTTTAAGGTCCAATTTAAATATAATCACATTTCAGGGTAAAGATGAATAGATGGATATAAAAAACACAGGATGACCCTAATCAATCTATAAATTTAATTCAGTTTCAGTAAAAATCCAGGTTTTTGGACCCTGATGATGTTTGTAAATTTCATGTAGGAGAATAAATGATGTGTGAATGTCTCAGGTTCTGTTCTCAGACCTATTATCTTTTTCATCCAATTTGAGTTCCTAGATTATTTCACCCACTATTAAAGTTTTAAATGCCTCTATATTTCTATGACTACTTCTACTGTTCCCACAACTCTTACCTCCAACTGACCGTTTGGTTTCCCAATGTGGTTATCTAATGGGCATCCCAAAGTTAAGGCTAATCTGTTCCAAGTTGAAATCTTGACTCCTGTTCATCTCATTGAGATAAAAAACCTAAGAATCATTTTTTATTTCTCTATTACTTTTTATAATTTTTACTGAAACATTGGCAAATCCTATTGCCTACCTTCCAAATACATCAGGAGTCTGACCAATTCTCACCAACCACCCTATCACCATGGCATCCCAACCTACTATGATGAAATTTCAATAGACCCCCTGGCTTATCTTCCAGCTTCCTCTTTTGCCTTTCTATGGTCTATTCATCACATAGTAGCCAGAATGAACTTCTTAATACTTGAGTCAGAGCATGCAGTTTATATATTAAAATTCTACATGGCTTCTCATTGCTCTTAAACAGCAAAGTTTCTAAAAAACCAAATAGCCCCTTGCTGATTCTTGATATTTTTTCTCTTCCTAGATTGCTACACCCAGCCAAAGTGGGCATCATACGGTTATTCTTCAAACACTGTCTGATACTTCTGCCCTAGGGCCTTTGTACACATTTTTTCCTTTGCTCAGAAAGATCTTCCTCCAGATACTCTCAAGGCTCCCTCCTTCATTATTTTCATATCTCTGTTTAAATGTTCCATCTTTTAAGAGGAATTCTCTGACCATCTTTTCTAAAATAGTACACTTGTCTTTCTTTGTGGTGGTTAATTTTATGTGTCAATTTGGCTACAATGTAGTGTTCATTTGTTCCATTAAACACTAGTCTAGATTTGCTGTGAAGATCTTTTTCAGATATGATTAACCATTAAATCAGTGGACTTTGAGTAAAGCAGATTACCTTCCCTCCTATGGGAGGGCCTCATCTAATCAGTCAAAAGTCTTAAGAGAAAAACCTGGGTTCCCTCAAAGGGGAAGGAGTTCTTTGACTACCTTCCAACTTAAGACTCTGATATCAATGCCTACAAGAATTCCCAGCCTGTTGGCCTTCCTTGCAGATGATTCTTACTTGCCAACCCCTACAGTCATTTGAGCCAATTCCTTAAATAAATCACAGGTTTCTCTCTCTCTCTCTCTCTCTCTCTCTCTCACTGTGTGTGTGTGTGTGTGTGTGTGTGTGTGTGAGAGAGAGAGAGAGAGAGAGAGAGAGAGAGACTGTCTGTCTTTGTTACTGGTTCTGTTTCTCTGGAGAACTCTGATTGATACACCCTTTGTTTACTTACATATTGTCTAGCTCCTCTATTTGAAGATAAACTCAAGAAGGAAGAAGTTTTCAGTATTTTATTCATAACTGTGAATATAAATTTGAAAAAGCCTTGGTGCATATTTGCCAAATATATTGTTAATGAATCAATGACTAAGCATAAGAGTTTAGAAATATTATAATTATTTAGAATGAACATTTTTTCTACCAGACATTAAAATTAATTTATGGGAAATGGTAATATTTCCTTTCTTTATTATAGCTAAATAATATCTCATTATATATACTCATATGAATATCTACAACACATTTTCTTTATCCTGCCATTTGTAACAACATGGATGATACGGGAGCAGGTTATGCTAAGTGAAAAAGGCCAGACAGAGAAATTCAAATACTGAATGACCTCAATTTTATGTGAACTCTAAAGTAAATAAATAAAATTGAACGCAGAAACCGAGAGTACAATAGTGGTTTCCAAGACCTGGGGAATGAAGGAAATAGGGGAGATGTTGGTCAAAGGGTACATACATTCCATTATAAGATGAATGGTTCTGAGAATCTAGTGTACAGCATGTTGATTATAGTTAATAATATTTTATTGTATATCTGAAATTTGCTAAGAGAGTAAATCTTAAATGTTCTCACCACAGAAAAAGAATGGTAACTATGTGGGGTAATGGAAGTATTAATTGATTGTGGCACCTCATCTCACAATATATACATATGTCAAATCATCATATTGTATATTTTAACTGCATAACAGTGTTGTCAGTTATATCTCAATAAAACTGGAAAAATAACTAATAAAAATAAATTATTAATAAAGAAGATAACACTTGTAATCAAGCATACATCTGTTTCCCATTAAATGCTAGTACCTTTAGGAATTAAAAAGATTGTATCGTTTCTGTGAATGGCACTTTTATTCACCCCATTGAATTCTACTTACCCAGTTTAACTTTCTGACATTCAAAGATCTACCTAGGTTTTACTTCTGACCATCACCTGGAATTCCAAAGTGAATCACCTCCTCGTCCTTATTGGACAGCTGATAGTTAGTATCTGGGCTACCAAAGCAAGCACATGGAAGGCTGATGTCACAAAAGCCACACAATCCTTTATTGTCATTGCCCTCAATTTCCTTCCATATAAGGCTCTGTGAGTAATGCCTTTTACTGAAAAGTAGGAAAATTTATGGTATAGGAGAAAAAAAACACTTAAATAGGTATGCTAAGTATGCCTGTTCTTAGAGTCTAAAGAAAATGGGAGAAGAAAAGAGATCTCCTTCATAGGAATCCCATTCTTGACAGCTCTCAGTGCTAAGTTTCCTTCTCAAGCCTGATGTCCAGTCCTTTACCTCTTCATTGGCTGAAAAATGCACTCCACCTTCTACTTCTAATCACTCTGCCTCCTACTCATATATTTCTTGACTCTCAGCAGTACATTTCTCAAGGCCTAAATTACTCATTTTTTAAAAAAATCATTACAGAAAAGACATCAGCTATAGGTTTTGAACATCACAATCAGTCTCCTTTGAGATCTCTTCACCAGTTTGAAATGGATATGTACCTTGCTCATTCTTCCTGCATCCTTATGGGTAACTCTTAGGGTAACTATTGGGGTAACTTGTGGGTAACTATTAGTCCAAAGGTGAAAGGGGCCAGAATTAACAAATGTTTGTGTACAAGCACACTTGCCCATCAGCAGTCCTTTCAAAGAGTATATATTCAAACAATTTCCTAAAATCAACATCATCCAAAAATCCACCCCCCCAGATCCACAACGAAGACAGAATTTTTAATTACTTTGTAGACTCTGAATTCTTTTTTACTGTGGAGCTCAGCCCAGTCCGAGTGTCTACTGATCTATAAATAAACAAGACCTTTTGCTAAACCTTATAAAAAACAGAGATAGAATATTCTTACCTACTCAAAGACCTGGCTAAAAGTTTGGAAACTTTCAGTATAGAAGTGAGAGTCAAACACTCCTGCACTGGGGGGAAAAATCATCTAAACACTAGACTGGGGGACAGAACAGGAAACATGGTTAATTTTGGAGAAAAATATGGAAGACACTATATGGCTATGTAAGGATAACTGTAAGGATCCAATTACCTCAGAGCCAACAGGAGTGACCCTGTAAAACAAAATCAGCACCAAGGTTCCTGCTTTCCTATAAAGTGTAAATTCCTGCACGGAAGAGGCAGATGGGGGGACTGCATTAATTTTGTTCTTCACAAAGAGAGTCACATTAATTTTGAGTGAGAGAGTGACAGCTCTGGAAAGCTCTGTGCGTGATTCAAAAATCTTGAGATCAAAGGTAATTTTTTTCCCAAAAGGTAATTTTTATTTTTATTAAAGTCAGTTCTAGAAGATAAAGTTGAGAATTGGATATCTTTGTATGGAGATTTTATGATTCAAAATTTTCTTAATTTTGAACAAGGAAATAATAAAAATAGTATGAATTCTTAATAAAATGGTAGCAATCCAGAATAGTTTTTCATAAAAGAAATACTGTTTTTTAGGGGCTCTAAGTCATCCCCTGACTTGTACTATAAACAGCAGCTTCCAGGTTGAGTCATGACTCTAGCAGGCCTGGCTGGACACCACAGGGAGGGTTGGGACACATATTTGTCATAAGACTCATAACTTATCCTGCAAAATTTCAGAATGAGTGTTAAAAATAAAAGCTATTATTGCACCTATATGTAAATTGTTCACTCTAGTTTTATGTACCAGAATCATTTAGTTCTTATTTTAAACTAGATTTTATCAATTTGAAAAGTAAGTTTAATTTGGACAGAATTGTGAACTATTTCTCTTAAAGTTCTGTTAAAGTTTTGGGGACATGACTTGATTTTCTTTACATTTTATAGAAATATGTCAACTGTTAGTCTTTTTAAGGGTGAATCAGACTCTCCTACATATAATAATTGAACTAAAATATTTCAATACTGATAAATTTCAGAACATTATCCCAGTCTGCTACTGCAGAAAATAAAAGAGATAGAATCAAAGTCAAAGAGGGCCCCAACACAAGAGAATTTATTAATACCATACTACATTTCTGACACGTCTAACCATTCATTCATTCTTCTACTCAACAGATAGTGTTAAGTGTCCAGTATGTGCCAGGCACTGTTCTTGGCACATGGGATAGTTGTGGACAATACAGCCCTGAAGTTAAGTCTGTGACAATCTTTTAATTTTGAATCAAGTCACTTAGCTGATAAATGACAGAGCTAGACATTCAACCCACCCAAGTCTCTCTAGAATTCAGAACCTATATATTTTTTTCTTCATCCTAAACTATATTTCCTCTTAATGAGTGGAAAATATTTAATTATGAAATCTCAAATATATGTTTTAAATGTAGGGCTATAATTTTTCCAATGTTTTATGTCTGTAGGGCATTAAAGAGGAGCTATGTATATTTAGGGGATAGATATGGCTTATGTCTATCCTATGTGTCCCCAGTTTTTGACACAGTAATTTTTATAACCGTAGAAATGTCTTCCGAGTGATACACACTGTTTAACTTGTTGTGGCTTTTATCTTTCATAACCACAAAGAAGAGGATGTTATTTTTATAGTTTCTGGAAGGGACTAGAAATGAAATTTCCACTATTGTGGAATTAATTAAAAGTTAGCCTTCAAAATGAATCATTTTGCCACTGAGAACACTTTTAAAATATATTCTCATAATCTTCACTATAATTCAGAGTAAGTATTTGAACATTTACAATAATAAATACAGGGTTTCTTAAAAGCATACATTATACAGTAATAATTTAAAAATGTTCATGACATGTTTTATCATGATGAAATATATAATATATCAGGCTTTATGAGGACAATGCAGAGAGACAGCCCAGAATCATGAAGGTGGAAGTGACAATGATTTCCTTCTACCTTAATAGCTTTAATTGCAGGATACAATAGAATATAGCTGCTCCTCTCTTCAAAGTCCAATTTCATTGTCTGTCTATAAACTGTCAACACCATCTCTGCTGTTTGACTGTTATGTCACCCAACCCTGTTCCACCTGAACAAATTTGTGGCAATCTGCACCAAATGCTCCTTTTCCTCTGCTCTGAAGTGTAAATTCCTTGTGCATTACTGAAGTAGGAGGAGTTTTAGCTTTACTGGTATAAGCTTATTTACTGTGATAAATGTAATAAGTAAATATAAATAAAATAAAAGCTAACACTTAGAATTGACATTTTACTTAGGGAAAAAATCAGATATGCTTTATATATTTTAAAAATGTAAGTGTTATGATGTTTGAGTAAGACAAGAAATTCCATGTGTAGATAACTAAAAAGAGAAACAGAGCATTTTTTGGAAAGGTAAAGAGAAGTTCTAAACAATGACAACAAAGTGAATTAAACCAACCAATGAAAAATGGCAAACTTGGCCATAGATGATTGAGCACAGTATATTCTCTAACAGTTTCCCTAAAAATGTTAGCTTTCAAATAATTCACTTAATACATCTAGCTTTTGTTACTTTTTTTCTTTTCCTGTTCAAATGCATCATGAGAATCATTAATGTCAATAACCGAAGTTAAGCTATAATTTATGTTTCTCCCACAAAATGAATGATCATGATTTGCCATGATGTATAAGCAGAACATTTCTTATATCATTCTTTCTCTTCGTCTGATAATTTGGCAAATGTCAGTGATTTAAATTATGGATAGAATAGTAAGTAATGAAAATATGCATAGCATAAATATTTTGCATTAGGTGTTTTGCTACTGAGGACACTTTATAAGTATCTGTAAAACAATATTTGATAGTGCTTACGGTGTTTGCTATATAATTGAGCACTTGCATGAGTACACTAGTTCTTTGGCAGAAAAATAAACTGTGACTTGATAAGAGATGTAAACAAGAATTAGTTTAAAATGTGAGAGACAGAAAATGATGCAGAAAGGAATGGCTACCACCTAATGATCAAAGACCTATGAGACCCATTAGCCCAATCCACTCTAATTTAAAAGTGACAGTTCTAGAAGATTGAAATCTGGTAGCCGTAATTTATCATCACTTCTGATTATTTCCTTCACTAAATGTTCATCAATAAGTTTAGAACATACTGTTTAAATTGTGAAATTTTGTTAGTGCAGGCCTAGCTACTAACATGGCTATTGATGATAGCCTTTATTTTAGGGTACCAGGAGTAGTATTGTTTCATGTTTCATCATTAACCTGAGAGATGGAAAACCACACATTATTATGTTTGCAGCTGACACTGAGTTTTATCTTTGTATGTGGCAAATGGAAAGGGATGGGGAAATAGGATAAATAATGACTCAGGAGTAGGGAAAGAGGAAATTGGAGAAAAGAATCAGGTTTGGAAAATAGTGTGATGAAAGATTTGAGAATTAGTTTTGGTAAATGTAATCAATGATCTTTTCCTAGATTATAACTAACTAACTCAAACAATCTGATGTTTGAATCAATTAAACAGAGCACAACCGGTGATTTGGTCTTTTGGCACAATGCGGCACATGTGAGTTAGATTTTTTGGAAGAACAAGACAAAAATAATCTGCTCTTTCCTCAACAAGAAGTTCCAGGATCCATGGCCTTTCTAACCACTATCTCTGCTTAGCAATACATAACTTTTATGAGGCTCTTAAAGATAGTTCAACATTTTTCACTACAGAAGTTTTGTATTTTTTTTTAAGATTTTATTTATTTATTTGACAGACAGAGATCACAAGTAGGCAGAGAGGCTGGCAGAAAGAGAGGTGGAAGTAGGCTCCGTGCTGAGCAGAGAGCCTGATGTGGGGCTCAATCCCAGGACTCTGGGATCATGACCTGAGCCGAAGGCAGAGGCTTTAACCCACTGAGCCATCCAGGTGCCCCACTACAGAAGTTTTTGAATATCACATTAAAAGGTTGTTAGTATGTGTTGTGGAATGAATTGTGTCTTCTAAAAGGATATGTTGAAGTCTTAACCCCGATACCTGTAAATGCGACCTTCTTCGGAAATAGGGTCTTTGAGGATGTAATCCAGTTAACAAGAGATCATACAGGGGTAGAGTAGACACTAAATCCAATATAGCTGCTGTCCTTATAAGAAGAGTAGAAGAAATCAAATAGAGAAATGAAGAAAAGACCATGTGATGACAGGAGAGAGAGATTGGAGTCGTGTATCTACAAGCTAAACACTAAAGATTGCCAGCAACCACCAGAAACTAGGAGGAAGCAAGGAAAGACCCTTCCCTAGAGGCTTCAGAAAAAACATGGCCCTGTCAAGACCTTGAGTTCATAGTTCTACCCTCCGCTCCTTATGGTACTTTTGTTACGACAGCCTTAGGAATCAATTCAGTATGTCATCCATAAGAGAAAGACCTAAGAAAATGCTTTCTGCCCCGTCGATGTAAGTGAAAAGTTATACTTTTTATATTATATATTTGTAGGTGACCTGTGGGTTATTTAAGTCACAGAGACCGAAATTCCCTTTTGAAAAGCATTGAGGAAGACCCTGCAATAGGCTACATGGACATAGTGACTTGTGTGTATGTGAGCACATCCTTTCCTTACTGGCATCCCTGCCATCTTGCTAAAACTTAGTTCTGCTGGTATCTCTGTGTAGCTCAGCAGCCCCTGCTGACTTCCTTTTGCTTACAAAGAGTACTTCCATTCTTCACAGATGCCTGTTCCCGATCTAACTTCTTTCTAGTATTCTAGTCTCATGTTGTGCTTTGCCCGAGTAGCATCTGTGTGCAGCTACCCTAGATTATGTAATTCTTCAACAGATCCTATACTTCTTCTGTTTCTGGATTTTAATTAATGCTCTTTCTTCTCTTCTCTAGCAACCAAAACCCTATCCTAGTCATTCAACGTCTAACTCAAAAGGAGTTTTCCCTCAAGAAGACTTCCCCAGTCCTCATCACTGTATTTTTTCTTCCATCCCTATTCCCATCATGCTTTGTACCTCCATTAAAACATTTAATAAAATATTCTTGATTTATAGTTATTCTATGCATGCCTTTTACTGTAATTTTTAAAGGTAAGATGGGCTTTATGATATTATTTTACAAACCCTAAATTAAAAAACACTGGCTATCTGAAAACAGTTTAACATGGAAAAATGTTATTTGTTCCACAAAAGGCTTGAGAAATGGAGCAGCATGCATCCCTGTACAAGAAGTTATGATCAGTGGTTAATAAACATGTGAATGAATAAATAATTGAAAGAGGAATTTATGTAAAACTGAATGCATAGGTTCTTTGTAATATTATCTAAAAGTAGGGATTTGGCTGATTTGTTTTAATTTTTGGTAATCTTGGTCAAGATTGTCCTAGTAAAATTTATGATATTAAGGTTTATAAACTTTTAAAAAGATACGAACTTCACATTTGAGTCTTTGGTATCAGGGAAATATTAATGACAATTTTTAACAAATAATGTAGATTATTTGTTTGAGATGAAACTTTGGGTTGTATGTTTCCATTACTTTTACTGATTAATAAATTAACAAATGACAACAAACAACATAAAAAAATTGTGAGAAGTGCATCAAGTAGTGGTAAGTGTTTTATATGAGAAGAGAGAATTATTTTCATAGAAATAGAATTTCATGTCAAGTCCCATGAAGATTATTTGTTTTAAATGTCTGGGAAATCTAAATACAAATAGTACAATGAGTGTGTTGTTCATAAAATTGGTTTTGATTTTGTTATTTTAAAAGATTGGCCTAGCTATATAACTATTGCTACTTTACTAAATATGAGTTCATATGAGTTCTTTGTAAGGAAAAAAAAACCACATTTATTAATAAAATAATATATTAATTGATTTTCAAAGAAGAGTCCAGTGTTGGGAGACAAAAAATGTTAAATCTAATACTTGCAAGAACTGAAAGCAGATGTGCCCTTTATGGAGAATTTCTTTTCATTCTATTAGAATGGAATCTTCTTTTTTATGGACCCAGCCATAAAAGAGCATAGTAATAATAATAGCAACTAACACTTAAATAGCACTAATACACGTCAGGCACTATTTTAAGTGTTTTGCACACATTAATGTATGTAATCCTCACAGTGACCCTATAAGACAAGTTCTGTTATTACTTATATTTCATAAAAGGAGAAAGTTACTTACTTAGTAGTATAGTAACTCACCAAGGTCACATACCTAGTATGTGGTAGAAACAGATTTTGAGCATGGGTCTCCAATGCATTCCCTAAACCATTCTCCAGAGCTCTTTGGTTTTAGAAGGGCAACTCCCTAATCTCTCCCTTTCATAGGAATTCAAAGTTGTGGCCACGTATATGTTTTAATCCTTCAATAGCACATAGCTTTCCAAAAGGAACAATTTACAAATGGTTGTATAGTGGACACTCCCTGTCTGTCTTTTTCTTCATGCATGTATATATGTTTCACTTAATAGGATAACATTAGAAATAAAGGTCATGTTATTATGTAGCCATAGTAGGGCGCCAAAACTTCTACACATTTTAAAGAAATGTGTGAGTTTTAGTTAATCAAGGTAAAGTGCATACATTTGCTCACAAACTTGTCATTGTCAGTTTTGGTTACTTCTAATTCTCTTAAGATCTTGAACATGTTACCTCTAAGATGCTCATTTTTAATATTGCTCTAAATGTGCTAGTGTGACAATAAATTATAATGAAACTAATTGGAACTAGATCCAAATCCAAATCTATCATTAATTATTTATGTGAACATTGGTAATTTTCTTTCCTTAATTGAGGTTTTCTTATTTGTAAAATAGAGATATATATCTATTTTGGAGCTATTCTGAAAAACATTAAAAATAAATACATAATACATTTCCTGAAACAATCTGGAGCTATTCAAAATCCTATTATTATTTCTCCTTTCCTCATTTGGATGACAAGGGAAATTTGTCTGCTTTACTAATGAAAAATTGTTGAGAAATTTAAGAAACATCAGCTGATAAGTGAAATATGCCTATCTGTGCTTTAAAAATATTTGAATGATCATTAATCTATTTATTTAATTTTAAAAAGTGGGTGTGGGCAGATGTGAAAATGAACAAGCTTTAGTTTTTCTATTAAAGGTCCATTTTGAAGTCATATACAATGCCCACATAGTGAATTGGATTTTTGTTTTATTTTGTGTCTGCCTCTAATGAGATTAATATTAGAAAGTCACCTTTGTTATCCTTAGAGGAAAAGTTGCCTTTGTAGACTAAGGGTAGGTTTTCTTGAAAAAGAGAGGGTAGCCTGAAATATCATCCTAGGGTTCCTGGTAGAACAGGAATGGTAGAACATTCAGTGGTAGATAGCTCTTCTTTCTGAGAAAAGAGGTTCAGTCATATCCATTCTGTTTCAAGGATTTGCAGAAAAATTTTACCTGTCCCCTGATGTAGGGGAACCAGGGGAAAAGAAAGAGGCAGAGATTCAGTGGACACCAGACCTGGTTCTAGCAGCACTCCAAGGTGGCAGCTTGACTTTGGATGATTGCTATGGGTCTCAAATAAATATTATTATGCAGTCCCAGCATTCCAAGCAAAAGGATGACCTTGGCCAAGAAAAGAGCTCATCCTTATTCAATGGGAGATAGAGCATGCTCTCATAGCACCGGAAGGAAGAATTCGCAATGGATAGAAAATAGAACAAGTAACATTCAGCCTAACAATTGCTGCTGGGGGCAATGGAATGCACAGTTTGTGTTTGTTTGTTTGTTTGTTTGTTTGTTTATTATTCTAGCAAAGCCCAAGTAACTATTTGTCATAAATACCTGTGTGTGGATTTCAGAATTCATGTTCAGCAAATATTCATTTAGTGTTTAATAACGTGCTAACCCTTGTTCTATGTTTGAAGATTAAAGACACAAAGCAAAATGTTGTATCATGAATAGTATGATATAGGAGAATAAGAAAACCAATAAACATAGAGATCTATAACATAGTTTAAATTAGGGATAATGCTACAAGGAAAAATAAAGCCTGACAAATGAGTTGAGAGTGATGGTACTACCACTTTAGAAAGGATGATCATGGAAGGTCCCTGACAGTCTGACCAGTAACTAGGAGTAGATCATAAATCCTTGGAAGATATCATAAGGACTATGATGCCAAGAGAGACTGAAAGCACATGATGGGAGTCTTCAACTTCTCTTTGAACTCTGTACAACTCTTGTATTTTCCATCCCCAAACTGTGTTCCTCAAAATGAAGTACAAACATTCAAGTTATGAATTATTTAAAATAGGAAAACTAGAGTAATTAAATATAGATCAAATATCTGAATATAATTATATATGTCATGAAGCAAATTTGATTAATTATTTAATTTCATCTTTATAGCTCTCATTGACTTTTAATATATATATATTTTTAATTTGCAAAATTTCAAAATGTAAAAAAGAAAAAAAATGTAGAGATTAGTGTAAAGAACTCCATGTATCCATTACTCAGCTTAAGTAACTATCAGACTATGCAAATCTTATTTTACCTGTAACCCTACCTACCATACCTCTAATCTCAGGTAATGTTGAAACAATTTCTAGACGTCATGCCATTTCATTCTTAAAAATTTCAGAATATAAGAACTTTGTGAAACATAGTCATAATATCATTAAGACTCCTAAAAGTATTTACAACCATTTCTTAATGTCATGAAATCCTAATGTTCAAATTTCTCTAAGTGTTTCATAAATGTTTCATTAGAATTGATTTATTTGAATCTGTATTTAAGGTTTACTCATCATATTCTTTTGATATTTCACTTTTTGTAAAAATCTATCAGTCACCCCTCCCTTTTTGTAAATATTGCTGTTTATTTGTTCACAAAATTGTCTTACTTGTCTTGTTATTCCCCACACACTAGGTTTTGATCATTTCATCCTCATGTATAATTTAACATGTTTCTTTGTTTCCTATATTTAAAAAAAAAAAAACAAAAAAAAAAAACAAAAACCAGAACTGGGAGTTACATCTAGAAGTTTGAGCAGATGTTGTTTAAGACTTTCTCCAAGTTTTTAGTCCTCAGTCACAGACACTCTCCCCTATAGCCCACCTTTGTGCTCCTGTGAAGCTCTGTCCTCACTTCCTTGACCTTAGGCATCGTGTAAGATACAATCCCAAGCTTATGAATAAACCGGTACAATTCTCAGAAGCAGCTGAGAATTGTCAGTCATTCATGTGTGTCTCCAGAAAAACCCAGTACTTGTGCTTCATTAATCCATCAAGATAGTCTTCATTTTCCTAACCTATACGAATTTGGAAAATATTATTTATAAAAATGGTAGAAATAAAGATATTGAATAAATATATTGTTGAAGAAATGTTGTTATGGCCTTTTAATCTTTATTATTAAAAAATCATGATAATTGTTGTTGATGCCTTTGGGGGGTTCATTTTATCCTTTTAAAGTCTTATTTCTTTTTCTGTAACTTCACATAAAGCTCTTCTGAATGTGAATTTTTCCTGAGCTCTTACCCTCAATTCAGTTTCTCCAGCCCATAGATTGACTTAAGGACTATATTCTCCATGACTGGAACTTTTTAAAATTTATTTTGGCTTATTACTGGGAAAGCCCAGAAGATTGATGACTATCAGAATGGACTATTAACCTTCCTTTTCTCTGTCTTCCACAGTGTTCTTTAATGATACCTGCTAACTAATGACAGTGCAGATCAGCCCTTAGTTTGAGATACACATAAATGAGAGGTGTTATTGTTTTGCATTTTTCCTAAGAAAATGATCAGGGTAAAGCAACCTAAATTCAACATTTTTTTTTCTCCTAATAGCTTGTTCACTTCTAGCTGATTTCAGAACTGGCCTTTCACTGTGCTGTCCTCTCTCTCTGACCTTTTGTTCCACACTAATGAACCCTGTTAATAGCTAATCTTTGTTCTGTGATAGCAACTATTTCTAATCTGGGATGTTCAAATTAGCAGTTTTCCTTAACTTGTGTCTAATTATAGTTATTTTTTAACCTGATTTCAAATGTGGTTTCTTCAAATCTTTTTGCTTTCCCCTTCTGTGACTTTCTATTGCTCAGCAATCTTTGCAATTCAACACAGTATTTGGATAAAAGGGAAAAATTGATGGTTTAAGTTAATTTGATTTGTTTCCATATTTGGGGAATGATTTGTAACTTTAAGAAGTTGGGCTTATTATTTTATTCTTAAATATATTTCCTTGTTTCCAAACTATCACCAAACAAAACAAGCAAGCAAAAACCTGGATATTGGAAGTTTTAAACTTACCCAACCAAATGTGTACACATCATTTTTGCTCTCTGTTATATTCATTTGCATATAAAGCCTAAGCTTTTCTTTTCTCCTTTACATAACAATAGCTATTTATTACACATCTATTCTGTGTCAAAAACTGTATCATATATTAAGAATACAGTGAAAGAGAAACAAGTTTTATCCTTTATATTGTGGACTCTATGAAGAGTTAATGACTGAATGGGTCAGCTACTTTCTGTCAAGTGCTCATTGCTATTTCTTTTGCAGTGAACACAATTTGTTCCAACTGTCACTTGTAGAAAAACTAAGAGGTCTTCAAAGCGACCTGTGCAGTTTTTTATTACTCATTTATGTCCAGTTTCCTCTCAATTTCATTTACAGGTTTTATATTGGCTGGTGGCATGTGGTACTAAGAACCCCAAGGCATTTAAGCATTTAAGAAAGTGAAAAGCAAGGGGGAAAAAAAGCATAAAACAGAAAGTCAGAGGTGAAAAGCTAGATTTAGACACCTGAGAGATGTAGGTTTATTTGTAGGTTCCTCTGCAATATGCTTGAAACTTTAATAGGATTATATGCCTAAGAGTCAGAATTTTATTCTATGCAGTTTACATAAAGGGAGGAGTGGATATTTTATAATCTAGATTTGGGCTGATAATGTTGCTTTTTAGTAAGAATTGTAACTGGGACTTGGTCAGCACCAAAGCTGAAAAGGCTCTTTTGCCACTCTGCCAGATGCCCCCAAAGTGTCCTATTCTCCCCTCCACCCTCCATGCCGACACCCATCATTGCTCACACCAAGAATGAATCTATGCAGGTGCAAAGAATGAGTTTACTCCCTCTTTGACTTTCCCCAGATTTGGAAACCCTCCACCAAAATTGCATTAACAAATTTGAAGCTCAAAATGTAACCCAAAACACATTCTTACATTCACTTGCAGATTTCCTTTCATTACTGGAGAGGCAGCAACAATAAAGTGATGTGACATATTCTATTTTTTTTTTCAATATTACATTTTGTTAGTAGACTGTGAACTTGGCTGTAACTCCACTTTAAAATTTACCAGTGTTCTTGTCCACACTCTCTTTTCTTCTCTCACCCCTCACCCAAACAATTCTAGTGAAACAAATCTCCAGAGAATCATAAAGTCATAGAAAATTAAACTAGAAAAAACCTGAGAGATCTTTTCTTTTTCCTTTATTTTAGAGATGAAACTGAGGCTCAATTTTCTATAATTTGACAGGCATTATGGCCTAAAAATAGTATTCAAAAGAAATATAAATATTATTAGAAGGAGAACTTCCTAGGCAGAATGATATTCTGGAATGGTCTACAAGTCCTCTGGGTAATTAGGCAGATGGCTTATTGCTTAATTGCTAAGCAATCTCTAAGTCAAGTTCAGGTTTTCTCTCCTTACTTTAGAAGTAAATGTTGCTCAAAGGGACGGTGAGTTTTTTACACAGTTAAGAAACAGACATGGGAAATACCAGACCACTTTCAGCAAGGTTATGTTTAACCTTTAGATGAGAAATAGGTCTACTTACATGGTATTTTATAATCTCATATGATTTTCTCCAATTTATCTGTAATAAAACATGTACATAGTGTGATTGGCAAGTATGGTGTTTCTTGAATAAGCATGGGTACGTGTAAAAAAATATATATATATATTTAAATGTTTTATCTGTATACACACATATGTATAAATATGTTTAAAGAATGCATTTGCTCATTGGGTGAATTCCACCATATTCTAACAATATAGTTGCCTATTTAGAAATTTGCGGCAAGGGTGGGGATTAGCAGTAACTAAAAGGAAGAGAGAAAAGTAAAGGGATATCAGTTTGTTAAATCTCTATCATGGGTCAGGCATCAGACCACCAGTTTTTATGTATATCTTTATCAATTCTCACAGTAGCAGGTTGATGTTTATAGGTTGATGTTTCTTCATCTCAGGAATAAAAAAGGTGAGGCTTCAGGGAGTTTAAATGGCTCTCCCTTGGTCACATACATGGCAAGTGGTAGAGTATGAATTCCTGCTCAAATCTAATTGGCAGCAAAGAAAAACAGCTAAAGGTAACATGGCATTTACTATTCATAAGTATTTTACATATTTTTTTACATACATTGATCCATTTTATCATCACAGAAACCAACGGGATTGATATTATCATTCCCATTTTATAGATAGGAAAAATCAGGGTGCCTGGCTTCACTCTATACTTAAATTCACTTATCTACACTGCTGTCCAAAGTGGAGACCCTGTTCCTTTCATCATGGTCAAATTTCTGAAAATGCTTTGAGGCACAAAAGCAGCAACAATCACATATCTCCGGAGTAGGAGACCTTAATTTCATCTGGTTCCAGGAATTAGGCTAGATAGCTGTCAAATAATTTTGAACACCTATGAACTCAACCAGAGAGCTAAGAAAATAATAGCTGCAATTCTACAAGTAGAAAAGCAACTATTTTCTGCAAGAATCACAAGATGGAAAAACTCAACCTCAAAAAAGAGAACAAGATGGTGCCTGGGTGGCTCAGTTGGATTAAGCATCGGCCTTCAGCTCAGGTTGTGATCCCAGGGTCCTGGGATCAAGTCCCACTCTCCCTCTGCCTCTCTCTCTGTCTCTGTCTCTCATGAATAACTGAGAAAGTCTTGAAAAAGAGAGAGAGAGAGAGAGAACAAGAGGCCATACTGATTGCCAGGGACCAAATCAATATAGATAAAAGTAAGATGTCAGAACTGGAGTTTAGAATAATGATTATAAAGACACTAGCTGGGCCTGAAAAAAAATATAGAAGACACTCAGGAATCCTTTTCTGGAGAAATAAAAGAAGTAAAATCTAATCAATTCAAAATTTTTAAAAAAGCTATTAATGAGATGTAATAAAAATGGAGGTTCTAACTGCTAGGATAAATGAGACAGAAGAGAGAATTAGTGGTATAGATGACAAAATGATGAAGAATAAAGAACTTGAGAAAAAGAGAGATAAATAACTACTGGATCATGAGGGGAGAACTTGAGAGATAAATGATACCATAAAGCAAAACAATATTAGAATAATTGGGATCCCAGAAGAAGGAGAGAGAGAGAGAGAGAGAGAGGAAAGGTATATTGAGCAAATTATAATGGAAAACTTCCCTAATCTGGTGAAGGAAGAGGCTTTCAAGTTCTGGAGACACAGAAAACACTTCTCAAAGGCAATAAAAATAGGTCAACATCCCAACATATAACACTGAAACTTGCAAAACTCAGAGACAAAGAGAAAATCCTGAAAGCAGCTCTGGACAAGGGGTCCATAACCTACAAGGTTAGAAATATTAGACCCACAGCAGTCTAATCCACAAAGACCTGGCAGTCTAGAAAAGACTAGCATGATATATTCAGAGTGCTAAATGAGAAAAATATGCAGGCAAGAATATTTTATTCAGCTAGGATTTCATTCAGAATAGAAGGAGAACTAAAAAGCTTCCAGGACAAACAAAAACTAAAAGAATGTGATCACTAAACCAGCTCTGCAAGAAATATTAAAAGGATTCCTTTAAGTGAAGAGAGTAACACAGACCAGAAAGCAACAGAGACAATATAAAGGAACAGTGACTTTACAGGTAATACAGTGGCACTAAATTCATATCTTTCAGTCGTTACTCTGAATGTAAATGAGCTAAATGCCCCAATCAAAAGACACAGAATATCATCTTGGATACAAAAGCAAGACTGTCTGATATACTGTCTGCAAGAGAATCATTTTAGACCCAAAGACACCTCCAGATTGAAAGTGAGGTTGTGGAAAACCATTTATTATTCTAATGGACATCAAAAAAAGGCTGGGATGGCAATCCTTATATGAGACAAATTAGATTTTAAACCAAAGACTGTAAGAGATGAGAAAGAATAGCATATCATAATTAAAGAGTCTATCCAACAAGATATAATAATTATAAATATTTATGCCCCTAATATGGGTGCAGCCAATTATATAAACCAATTAATAATAAAATTAAAGAAACATATCAATAATAATACAATAATAGTCAGGGACTTTAACACCCCACTCACTGCAATGGACAGAACATCTAAGCAGAAGATCAACAATGAAACAAAGGCTTTGAATGACACACTGGACAGATGAACTTGACAGATATATTCAGAGCATTCCATCCTGAAGCAACAAAATACACATTCTTCTAAAGTGCACATGAAACATTCTCCAGAATAGATCGCATACCAGGTCACAAATCAGGTCTCAACTGGTGCCAAAAGACTGGGATCATTCCTTGCATATTTTCAGACCACAATATTTTGAAACTGGAATTCAGTCACAAGGGGAAATTTGGAAAGAAATCAAATACATGGAGGCTAAAGAGCACCCAACTAAAGAATGAATGGGTCAGCCATGAAATTAAAGAATAATTGAAAAAAAATCATGGAAACAAATGAAAATGAAAACACAATAGTTTAAAACCTTTAGGATGCAGTAGAGGCAGTCCTAAGAAAGTAGTGTATAACAATACAAGTCTTTCTCAAGAAACATAAAAGGTCTCAAATACACAACCTGACCTTATATCTAAAGTAGCTGGAGAAAGAACAGCAAATAAAGACTAAACCCAGGAGGAGAAAAGAATTAATAAATATTAGAGCAGAAATCAATGAATGAGAAACCAAAAGAACAGTAGAATGGATCCATGAAACTAGGAGCTGGTTCTCTGAGAGAATTAATAAGATCGATAAACCCCTAGCCAGACTTATCAAAAAGAAAAGAGAAAGGGTAATGAGATGAAGACAGAACCAAAACCGGCCACAGGTAGTGGATGCAGTCCCAGCGAGATCTGAAGATGTCAGTGAACATATACTCAACATCAGTCACCAGTGATAACCTAAGTCTATATGACATGCTGGCCTGGATCAATGAGTCTCTGTAACTGAATCTGATGAAGATTGAGCAGTTGTGCTCAGGGGCTGTCCATTGTCAGTTTATGGACATGCTGTTTTATGGCTTCATTGCCTTGAAGAAAATGAAATTCCAGGATGAGCTAGAACATGAATATATCCAGAACTTCAAAATACAAGCAAGTTTTAAGAGAATGGATGTTGACAAAATAATTCCTGTGGACAAATTAGTGAAAGGAAAGTTTCAGGACAATTTTGAATTTGTTCAGTGATTCAAGAAGTTTATTGATGCAAACTATGATGAAAAAGATTATGACCCTGTAGTTGCCAGACAAGGTCAAGAAACCACAGTGGCTCCCGCCCTTGTTGCTCCAGCTCTGAACAAACTGAAGAAACCTCTCAGCTCTTGCAGTGAGCTCCCTAGAGGCCCATTGCAACACACAGAACCACTGCAACCCCTTAGGCTAGCCCAGATGTGGCACAAGAGAATCCTGGTGTGGGCAACGGGGATGATGAAGCAGCTGAATCGATGCAGCAGGTCAACATATTGAAACATACCATCAAGACTCGGAGAAAGAAAGAGATTTCTACTTTGAGAAGCTAAGGAACATTGAATTGATTTGCCGGGAAAACAACCTTGTATTTCAGAGGACTGTGGGCATTCTCTATGCCACACATGAATTCTTTTTGGTACCTGATTAAAGGCACCCACAGGAGGAACAAGAAAACTATTAACAGCTGGGGCCAGCAGAGCAGCATCTGAATTCTTCACTCCAAATCATGTGCTTAACCGTAAAATACCCTCTTTTATTATTCTTAGAGGACCCACTGGTTTCTTTTCATAAGCAAACAGTACTGTTCTTAAAGTGCACTTTGCAGAAGTTTCATCCCTTTTCCAGTGAGTTTGAGTTAGGAACTTTTGCACTGTAGCAGAGCAGTATTAACATTTAGTTGGGTCACCTAGAGAACAAAGAGGCTGACCATAGAGCTCACTGTGTGGACCTTGGTAACACTGATTTCTGGAGAAGGAGTTTTTATGGAATACACTGAGGTGGGGACCTTAGTAGAGAAATGTACAGACAGATTCGAATTTTAAGCTAATATGAAATCTTGGCAGAGAATGTTTTAATAAATAAATGCCTTAAGAGTATTTAAAATTAAAAAGAAGAGAGAGAAAGGAGCCAAATAAATAAAATCAGGAATGAAAGAGGAGAGATCCCAACCAACACCAAAGAAATACAATCAATTATAAGAACATATTATGAACAACTATATGCCAGCAAATTAGGCAATCTGGAAGAAATGGATGCATTACTGGAAACTTATAAATGACTAAAACTGAAACAGAAAGAAATAGAAAACCTGAAGAGACAAGTAATGAGCAAGGAAATTGAAGCAGTAATTAAAAAAATCTCCCAAGAAACAAGAGTCCACGGCCATATGGCTTCCCAGCAGAATTCTACCAAACATTTAAAGAAGAATGAAAACCTATTCTTTTGAAGCTATTTTAATAGAAAATAGAAATGGAAACTTCCATACTCTTTATATGAGGCCAGCATTACCTTGATCCCCAAACCAGACAAAGACTTCACCAAAAAGAATTACAGACCAATATCCCTGATGAACATGGATGCCAAAATTCTCACCAATATACTAACTAGCCAATAGGATCCAAGAGAACATTAAAAGGATTAGTCACTACAACCAAGTGAGATTTACTCCTGGGCTGCAAGGGTGGTTCAATATCCACAAATCAATCAATGTAATATACTACATTAATAAAAGAAAAGACAAGAACCATATGATCCTCTCAATGCAGAAGAAGCATATGACAAAGTACAGCATCCTTTCTTGATTAAAACTCTTCACAGTGTAAGGATAGAGGGTGAATACCTCAATATCATCAAAGCCATCTATGAAAAACCCACAGTGAATATCATTCTCAATGGGGAAAAACTGAGAGCTTTTCCCCCAAGGTCAGGAGCACGTCAGGGATGTCCACTATCACCACTATTGTTCAATATTGTACTAGAAGTCCTAGCCTCAGCAATCAGACAATAAGAAGACATTAAAGGCATCCGAATTGGCAAAGAAGTCAAACTCTCACTCTTTGCAGATAACATGGTACTTTATGTCAGAACACCCAGAAGACTCCACCCCCAAATTGCTAGAACTCATGTGGAAACTTAGCAAAGTGGCAGGATATAAAATCAATGCACAGAAATCACTTGGCATTTCTATATAGTAACAATGAGACAAAAGAAAGAGAAATTAAGAAGTCTATCCTAGGGGGCACCTGGGTGGCTCAGTGGGTTAAGCCTCTGCCTTCAGCTCAGGTCATGATCTCAGGGTCCTGGGATTGAGTCCCACATCGGGCTCTCTGCTCTGCAGGGAGCCTGCTTCCTCCTCTCTCTCTCTCTGCTTGCCTCTCTGCCCACTTGTGATCTCTCTCTGTCAAATAAATAAAGTCTTTAAAAAAAAAAGAAGTCTATCCTATTTACAACTGCACCAAACCCCATAAGATGTCTAGGAATAAACCTAACCAAAGAGAGCAACTGTACTCAAAAAACTATTAAACACTCATGAAAAAAATTGAGGAAGACACACAAAAAAATGGAAAAACATTTCATGATTGGAAGAGGAAATATTGTTAAAAAGTCTATGCTACCCAAAGAAATCTACACATTCAATTCAGTCCCTTTCAAAATACCATCAACTTTTTCACAGAGCTGGGATAAATAATCCTAAAATTTGTATGGAACCAGAAAAGATCCTGAATAGCCAAAGGAATGTTGAAAAAGAAAACCAGAGCTGGTGGCATCACAATTCCAGATTTCAAGCTCTATTACAAAGCTGTAATCATCAAGACAGTATGGTACTAGCCCAAAAACAGACACATAGAGCAATGGAATGGAATAGAGAATCCAGAAATGGACCCTTAACTATGTGTTCAACTAGTTCAAGAAAGCAGGAAAAATATTCAATGGAAAAAAGACAATCTCTTCAACAAATGGTGTTGGGAAAACTGGACAGCCACATGCAGAAGAATGAAACTGGACTATTTCCTGATACCGTACACAAAAATAGACTCAAATGAGTGAAATACCTAACTGTGAGACAGGAGTCCATCAAAACCCTAGAGAGAACACAGACAGCAACCTCTGTGACCTCTGCTGCAGCAACTTCTTCCTAAACATCTTCGAAAGACAAGGGAAACAAAGGCGGAAATGAACTATTGGGACTTCATCAAGATAAAACACTTTTGTACAGCAAAGAAAACAGCGACAGAACCAAAAGACAACCAACAGATGGGAGAATATATTTGCAAATGTCTTATCAGATAAAGGACTAGTATCCAAAATCTGTAAAGAGCTTATCAAATACAACACTCGAAGAACAATAATCTAATCAAAATGGGCAGAAGACATGAACAGGCATTTCTCCAAAGAAGACATACAAATAACCAATAGACTCATGAAAAAATGTTAAACATCACTCAGCATCAGGGAAATACAAATCAAAACCACAATGAGATACTACCTCACACCGGTCAGAATGGCTAAAATTAACAAATCAATGGCTAAAATTAACAAGATGTTGGTGAGGATGTGGAGAAAGGGGAACCCTCTTACACTGCTGGTGGAATGCAAGCTGGTGCAGCTACTCTGGAAAACAGTATGGAGGTTCCTTAAAAAGTTGAAAATAGAGCTACCCTATGACCCAGAAATTGCACTACTGGATATTTACTTCAAAGATACAAATGTTGTCTGATGTTTATAGCGGCAATGTCCATAATAGTTGAACTATGGAAAGAACACAGATGGCCACTGACAGATTAATGGATAACGAAGAGGTGGTATATATGATATATATATATATGTATATAATGGAATGTATATGTATATAATATATATATATATATAATGGAATACTACTCAGCCATCACAAAAAACAAAATCTTGCCATTTGCAACGAAGTCGATGGAACTAGAGTTACTATGCTAAACAAAATAAGTCAATCAGAGAAAGACAATTATATGATCTCACTCATATGTAGAGTTTAAGAAACAAAACAGGGGATCATAGAGGAAGAAAGGGAAAAATGAAACAAGATGAAACCAGAGAGGAAGATAAACCATAAGAGACTCTTAATCATAGGAAATAAACAGGGTTGCTGGAGGTGAGGGGATGCGGGGGATGGGGGTAACTGGGTGATGGACACTGAGGAGAGCATGTGATGTAATGAGCAGTGGGTATTACATAAGACTGATGAATCACTAAACTCTGAAACCTCTGAAACTAATAATACATTATATGCCAATTAATTGAATTTAACTAAGAATAAAAATTAATTAAAAATAAAATAAACATTTTATTAAAAGTAAAAAATTAACCAATCATAAAAATGTTAAATTAAAAAAAAAATAACAATCACATATCCTGTCAACATATAGAACTGAGCCCAAAGAGGCTAATGCCTAAATGGTTATATGCAACCTACATGTATTTTGTTCTGCCATGGCAAATACCCTGAATATTTGCCTGAAATGGGAAATAGTTTTATGGAGAGAGGTAAGAAAGTACCATGTTCATATTACTTCTCATTTTAGATTAACCTGGATCAGTCCTACTCTTTCCCAATGTTTCTGACCCACTGGTGCTCTTAACAAGATCAATACAACTTGAACAGAGGAGGGAGAATCAAGGAACTTATGTCCCCCACATAAGTTGATCAGCCCCAAAGCTCAAGAACAAATTCAGAGCACTCAGGCATCAGTCAAACAGGGAAATTCTATTCCTTTGTAATCACAATATATATACATCTTTAGTCCCTGTCCCTGTCAGGTGACAAGACACAAACCAGAAATATTTGGTTGCCTGTCTCTAGTGAAGGTTGGTTCTGATCAACTGATAATAAACCGGATCTTTGATCACCTGATCAACTGTTAATAAACTGGGTTAGTGATGACCAGACCATCAGAAGGATTTGGTATTATAATGATAAATAGGTTGGAGTAGTAGGGAGAATATTGGATTGAAAAGCAAGGATGCTAACATTTACTGAGTTTTATAACTGGAAAGAATCTTAAGAGTCATCTAGGCTAACTCTTAATTTTATTGTGGAGGAAAACCACAATATTATGATCCATATATTAGTCAAGGCCTAATCTACTGAGGGACCTTAGAGATGAATTCTCACCTTTTCATGTAAAACTGCTTTTTTCATGTAAAACTCAAACAATCCTGAGAAAAACCTGTGCATCACATGATGCTAACAGCCCACATTTTAAAGAAACAAACCTAACTATTTTTTTAAATTAACAAATAATGTATTATTTGTTTCAGGGGTACAGGTCTGTGATTAATCAGTCTTACACAATTCACAGCACTCACCATAGCACATACTCTCCCAATGTCCATAACTCAGCTACCGCATTCCTCCAACCCCCCTCCACTCCAGCAACCCTCAGTTTGTTTCCTGAGATTAAGAGTCTCTTTTGGTTTGTCTCCTTTCTGGTTTCATCTTGTTTCATTTTTCCCTCCCTTCTCCTATGATCCTCTGTCTTGTTTCTCAAATTCCTCATATCAGTAAGATCATATGATAATTGTCTTTCTCTGGCTTATTTTGTTCAGCATAATACCCTCTAGTTCCACCCACATCATTGCAAATGGCAAATTTGGGGTTTTTTAATGGCTGCATAATATTCCATTAAAACCCCACACGTTCTAAGAAGGGGTCTTTCTGATTTTTAGATTAAGGGTTCAGTCTGTAAACTTTCAGATCTGGACTATTCTATTTCTTTGATAAGGTGAGTCTCCACTGTACTGTGCAAACATCACGTTCCATTCCATCTTTTTTTCTTTTTAGTAGACAGGAACAGGGGAAGCAAGGCTTTGAAACAGACATATGTGAATCCAAACTGGAAAATTTTACCAACTTACCAGTGCTGTATCTTGGGTAAGATAAATTTCTCAAACTCTGAGAGCCTCAAATTTTCACTGGGAAAGTAGCAATATTAATGCCTACATTTGGGCACTGTTTTGAGGGTTATGATAAAGCATCTATAGACAAGCACCATATTCAGCACATAATAAATCCTGGAGAGATGGTAATTCAACATATGCATTTTCTCTTTTTCCTTGCCTTCTTTGGCTGCATTTCTCATTTGTCATTGATCTTTAAAAGCATCTCATCTCTCTTTTTTCTCACTCTGCCCCTTCTGCTTGTGCTCTTTTACTGTCTGTCCCATAAATAAGTAAATAAATAAATAAATCTTTCTTTCAAAATCTCATATTTCTGTACTTACACCATTTTATATAAGGCCACTATAAATTTGGTACAACTCATTTAAAAAATTTTTATTTATACAGTAGGAAAAGTGATCAATGTTTATAGGGGAATTGTCAATATAATTTGCTCTTACTTTGACTATATTTGCATCTGCATGTGGCTTTGAAATTAGCTGTTTGGACTGAAGGGATCAATTTAGTATTTAAAAAAGTTAACTCGATTTTCTTTTTTCTTTTTGAGGAATTTCCTCAATTCCTTATCTGTATTGAAGAAATTGACCAGTTTTGTCATAATGCAGACACTAAGAATAGCATTTTACATTGTGGATTGTGTGCAAAAAATGTTTTTCTGTCTATATCAGGTATGTGTCTAGGTCTTTCCTCATCTCCAGCAATTGCTGTGTGCTCAGGGTATGTAAAATCATTTCAGTATTGGCCCAAGTACAACATGGGGTAATTAGAGAAATAAATCTATTCTCCCCAACTCATTGTGTGTATTTAAGAGCCAAATGGAATTTTTTTTTTTTTGTAATTTGGAATTATTCACACCACTGCTTATTTCCTAATTCCAACTGTTGACGCATGTGTCTATACTTTCTGTTTCTCTGGTATTTAATAAACTGTATCTGACCAGAAAGGAGAATCAAGGCAATATTTGTAAAAATTGAATTAATTTGAAAAGTGAAATTTCAAGTTTAAAAAACATAGTCAGATAAACTATTTTCTTGTTTATTAAAGATTTCCAAGTGTACAGAAAGTTACTCAGTATTTTCATGGGCAGGAGTAAAAAGCAAAATGTCACTCTAATACCAACAACTCAAATGTTTAGACAAATAATTTAATTCCATATTATATTGAACTATGATTCTACTGAATGTTCCATCTCCCATTTTGCCAGGGCAATTCATCCACCTGTGCTATACATACTATGCTACTTATTAGCATAAGTAGAACTAGTGAATTGCAAGAATTGATTATCAGGTGATGTCTTTTTCTTGCCACAAATTCCTCTCCTCTTTTTATTCTGACCCAAATTGAATTAGATGATTTCCAATGAAGACTAGAGGTTAAATCCCCATTACTTTTCTCTGTTAGAAAATAGAATTACATCTGAGATGCCAAATCCTAGATTTTTGAGGGGGGCTTCACCTTGATTTCTCTTATGTAATTCTGCCTCTGTATCTCTTTTTATTCTGGATCTAGCCTACAGCTAGTGTTACCAATGGAATATTTTGGCCTCCTTTTGATTTATAGAAGATCAACTGTAAGCGCACTAGATTCTACTAGATTCTTCAGGACTCTGGGAGATAATATTACACTGATTATACCATGATGGCATCCTGGCTGCATGCGCACGCGTGCGTGTGTGTGTGTGTGTGTGTGTGTGTAACATGCCTTTCTAAAGAAGGAGAAGACAATGATCAATAATTTTATTTCTATAGATGATTCTTGATGACAGCCAATTGCTTATAGCTTAATGTCCAGGCTTTCAAAATACTTTTCCCACTTTATTTTCAATTTTATCTCTTTCCCCCCAATCTTCTATTAATTAAACACTCCTTAAATGTTCTGCCTTTTTCTTTTGTTTCTTCTGAGAATATCCTCTAAGGGCATTGAACTGTCTGATTTAGAGATGAGGTAACAGTGCTAGAGAAAGTCAATGACTGGCTGCGTTCACACTGAGGTCGTACCAGTCACCGGCCATCTTCATAGCGGCATCTCCAGCCTCTGTGATCCAAATCATGTCTCCTCTGTAGAGCTCCACCACTTGGGTCCTCCATTCTCCAACACACTATCTATTCCCATGTGGCTTCCAGAGTCTTTCATCATCTCACCCTGTTTTCTCTCCTTGATGCTTTGTCTAAGTTATTTATTTTTAAATCTGTTTTCTGGTGGTGGGAAGGAAGTTCCTTTTGAGTAACCATCTAACAGAGGGATTAATGACCTTAGTGAGAAATGCTGGCAATGCTAAGTAGATCATACTGTAGTGGTCAGTAAAGAAGCTGAAATATAAGATGGATGATTACACTGTTGACATGTAGTATAGGAAAACAAACAAACAAACAAACAGTCATATAGCAAAAGAAATATCATCAGAAGCAAAGTGGTTTATCAGAATGAAGCAGTCTGAAAACATTGACTTCCAAGCCTGGGAGTGAGGGGAGAAAATTGTTAGTGACTTTGTTATGTGTATGTGTTTGTTTTCACATGCCAGGCAAAAATCTCAGAAAAATCTGAGGGGAATGAAAAATTATGTCCAGTTTTAAAGTCTTGTTTTTAAAAAGTAAACAACAAAAAGAAATTTCAGAAAATGATCATAAAGAATGACAATGGAACCAGTGAATTTATATATAAACCCTCTTTATGTTTAGTATGATTTGGCCACAGGAGACGATAAAGATCTACATATATTAGAAAAACAAAACAAAGCAAACCAAAACAGAGTGTGCGAAGTATCCTGTATTTGGAAACAGACACTTAGGAAGAGTGACACAATTATTTTTCAAAGGGAACACAGATTAAATGCATTGGAGACTACCCTAATGCTGTAAAAGTGGGGTTGCTGAAATGAAAAATAGCCACGGTGGGTATTTGACACATGCCCTATGGGTCACTTGAAACTAGATGTATTGACAAATTAGAAAGTCTGTTACAGATAATGAATGATTTAAGGTGAGGATGACAATTTTTAAGTACCTAGATACTTGGCATAACTATTTGTGCTAACCTCCAAATGCCTATAATTTAAAGATTATGGGATGCTTTTCAATGAAATTAGATGATTTCAATTGGTTAGGACTGTTATTTATCTACAATGAGTGGGTTTTTCTTATCCTGATGCTAGGTTAGTTGGTTTATGATCCGTTAAAATAATGTGTGTATTGAAGATTATAGGCTGTCACCCAATTGTTTTCATTATTTATGACATGTCATTTGCCTCAGTTTTAAAATGAGAGCACTTTGAAATGTGCTGGGCTTTCCAGCAGAGAGTTTTTTTGTTTGTGTGTGTGTTTGTTTTTGAAAACCTGTGAACTTTTTATTTCTAAAAAATTAGTAAAATCAAATAAATCAACAACTTGATTTCTACTACTCTAATTCAGTTTAGTTAGGGACCCATGGAAATCAATTTATAATGAGTCAACAAGAGAATTTGAAGAAGAAAAAAAGAGTCTGGAAGACAGAGAGAACTATATTTAATAACAGATACTAAGATGTAAATATGAACTATTATTTTGTTTTTAAAAGTCTGTCTTTCTCTGCTAGACTCTAAACCCCTTAAGGGCAGCAAGATCATTTACCCCTTTTTTAATGCCCAGTCCTAACACACAGGAGGCATTCAGTAAATGAGTAAAAGGAAAAGGAGAGGGAGAGATAGGTATTTTGGAAAGAAACAAAAATACTTAAAATGGCCATTGTTTAAAAAATTCAGTTTTTCCATATATGTTAAGGTGAAGGAGAGTCTTCATGGTTTTCAAATATATTTCTTCTAAATAGTTCAAAAAATAATTTGTGTCTGACAATGTAATGAATGAGCTCTTTAAAAGTAGGTTTCCCTAGGCTTAGAGGCAGGAAAGTAAGCATTGTTTCAAGAAAAGATGTATATTCTGTGTATGTAATTTATGTTTTCTTTCCTTTTTAAGCTGAAAAAAAAATCTTTTGTTTCAGAACCCTACTTTTCTGAGTCACTACAATGTTTTCTCAACCAATGTGGGCAAATAGTACTGTTATATTAAGAATGCACTAAAAAAAGGGGGAGTGTTTAATTTCTCTTATCTCTTCCACACAGACTGTAATTAGAATTAGCCAGGGTTTTACTTAATTTTGCAGGAGTTCTTGTGTATAGGCTTCATATCCTTAGAATAATTAACATTGTATCACTCCCATTAGTGTTTTTAAACACTTAAATTGTGCCATAATGGTCACAGCTAAAGTTGCCATTAAAGGGCAATTGCTATTTATTATGCTCATAAAGTAGACACTTTACTACAGAAAAAAAAAATATATATATATATATACACACACACACACACACACACACACACACATATATATATCTGTATATATATATATATATATATATATATATATATGCGCTAGGGTTCCATTTAGAAAGCAGGAATATACAGTGCCATTATTATGGCACTCTTGGGCTGAAAGGACTGTCTCAAATTGATCCTATTCTTATTCTACTCAGGAGGCAGTGGGGAAATCTAAAAGCAGATGACAAATCATTGCTTTTTTTTTTTTTTTTAAGCGAAATTTTGATTAGCTGAGTTTCTTTATAGACTCATAAAATGTTGATGTTAGGACAAACCTACAAGATGATTGAGTCCAGCCCTCTCATTTTACACATGAGGAAACTGAGACAGGAGTTCAGGTGTCAGTCTCAAGGTTATGGAAGCATTTGGTGGGCCTAGCGTTAGAAGTCAGGTCATAAAACTTGCGGATCTCATGCCAGTTCACCAGGCGTTACTGGATTAATTGACCATTAGATTTTCTATTCTTTTGTTCCTAGCAAATGATTGACACTGCTTTGATTAGGTTTAGTTTCATTGACCAGCAAGGTGCATTGAGTTTCATTTACATGGTACGTTTAGTTGATTTCAGAATCAACCATGTCAACTAAGTATTAGTTTTACATGTTTGCAGATGACACACAGGGTTTTATTATTCTGTTATTTCATTTTGGTTTTCAAGATTCCTTTTATTGGAAACTATAGAATTGTCCTTGATGCCATCAGTCTTTGTTATCAAAAAGAGAACTCTACAAAATATTAGTTTTTATACTAATCATATTACACATTCAGTTTGTTGTTTCCTTTCTGTAGGTTAATTTTCTCTCCCAACCCAGGGTGAGTGGGAGATATTTTATTCAGCTGAATTGTTGGGACTCAACACAAACCATTTATAGGAGTAAACAATTATCACGGAAATGAGAACAATTTAGTGGTCTTGCATGATTAATGCCCTACATAAATTCTTTATGACATTGAATTGAAAGATGGTGTTATGAATGTATAATAAGAAGTTAACAGAATGTGTCACCTTTTGATTAGTTTCTGAGGAGACAGGCCTTGCAATCAGTGATTTCATAATGGTCAGGGGCCTATAAGACTACCATATTTGTTCCCTATAAATTAAAATTTAGAAGTCATGATGATGTATGTCCTTAGACCATCTGGGGAAAAGTGCCTGGAAGAGAAAATTCTTTTATATTTTTTTCCGATAGATTTCAGCTGTAAATGTGTATGAGTTGTATTTTTCTTTCATGTCATCATTACTTTGGGAAGCCTAACAGCAAATTTTTTAAATTTCTCTTTTGTAATTATTTATATTTGGAAGGAAAAGTTTTAAAAAGTGCTATATGGCATGTAAATTCTGACAAAAGTCAGACTAATACAGATATATACTTAAGTAACTCTAAATATTTTCCAAAAGGGGCACAGAATGGAATATAGAATCTGTCATGAAAATAAAACAATATACGTATATGTATATCACAGATGCAAAAGATCTCATAGATCATCTTACCCAACTTTTACTTGTAAAGAAGGCATTAAAATTTTGAAAAGAGGAAGTACAAGAAGTATTTTAAGATGATGTAGTTCATTAGTGGCAGCATTAGGAGTAATATTGGAGTATATTTTTGTCCATTTTATCTTGCAGAGTTTCTAATTTATTTTTTTTCCATTCTCTTCTTTGTGACCCAAACCAGGCATTCTTCAAATTCACTTGTTAAATCAATACATGCTTTTTGAGTACCTACTAAATGCAAGTACCTATTAAAAGCTAACAAGGTAGCACTGTTCTAGGCATTGGAAGAAAAGGAAGGAATAAACGAGATAAAAATACCCACAGTGCTAACATTTATATTTGGGAGGTAGAGAAAGGGATGATTTATTAAAAAGTAAAATATATTGCCTATTACATAGTGATAAATATTGTGTAGAAAATACAGCAGAGAAGAGAGATGGGTGGGTATTATAATTTTAAATAAGACACGGAAGAATTCACAAAGCCTTTAACAAAGGAAGAGAATGAGGGAACAACACAGCTATCTTGCAGGAGAGCATTTCCCCCAGAAGGAATCCAGTCTATTTCTCAATCTACTCAGTTTGGGAAATACTCTATCTAGCCAGAAGGATTGAGAAAGAGAGAGGTGAGAAATGAAATGGAGGTGTGGAGAGCAGAATTTTTAAAGCCTCCTAGGCAACAAAAAGGACCTTAGCTTTGAATGAGATAGGAATCAACCTATTTCTTCTTAACTCATCCAACAAAAATTTGGTGACTTCCTACTAGGTCCCAGGTATTATTCAGGTCGCCGGAAAAATATCTGTAAACGCAAGACTTCAGTATTGATTCTGAGATAAATGAGGTACCATTGAGAGTTTTGAGCAAAGGAATCATGTAATATGACCTACCTTTGACAGAAGCCTTGTGGGTGAGGCTGTGCATGGGGTTGATTATGGGAGAGATTGGCAAGGGATCACATTTTGAAGCAATTGCAATAACCTAGGATGGTAGGGGCTTGGACCAGATAAGGGAATTGAAGATACTTGAAAGCGTTCAGATACTGAATATTTTGAATATGGAGGTAATAGATTCTTCTGTTGATTACCTGGTAGACACTTTATTATCTAGATTTCTCTCATGCCACATTTGGGCCCAGGTTAACTAGAAACACCATTACTTCATGCTCAAACTCCATGGAGTTTGAAAATCTGAAAACCTTTTTTCCTCTCAAGTTACTTGGCTTTTACACATGAAAGTGATATTTTATTTGGATACAGGCAAAATCTTATTTTTAAAAAACGAATCTCACTTTGATCTTTTTTCCCTAGTCTCTACCCACCCTGTCGTCAATAAAATGAATGCATAAACTTCCAAGGGTAGAGAGCTTGGGGAAATGGTAATTATTAAGACCCAAAATAGGGGCGCCTGGGTGGCTCAGTGGGTTAAACCTCTACCTTCGGCTCTGGTCATGATCCTGGGGTCCTGGGATCGAGCTCCGCATCGGGGGGGGTCTCTGCTCAGCAGGGAGCCTGCTTCCCCCTCTCTCTCTCTGCCTGCCTCTCTGCCTCCTTGTGATCTCTCTCTCTCTCTCTCTGTCAAATAAATAAATAAAATCTTAAAAAAAAAAAAGACCCAAAATATACAATAGGTATTAGTTAAAAAAAAAATATTGCCCTGTCCTGCTGCAGGAATAAAGGTAACAGTAGGGCTGACCTATGGTATTACTGTAAAGTACCTTCAGTCTCACTCTTTACCTTCATTCCCTTTAAATACACTACCCTCCTACCAGAAGAGTCTCCATTAGCCTGACTTATATTCCCCATGTCTACGCTCTACTCTTCCTTCATGATAGAAGTTTATAAATTCAGTTATGCTAAGATATAAATAATAATTAAGGTGTAAAGTTTTATGTCCCAGTAGAATTTGGCTCTTTGCAGCAAATAAAGTCATGAAATGGGAATTCTGTTAAATACAATATAGGTCTTTTTTTGGTTTTTCACCTCACTTTGGGCAAAATGAATTAGGTATGTATCAAGGGATTCTTGACCTTGAGGCATTATAAAAATGAAGACTCTATTGCGAATGAATGAAAGTATACTCTAAAAGGAAAACTGTATTACTTTTGCCACTCAGAACTAGACCAATTGCATGGACAGCATACCATGAATATTTTAGGGTAAGCTTCTGACAACAGCGTTCCTCACTTCCTTGTCACTGCGGATCTGCGGATAAGAGACTTTGATCTGGTTTGAATTTCTCTTCTTTTAGATTCAGTGGATGCCTTTGGTGTCCTCTGCTATTCATTAATATCCCATTTAAAGCCAAACTCTTTAAAGGACATAAATATTAAAAATGTTATGTTTTTCCCAGTATACTTTTCAATAGACTGATTTATAATATTTTATTTTGCAACACGACATAAAAATTACATCGTGAAAAAAGTAAATCAGCTGCTTTACATCTTCTCTGATATTCTCCCTTTTTTAAAGTTTTTGTTTTGTTTATGCTGTTTTGTTCTTGGTTTCTTCAGCACATGCTTATACTGTCACCTGGTAATGTGCAGTGGCTTAATGAAGTAGTTGCATCAGAGCTTTTAGTGCTATTTGCTGGAAAACAAACAAACAAACAAACAAACAACTTTTGTCTTAACTGTTGACCCTCCAAATCCTTACGGTTTATTTAAATAATAAACGTTAAAGCTGCCACTCACTAAATGCATATTAACACTGGAGTTTTACCCTCATTATTATAGTCAATTCTCCCAACTCTCATGGCAGGGTTCTAAGGTCCATTTTACAGATGAGGAAACTGAGGCTCAGAGAAATTAAATACCTTGCCTAACGTCATGTATCTAGTAAGGGTCTGAGCAGGAGTTACACGCATTCCTCTCCAACACTAGAATCTCCTTAGCAAATAAGGAGTGCTATTCCTGCTACACACTGCCTCTCCTGGCCTCACTTACACTAGATATGCTACATGTGGTATCCTGTCCCACCACCTTCCTTCTCCCAACTCAGCCTTTTATTTTGTTGTCTTCTCAGCAACAAGTTTCTTTGCCTCACAGCTGAATGCTGAATTTATCATCTCCTCTTTTGGTGAAAAGAAGTCATTACCTGATTTTTTCAGTTAGTCAAAAATTAGTGATCAGAAAGCACAGCACTGGAACACAGGTTAGCCATGAGATATCTCCCCAGCAGCCTTCGAAACATTGAATTCTTTACCTATCATGCTTACTTTTGTAGGCTGTTGTCTTCCTCAACCTTGGCTGCTATAACAAAATGCAATAAACGGCTTATCATCAGAAATGTATTGGTTCGTAGTTCGGGAGTCTAGAAGTCTGAGATCATGGTGTTAGTTATCATGGTCCAATTCTGGTGGGAACTGTCTTCCCGGGTGCAGGTCCCTCACCAGATGAAAAAGCTCTCTGGCCTCTTCTTGCAAGGGCGCTAATCCGATTCATGAGGGCTCATTCTGATGAGCTAATTACCTCCCAAAGGTAATACCAATACCAAAACCATCACACTGGGGATTAGATTTCAACATATGATTTTGCGGGGAACACAGGTGTTCCGTCCACAACAGTTCCCCAAGCAAACTAACCACCATCATACCATCTAAGAGTGAGAAACCGGTAGATTGTTTTCAATGTGGTTGTGATTGTCTATGCCTCAAACTGTCCCTAAGTATGATCAAAATTGCAAGAATTTGTTATGAAGCATTTTTCAGTAATTTGTTAACTTTCTACCACTGATAGACAATTTGCCTTTTAAGTAAAACATACCATCATGACCTTACCATGTTATGTTCTCCATCGGCAGTGACAGGTGATTTTCCTCTCCTCAAATTAGGCAACTATTCTAGCAACTTGAAGTAATTTTTGTAACATGATTGACATGTGGAAAAGTGATATATCTTTTTCACTAAAAAGATGCATGTTATGAGTAAGGAGCCTCTGTGCATCTATAAAGCCAAAGGGGGTGGGGTGGGGAAGAAAACCTTCTATACTGATAAATCTGAGGAAGAAAGCCAGTAAAAATTATTTTCATTCCATCCCTATGGATATCATTATAAGCTTTGAGAATAGTAGGGTCATTTTTTTTATATATTAGTTTCTTGCAATAAAGACATAGTTGAAGTAACTTTTAAAAGACAACATATATTTGAGAAACTAAGATGCTATTGAAAATTTTAGATATGAGTTTAAAGAAAATAATCCCTTCTATTCATCCGGAAGATATCCAGTTGCTTTCATCTTGTTTTATATTAAACACTGTTTTAAAGAAATATTGAAATTCTACTAAAAGAGGATTTTGTCAGAGGGAAGAGTATTTAGTAATGAATTTCCATGCTTTCAAATTTATTCATGCCTTCAAATAAAGTATTTTTTTAAGGTATAAATCTCTTTAGACCGTGCAGATGTCATAAAATTTAGGCAGGAGTATAGGAAACTGTCAGCTTGTTGGGATGTGATGATTAGATACGTGCATGACAGACAATGTGAATGCAAAGGGATGTTTTGTATTCTTCACTTTTATTTCTGTGAAGATAACTTTCCAACTTAGGATTAACGTGGTATTTGCAGTAAAAATAGGCTAAACTTGGTTATTCTTTGTTCTTACAAAGTACT